>NW_026521726.1:600000-1060900 GCF_021234435.1 Artibeus jamaicensis
GTAAAACTAGAGATAAATAACAGGAAGCTATTTAGAAACTCTCAAAATATTTGGAAATTAAACAACACAATTTTAAATAACCATGGGTCATTGAGGGAGTCTCAAAGAGAGGTAAAAAAATATTTTGAGCTGAATAAATGTGAACATGAAATAGCACAAAATGTGAGATGTGACTAAAACAGTGATTACATGAAAATTTATGGCAAAAATATCTAAGAATAAAATGAATATAATATAATCATAAAATGATTAAACAAAAAGAATAAAGATCTCAGGTCAGTATTCTAAACTTTTACTTTAAGGAAATATATAAAGAAAGAAGCAGACAAATACAAGATGGGGTAAAAACAGGTTTACAGTTTTAAGTACACAAAACACAGAGTTTGTTTTGTATTATTATTTATTAATTATGTATTATTTCCATACAAAAAACTAGAAACCTATTTTTCTCTCAACCTGTATAAATAATAAAAATAAGGCCAGAAATCAGTGAAACTGAAAAGAAGAAAAATCATGATCATTGACAGATGCAAAAAAAGAATCTTTTGATAATATTCAATATTCATTTATGGTTTAAAACTTCCAACAAGCTAAAAATAAAAGAGAACTTCCTTAACCTGAAAAAGCGTACCTGGGACATTTAGCAAGCTGCAGCTATATTATACTTGATGAAAGAATAAACTGTTTCCCCCTATTATAAAAAAAATAAGTATGTCCTTCCCCTCTCTTTTTTGACATCATACTGGAAGTTTAACCAGGGCAATAAAACAAGAAAAAGATATAAAAAGCTTACACATAAAAAAATAAATAAAAGAAATAAGTGTACATTTACAAATTCCCAAGAAAAGGCAACAAACATGGTTCTAGAAGCAGTAAAAGAGGTTCGCCGGGTCACAGGATGCAACCTTCATCACTGAAATTTTAGGTTAAAAAATAATACAAGTTAACATACACCAAAAAACCTTAGATATGAATCTAAACAATTATGTGTAGGAGCTGTTTACTAAAACTATAAAACACTGACTTAGAGTGCTTTGAAATCCAGAATAAATTTAGTGTCACACCATGTTAATAGGTTTAAGACTGACTACTGCTAAAATGTCAGTTATCTCCAATTCACTCTATAGATTCAACAAAATTCCAAACAAAATCCCAAAAGGCTCCTTTGTAAATATTGACAAAGTGATTCTAAAATGTATAGGGGAAGGCAAAGGAATTAGAATAGCCAAAACATTTTGACTCACTTTTTCCTATTTCAAGATGTACTATAAAGTTACAGTAATCAGATGGTGTCATATTGGTAAGTCAATAGAACAGACAGAGACTGGAACTAGACCCTCATGACTAAAAATTGTCTGTTATGGACCGCTCTGCCTTGTTCTAGAAATTGTGACTCTACTCTCTGTGGCTAAGAATGAAGGAGTGATCTCTCTGGAATGCGAGCCACAGGAGACAAAGCTTGTGTCTGGTAGCAAATGCTGCCTCAGTTTCCTCCTTGCCCCCAAAGCATGATCGGAAGACCTTGGTGGGTATGACCCCTCAGAGAGGGGCAACCTAGGCCAGACATGGTCACTTGGGAGGCCATCATGGAAGGACTTGAGGGGCTGCAACAAAGAGCAATGGACTCTCACACCCCGGCTTTGACATAGCCAGAGTCCCTATGTTCTCTGGGAGAAGCGCTTCCTTGTTCTAATCCCCTTAAGCCTGACTACCTGATGGGGAGAGGTGCAGCTCCTTGCCTTGCTAGAGTGGATCCTGGGGGAAAATCTGGCATCACAAAGACTTGCTGATTAACCTGTGAAATCTGCTCTGCTAAGAGTGCTTTCATTCATATGTTAAGATTTGAGCAGAAAACCCTAAAACTCTATTCCTGACAGACTCTGACTCAGACTATCTACTGTTTGAGCCTTGCTGCCCTATATTCCTATGTATTACAACCAAATAAAAGGCCCTGGAAGAGGGGGCTCAACACCTTTTTTCCCTGAGAAACTGGCCATTGCTCAAGGCCTTTTTCCTCTGGGAAGTTGGCCACCCCTCCTCCCCAAGCAGATCACATCATGTCTCAGTCATGTTTACTCTCATCCGTGGCACATGGGGGGACTTGCAAGGAAAGTTGCCCCCACAATTGACAACTAATTTTTTTCTAAAGGCAAATGCAATTCAATGGAGAAAGCATAGTTTTTTTTTTCAATAAATAGTGCTGAAACAGTTGGATGTCTATATGCCCCACCCCCAGAAAAAGGAATCTGAGCCTATACTTCAAAAATTAACTCTAAACAGATTATAAATACAAATATAAAGTGTAAAAATTTAGAAGAAAATAGAGTAAAATCCATGTGAACAAAATATTTTAATTTTGTTGCCAAAATCATGATCCAAAAATAAAGAAAAACTTGGTAAACTGTACTTCAACAAAGTTAAAAACATTTACTTTGCAAAAGACAGCTATATCTGGTGAAGAACTTCTAACCAGTATACATAAAGAACTCTCAAAACTAAACACTAATAAATCAAACAAACCATTTTAAATATGGACACCTATATGGTGAGCTATCTGGATACCTCTGGTGAAATATATGAACAGACATTTACCAAAATATGTTCAATGTCATTATTATAAGAAAATGCAAATCAAAACTGCCATGAGACACGACTACATAACTACTTAAAATGGTTTAAAATATTTTAATGGCAGCACCTGCAACTTGATTAAACAGTTGGTGGGAATGAAAAGTACAACAGCCTCTTTGAAAAACAGTTTGACAATTCTTACAGGTAAATATATACCTACCATATAATCCATCAATTTTACTCCTAGGTATTAACCCAATGTAAATGATCATTTAGGTACAGGCAAAAATATGCCTATGAAAATGAAAATTCACAGCAATTTTATATAGATTCATCAAATTTGGAAAACACCCAGATGTCCAACCAACAAATAGAAAAACAAGCTATGGCACATTCACACAATAAAATACTCTACGGCAGTAAGTCAGAACAAACTATTGACTTACAAACAATGAAAGGATGAATCTTAAATGCACTTTGCTAAGTGCAAAAGCAAAACTCAAAATCCTACATGTTATAATGATTCCATTTATATGATACTCTGGGAATAGAATTACTCTAAGGAAGCAAAATTAAGACAGTGGTTTCAAGGAGTCACGTGGTGGGAGGGGCTGTTTTTTATAAGGAGACACAAGGAAATTTAGGGGGTGATGAAACTACTTGTACCTACTATAGTGGATACATGGATCTATGCATTTGTCATACCTATAGACCAGTTCACCAAAACGAATGAGTTTTACCATATTAGCTTTTTTTTTGGGGGGGGGGGGGTTAATCCATCAAATTGTTGAGAAAGGAAGATGAATTTAAGTTATTACAAAGAAATCATATAACCTCATTGAAAGGAAGGGAGAAAAAAGGTGACCTAAGTAACTCAGGAAAAGTGTTTTCACTGGGTACTTAAAAATTAAAGACAAAAGAACCATGCACACATCATACTCTAGTTTGTAAATTTGTTCCTTAGAGAGGTATGGGTTAATAGTTCTGAAAATACTTTATTAATATATAGGTTTGAACAAATAAGCAAATATAATTTGACTAGTTAGAGGTAGATTCTCACTGTCAAAAAAAGTTACAAATAAGAAAAGAAAAAAGGCAAAAATAAATCCTGTGTTTCTGGATTGGAGTCAAAGTTATAAATATAAATTCATCTATTTTAAAATTAGATAGGAGATAGATAAGTAAATAGATAGTGGATGCATTAAAACAGATTAGATATAGATAAAAGCAGATTAGATAATATAGATGGAGAGATAGCTAAAACAGATGTATCTATGCATTAATTAGTATCCATACATCTATTTCCTCGCTCTATCCACTAGACTAGAAGCAGTGATTCCCAATAGCAATGAGAACAGCTAGATCACAGATCTCAGCTTCTGATTACCATTCTCCAATAAAAGAAATTGGGGCTCCATGAAGAACTGGTTGATTCAAGTTCAGAAAGGTGAAAATATAAGATAAACCAATCTTGTATCTCTATGGTAAGAGAGAGAGACAGAGAGAGAGAGAGAAAGAAAGAGAGAGAGAAAGAGAGGAAGGAAGGAAGGAAGGAAGGAAGGAAGGAAGGAAGGAAGGAAGGAAGGAAGGAAGGAAGGAAGGAAGGAAGGAAGGAAGGAAGGAAGGAAGGAATTGCTACTAGATGAGGTGCAGATGAGCATATGGATGGGAAGTCTTTCTTAATCTTGGCCATGGAGTGGATCTAGTTCTTGGAGTAAATCCTTACTGGACCATCAAGCGTTTTTCTACTCTAAGAGAAGACAGCCAGGGTCTTGCAGAATTTAAAAGTATGGACACTAAACTGTACTGCTCAAGTCCAGATTCCTGGTCTGCCTCTTACTAGCCGTGTGATCTTGACTTCTACATACCCCCATCAATTGTAAAATGCAAGTTAAGAGATACTGACTCAAAAGTTCGTGGTAAGGATTGAGACGATACATATAACCCACTTATAATAGTGCTTAGTATTCAGTATTTTAGCTAATATGATTCATAATTATTTTACAAAGACCTCTAGCATAGGTTCATCAACCAGTCAACACATTTTGAGTTTCCCAGAATTAAAGAAGTAATATTTGGGGGGTAATGTGAGACATGACAGGTATAGAGTTTAGGACTTCATTCCTTCCTGGTAATTCTAAATGGGTTTAATCAAATTTAACTTTAGAGCATACCCTTTGGTCTTAAAATACCCTTTCTGCCAGCTTTCCTATACCCTAACTCCTAAAATGAAGAACTGAAGTTTTCCTCACATAAGGATATATTTAAAAGGCAAACTTCTGTAACTGAAAGACAAACATTCATTAATGTGTACTGGTGAGCAAAAACAGGCCACCCTCTTCTCTCGTGGCAATTTCTAAGGGCACACAGAGTAACAAATAATCACCCAAATAAGGGCAAAAGTACAACTGTGATGAATATTACAAAATGAAATTACAGAAGATGAGGAAAATACCATTCCTAACATTTTTATATTAGCTAAAATATATTGTACTAAGCGTTGAACACTGGTATAGCAGTGCACTGTTATGTTTGTGTGCATTGTCTCAATCCTTACTGTTACCGAACAAGAGGAGGTCCAAGGGAGGGGCAATACAATATTTGGCCCACCTAGGGATGCCCAAAACTGCTATACAACAGGGGCCCCTCCCGAAAAAAAACCAAAATATTAAAATCTACTGGGCCCTTCTGTCCGCCGCCAATTGGAAAGACATCTCTTAATGCCAGAGATTTGTGAAAAGGAAACAAAATGTTTATCTAATGCTATTCAGGCCTAATGCCTCCACTAAAATATCAAAGTCCTTTAGGGTATACACCTACACCCACACAACGTTCCCTTCTCCCACTGTCCCAACTCCGGGTACCGTAAATCAGGAAAAGAGCACACGTCTGTGTTGCAGGCCGCTGGCACCGTCAGCTGTGTCACTGTGCAGGATCTCGAGTTAATCCAAAGTACCGTGGTACCCTCTCATGGTCCACTGGCAAGAGTCCTATGTACCCAGTTCCAGTCAAAGTCTCTCTTGCTTTTTCAGGCCCCGCAGCCAAAGGGGGCACCCCAAAGCCGCGTGGGCCTCTCCTACCAAAGCTGCAGGAGTCCGCACTCCACCAAAAGCATGTGGCTGTCTTCTTCACCTGGCTGCAGGGATCTCCATTCTGGCAAAGCTGCGTGGTTCTTCCCTTTCACCTGGGAAAGAGGGGGTCCGCACCCTGCCAAAACCACGTGGCTCCCTCTTTCACCTCACCAAGAGGGGGTCCTCACTCTGCTGAAACCGCGTGGCTCTCTCTCATCTGGCCAAGCGGGGGCCCTTCATGTCTCTGAGCCAGTCTTTTCCAAGCTCCCACACAGGCACTCCTCACTCCGGAGCGAAGCCCCTAGTTCCCATCTTGAGTCCCCCTAGTTCCATCCTCAGTACCTGCTAGTTCCATCTTGAGTCCCCGCCACAACCTTCTCCCTCAGGAGCACAGCCCCTAGTTCCATCTTGAGTCCTCCCAGTTCCATCCTGAGTCCCTGCTAGTTCCTTCTCTCTGGCCCCAAACTTGGCCACTGCTATTTAACATATCTATGAAACCAGTTAAAGGTTATAGATATGTTAAATAACCATTCCTCTAGAGGTTAGCTCCAAAACTGTTGCTATGCAAAATAGCTCTCAATGGCCTGGCTCCATTCATCCCTTCCCCCTGGGGGGGGGGGCAGTGAGGACATCTTATATGTCTCTCCAATATTTCTATACACTTTGAATTCTGGACACCCTTCCAAATCCCTTTTTTGGGGGGCCCCTCTGGCTGCACCCTGTATCATTACCACAAACTTTTGAGAACAATGCCTCTTACCTGCATTTTACAGATGATGGAGACACATAGAAGTCAAGGTCAGAAAGTGGCAGGCCAGGAATCTAGAGTCCAGCAGTGCTGCTTAGCATCCATACTTCTAAGTATTGCAAGGCACAGGCTGTCTTCTCTTAGAGGAGAAGGAGCTTGATGGTCTAGCAAGGATTTCTTTTAAGAACTAGACCCACTCTGTCTAAGAATAAGAAAGATTTCCCGTCCCCTTTTCTGAGCCCCATTGCCATCAGAACCCACTCCTCTCTCCTGCGTCCACATGCTGCCAAATGTATAGTTTATGTTCACCGTCATATTAAAGACACAACCTGAATGCTAGGGCTGAGCTACCAAGATTAGAATCCCAGCTCCACCACTTACGGGCTCTGTTAACTTGTGAAAGTTACCTAAAGCTCTTTGAGCATCAGTTACCTGTCTAGAAAATGGGATCGATATTTCCGTGGTGGTGTTGGGAATATTAAATTCATTATTGCAAATAAATGTTTTAGTGTAGCACCTGCCATAGAATAGGCACTGAATTAGCTGCAGCCCTTTCTGTCAGACAGAGATTTAGTTAGCATTCAGTGACATTTTTTTTCACCCTATAGACCCATTTGTCTGATTTATGGAACAAGATTTTGGTAATATCACATTGTTGGGGCATGTTATTTTATAAACATAAGCATTACTGTGAAGAAATATCTGCATGTTCATTACAAGAACTAATTTTCACTCTAATTTTTGGGTTCACATACCCTTTCATCAGCTGGATCACTGAAGACTTGAAGGACTTTAGAGTTTCCCATTCCAAAATATGCAACTTAGACATAAGGATTATTTTGAGATGAAAACCATTGAGACAGGACAAACTCTACCACAAAGGAAAGGATAATTCTTAATCACTGGAGACAACTGGAAACTCTTTCTTACCAGTCCAGAGAAGGCACCAAACACTTCTGTAGAGCACTTCTTACTAAAACAGCCCTTATTTTCTCTGGTTTCCCCCATATGTTTACCTTTCCACAATTCGCCCCCCCTGAATGCCTCAACCCCTTTCCTTTGTCTTGTCCTTCACAAATTTATTGTTCTTTCCAAGATGCTATACAAGCCACAAGTTCTTACCATCCCTTTGAGTTACTCATCACTTGATTCCTGCTGCATGAACGTGCCCCACTCATGTTATAACTTCTGCTTGTTTTTTTCTTGTCGATCTGTCGTTTGTCAGTCAGATTTGCAGGGCCCCAGTCAGAGAACCTAGGAGGGCAGAGGAAAAGTTTTCCTCCCCTAGAGGACAAATTGGAATCCTGGTCTCACTGCATTTTTATTTTATAAAGTACATTTGCAGCTTAGAAGTCAATGACTTTCCTGATCATCAGTGTTGAAATCTGCCAGCTGCCAGCTAGGGAGGTTGCCTGGGCCAGTCCCTTTCCATCCATCTGGTATGTGAACCCTTCCTGGAACTGGGGACCAACATCAGGGAAAGGCTATGGAGCTTATTCCTGTGTGTAAAGCACCTTGCCATCCCTGACTGAAAGCAGCTATAGAAGTGCAAAGACTTCTGTGTGATTTTATCTGCAGAGTAAGTGGAGGTCACGACATCAGGTGGGGTTTAAGCCATATCTCTCGCTTCCTTTGTTATTGTGGATTAAAGTCACTCCATTTTAATGTTCCTAAAAAGTCATTTTTTTCTGGAGATAGCTAGATGTGCGACATTGAGAAGGATTTAATTCATTGCATTGTCACAGGGATGATGATGCTGGCTCAATTTTGGACGTGAGGATAAAGCCATAGGATACTAAACTCTCCCACTGTTGCAATTCTCACAATGCAATATAATTAAGGGGAAGCAGGAGGGCAACCTGAGCAAAATGTTAGAATGCTGGACAGTCTGAGAGTGGGGTCAGAGAAGGTTGAATTTAGCAGAATGGCTCCCTGGTGTGGGGCGATATCAGGCCAGAATGGATAAGGAAGGAAAAATACACAATCAGCCAGAGGGTTGAGGAGTGCAGGAGTGTGGTTTACTGCTGAGGGCAATTCTCTACAAACCACATAGTATTAAAAAAGGAAAAAAAGACACCCTGGGATTAATTGTCATTCCACTGGCCTGTGAGGCAACTGATACCAAATATAATTGAATTACTTTGTAATTATTTCTTCTGGAGTATTAACCTAAGCTAGGCTTTGGAAATGGAGTTTTCTCTCTCTCTTGCTTTGCACTGCAAATGGTTTTGCATTATGGATATTTTTCTGCTTTGCTGTATTATCTTGTGCAAACTACACCGGTTTGTTTTCCCCCCTTTTCCTTGCCAATGGGGTTGTTTACTTATCGGAATTAAAGTCAGAAGTGAGCATCTCCTGCCAGCAGGACAGAATTTCTAATAAATATGTAAATAACACCTCTCTCAGCCGTGGCTGCAGGCGCTGCTCTCACGTGGCCTGCCCGGGCCACGCAGTCTGGGGCTCAGGCAGGCTCAGAGAAGATGAGAGATTTTCATCAATCTGTGAATCAGAAAGAAATAAAATTAAATCTAGCCCAAGAGGGCAAAGGAACAAAGGTGAGGTGGTAAGGAAGGTCATCTGTCCTTATCATTATAGAGATAGGTCATTTTCTTTGGTCTGTGGGTGAAAGTGTCTGAAGGTCAACACAGCCTGTCACAAGAAAGAGACCTAGAACACTTGGGGTGGCTAAGGGTGGGGAGAAACCAATGTCGCATCTGCAGGCAGGCCACGGTCACCTCAGTAACAGTGGTGGCAACGCCGCCATCAATCACCAGCTACACCGGCTCATACTCCTGTTCTTTGCCAGTAGTAATGAACACTGAGTCTCTACATTGCACATTGAAATAAAAAATATTTTCAAGATATTTGACACACTTATCCTCCTGCAAAGAAGGAAATAAAATCAGCTTCTGCAGAGGTCAAGGGAATATCTCTGAGTGATGCTGAACAGCAGGAGCTCTGGAACCAGAATTCAAAGGATTGAATTTTACTTTGCCACTTACCTGCTCTGTGCCTTAGTTTCCCATGTGTAAAATGGGTATTCACCCATTCAACAAGTATTGACTATGTGCCAGGCAAGTTTGAGGGTACAGAGATACAGTAAAGAACAAAACAACAGCTCTGCCGTGGGACCATCCAGCCTAGTTAACAATAGTGGTACCTACCTCAGCGAGTTGCCATGAGCATTAATATTTGCCCCTGGTATGTAGTAAGTTCTCAATAAATGTGAACTACATTTAAATGTAGTATTTAAACTCACACAAAAAGGCAGACTACAAAGTAGCAGTTTCTCAGCCCGGGCTCGAATCGCTGAGCCATGCACATTAACAATGCTATAGCTGGATCACAAAAAGACCTCTGTTGGAGTTTTGGAATGACGTCAGAAGGCTCTAACAGAGTGGTGCTCAGGGTTTCATGTAGCCAACCGAGTCATGGTCTGGGATGATGTATAATACACGGAGATGTGCTATGGAGAGTCATGGGACTTTCTGATATCCTTTCCTCTTCCTTTTGGGACCTTCCTCAAATGCTTGGAAGTCTAGAATATCTGCTGCCGGCGGACCTGCCTGGCGCAGTTACACCTTATTTACTTTCTGGTCCAAACTGGGTCCTCCTGAAGGAGATGCGGCCTCAGTTAAATGGCACAGTCAGATTTGTTTTCTGTAAGTCTATTTCTTCATGAAATAAAGCTGGGCGGCCGGGGAGGAATACCTTCCTCTCTAGCACTCTGGATCTTTTGCCAGCTTAATGGGTTTTGCAAAATGAGTTCCCGTCAAGGAAATCCAGGGGCTGAGCGGAGCAGTGTATCTGAGCTTTGTCAGAGCGGCGCGCCTGGGTGAGTCTCTCTCCATGATAGAGGGAAGAATTAATTAGAGCCATAAATTATGGATTACTAATCCTTGTGCAATGTAAAGAAAAGATACGCAGCTAAGTTTGGGGCAAGGGCCACATGTGTGTGCCTACCGTCATGCAGCCTGTCCCCTCTTTCTTTCTCTTTGGGTGTCTAACCTAAGTGGCATCCTAGAGGCATTCATTATTGGCTTATCCACTAGAAAACCAAGAGTGCATTAACTTTAGAAGCCTCAAGGAGCAGATACTGTTGGGAAGTGCTGGAATCACCAAGCAGATTGGCTGCTACTTTTTGGATCAAGGCCATGGCCAAAGAGAGAAGTATAATTTCTTAAATACTTAAACAGCAACCTCCCAGTGTCATCAACTCATGCAGACAGATCCCTACCACCCCCCCCACTCCTTACCCCTCAAAGTAAAACAATTTGCTTAATATGAGGCAAGAAGAAAAATATTCAAAATGATATTTCTAATATCATAGAATGTTAAGCAGCTATTAAAATGATATTTACATAGAGTTTTTAATGATATGGAAAGAATCTTATAACCTGAAGCACAAAAATGGAATAGAAAATTACATTAATATACAGAATGATCTTAATAAGGTTTAAAAGCATGGGGGGAAAGTGGGGGAGTTTGAATGAAATAAGCCCAAATTTCGGGATGGTAGATCAAAAATAATCTTTTCCTGCTCTTTAAAAATTTTATGCATTTTTCCAGTTTTTAAAACATGAGCATGTATTACATTTAAAGGCGATGTGAAGTATGAAAGTTTAAAAAAGTAACTTCAAATCAGCAATAACAATCAAGTTGATCAAAGGCCACTCTCCCCCCCCAAATGGTGGCCTTTGGAACGGTTCAGGGCAAAGACCATGAGCAGCTTGGAGAAACACACTCGCCCCTCCACGCATTTTCTTTGTTGCTCCTGCCTTTGGGGGAGTTCTGGCCCTCTGGGGCTCCCTGCCCAAGCTCCTCGCTTAGAACTGGTGATTAGAGAATGTTTCTGAAAAGATCATCCTGACAGCAATATAAATAGTGTATCAGAGGAATGCCAGAGTCTGGTGATTACAGGCAAGAAAAAATGGTAGCTTGGACAAGTGTGGAGACAATGAAGATAAGAGAGCAGCAGGCACATCCGAGAGAAATTTAAGAGCTTAAATCAATAGGTCTTGAAACAGAAGGACAGTGAGTAATTCACCAAAACAAGATGCACAAGAATATGACCTGGTTATTTATGGTGGGAGGGGATTCTATTAACTATTATTTCAAAACAGATTATCCTAAATGTAGTACCTTAAAATAATAAAAATTTATAATATCAAAGTTTCTGATCATCAGAAATTAGGAGTACCTATATGTCTTTGGCTTAGGGTGCTGCAAGCAAGATGATGGTCAGAATTGCATTCATCTGAAGGTTCATCCAGGGCTGGGGAATCTTCCAAAGTTTCTCACATGGCTCTTGGCTGGTCTTCACTTCCTTACCACATGGACTTCTCCAGGAGGAACATTGCATTGGCTTCCCAAGCATGAGTGATTCAAGAGAGAGGGGGAAAGGAATGCAGCAGGTGGAAAATTTGGAAAGGAAAGAGCTGTGATCCCTTCCACCTAGAATGTAATTTCTTCTAAGGAACCACAGTTGTGTGTGGTTCTAAGGAACCACAGTCTAAGGTAGACTTTTTACACTGGGATGAGTTATTCTAGCATTTTTACCTGCACTTTCTGAGTCAGTCTGGCACATCAGTCCTTTCAGCAGAACCTGCCTTAGGCACTTAACCTTTCGTGGCTCAGGTGTGCCAAGACCAAAAAAAAATGGCCCAAATGGAAGAACAGATCAAAGCTCCAGAAAAAAATACAAGTAAGTGACAAAGAGATAGCCAGCCTATCAGATGCACAGTTCTGTTCTAAACACTGGTAATCAGGATGTTCACAGAATTAGTTGAATTCGGTCACAAATTAGATGAAAAAATGAAGGCTACACTAAGTGAAATAAAGGAAAATGTTTAGAGATCCAACAGTGATGGGAAGGAAACTGGGACTCAGATCAATGGTGTGGACCAGGAGGAAGAAACATTCAACCATAAAAGAATGAAGAAACAAGAATTTTTAAAAAAATGAGGAGAGGCTTAGGAACCTCCAGGACATCTTTAAATGTTCCAACATCCAAACCATAGAGGTACCAGAAGGAGAAGAAAAAGAGCAAGAAATCAAAAACTTATTTGAACAAATAATAAAGGAGAACTTCCCCAATCTGGAAAAGGAAAGAGACTTCCAGGAAGTCCAGGAAGCTCAGAGTCCCAAAGAAGTTGGACCCAAGGAGGAACACACCAAGGCACATCATCATTACATTACCCAAGATTAAAGAGAAGGAGAGAATTCTAGAAGCAGCAAGAGATAAGGGGACAGTTACCTACAAAGGAGTTTCCATCAGACTGTCAGCTGATTTCTCAAAAGAGACCTTCCAGGTGAGAAGGGGCTGGAAAGAAGTATTCCAGGTCATGAAAGGCAAGGACCTACATCCAAGATTACTCTGTCCAGCAAAGCTTTCATTTAGAATGGAAGAGCAGATAAAGTGCTTCCCAGATAAGGTCAAGCTAAAGAAGTTCCTCATCAGCAAGCCCTTATTATATGAAATGTTAAAGGGACTTACCTAAGAAAAAGAAGATAAAAAATATGAACAGTAAAATGACAGCAAACTCACAGTTATTAACAACCACACCTAAAACAAAAACAAACTAAGGAAACAACTAGAACAGGAATAGAATCACAGAAATGGAGATCACATGGAGGGTTATCAGCAAGAGAGTGAGAGGGGGGAGAGAATGGTAAAAGGTACAGAGAATAAGTAGCATAGATGGTAGGTAGAAAATAGACAAGGGGAGGTTACAAAAATATAGGAAATGTAGAAGCCAAAAAACTTATATGTATGACCCATGGACATGAACTAAAAGGAGGGGGATGTGGGTGGGAGGGGGTGTGCAGGGCAGAGGGGAATAAAGGGGGGAAATGGGACAACTGTAATAGCATAATCAATAAAATATATTATTAAAAAAGACAGAGGAAGCAGGAAGCTGAAGTGCTTTTTATGACCTACTCTCTGAAGTCACACACTGTCATTTCTGCTTCTGTTCTATTCATGATGAGTCACTAAGTCCAACCCACACTCAGGGCCCACATCTGAAGGGTGGGTCAGATAAATTGTGGACAAATTTTAAGACATCATGAGAAGTGGGTGGCTTATTTTTTTTTACATACTAAGTTTGAGGGATGATTAAAAAGTCAAATCTCAAGTGTAAGTAAATTTGAGCTCAAATAAGAAACTAAAAATGAAAATATAACATTGCGAGTCTCCTAGATTTATATCTTTGTGTACAAAGGAGATCGCTTAAGAAAGGACTGTCAACTGGGATAAGAAAAAATAATCAAAGAATAAGGATTCTAACCTTGAGATAGCCATTTAGTATCTGGATAAAGGAAAATGCCCTGGAAAGGAGACAGAGAGAAAAGACCAGCTGGGAGAAAAAAAAACAAGGAATGTTGTATCCTGAAAGGCTAGTAAATGGGGCTTTGAAAGAGCAAGAGCTGAGTACCAGCTAATTTGGTGGTCATGAGACTGGAGGCCAAACTGCAATAGGTTCAATGTGTAAAAGGAGACACTGGTTACATATTTTTCAACTTTTTTTATTTTAATTAAATTTAGACTTATGTAAAAATGCAGCCAGCCCCTTTATACCTCTCACCTAGCTTCCCCTAACGTTGACTACTTGTACTTTTACAATGGAAGTATAATGGTCGAGTTCATAAAGTTAACCCTGGTACAATACTATTTGCTAAACTACACACCTTATGTAAATTTCACCTGTGGTATTACCAAAAAATACCTTCAAAAGGGTGTTGTACTCTCCTCAAGGTCTACAAGCCTTGTCACTGGTGATGCTAACTTTGGTCACTTGGTTAAAGTGGTGCCTGCTAGAGTTGTCCTTTTAAAAGTTACTTTTTTATACTTTAACAAATATCTTTAGAAAATACTTGAGACTACGAAAATATCTTGTTTCTCAAACATTATCCCAGTTTTTCACATCCATCAAAGGATTTTGCTTGTAACAATTATTACTTTGGTGTTGCCTTATGGTTCTTTCCTGTTTTCCTATTTCCTTCTACATTTATTCATTATATTTTTTCCATCTGTTGATTTATTTATTCAAATAACTGTATCAATGTGTCTCATGGATATTTATTTTATTATATTGGTAAAACCCAATACTGTCATTATTTGTTTTTAATGCTCAAATATTTCCAACTTTAGTAAATAAGAAATATTTTTAGTTGTTCCCTCCGTCCTTTTAAAATGTCCCGATGCTTTTATGACTACCTCCTTACTTTGCAGTACCACAAAATACTCCAAGTTCATCCTGCCTTTTTTGTTCTGTTTGGTTTTTCCTATTCCAGACCCCAAATATCAACTATTTCTCAGAGAATGATATTTAGAAACCAACATATGCACACTAAGTGCATTCATTAGGATTGGAGTGTCATTGCTTATAGATCTCAGCGAACAGATGCAGGAAATGTATGAATGTATACTGATCCACCTATACACATCTCTATTTCTCAGTCTGCCTATAGATATACACACACAGGTATATGTGTATTTATGTGCATATGTGTATGTGGGTTAACATATATATATTTGCTTATATATGTGTATTATGTGTATACACACACAACCCATGAGTTTATTCTGATAATTCTGATTCATGTCTAAGAATTTATTTCTTTATTTCTAACTTATTTTTCCAGTGTCAAGGACACTGGCTTTCATTGATACAATATTTACTTATTAATTGATTCTGCTATACACATAAGGGTGTTCTAGGATTGTCCATCCCCCTGTCATAAACAAATTAACTGAGGAAAGTCACCCTTTGCACACAGTTCTTTTTGCCTGCAGTCTTATAGTATCCAAGTCAAAGTTACTTCTTTTTCTGTACCCTCTTTACTGGGGTTATGATATTCATTTGCTATAGAGTTAAAATTATTTGTTACTGTTTGTATTTCATTTTATGTCCCTAATCCCCATCCTGATTGGCTTGTTTATTCTGGTGGAGTTTGAAAAGCATGTGAAACATTGCTACGATTTTAAGAGGCAGAAGTTAAATACTCACAGAAACAACTTCCTCCATCACTCTTATGACCCCATTTCCATTTGTTTTTTAATTTCCCCTTTTTTCACCTCTTTCTCATTCCCCTCCCCTCCAGTAGGTAACCACCACTTCCTTTAATTTGTTAATTATCTTTCTTTTATTTCTTTGTACAAAAGAGTAGATACATGCACACTTTCTTACATCCTCTTCTTTGGTGCAGGAAAGTAGCAAACTACAGATACTCTTGCACTTCAGTCTTCACTTACCAGCCTGTCCTGTAAATCTTTCCATATCTCTTCATAGAGATATTCCTCATCCTTTTGCAGCATAGTTTATATAATCACTTTCCTATGGATGGCCACTGGGTCATTTTCATTATTTTGTAAATGCAAACCATGCTACAATGACAACCTTGTGTGTATGCATTTTCCGTTTATTGCAGGTAAATTCATAGGGGTAGTGGGCAAGTGCATACGTAGATTTGTTTGATACACTCATGTGCAGAGTAACAATATTGTCAACACCAGACTGCATACTGAAAAGGGCTTAGCAGAAGCTTTTGCTGATCTCAATTAGCTCCTTAAAAAGCTTGAGAACATGGACCCCAACACCTAAAGGTTTTCATTAATAGGAATTTCATGGTGCATTATCTGCTTACAACAAAGCTATGATAAAAAAAAAAAAGAAAGAAATCATCATGGACATATTTCTGAAAAGTGACACCTCCTCAAGCAGAGCCTCTGGCAGGTCCCCCGGGTGGACTTAGAGAAGAACATATTGCTATCACAGAAGATGACAACTCTGTGCCTGTTACTGTCCCCGAAGACCTTCCAGTGGAACAAGATATACATGCAGCTGGAAGACAGTGATATGGATCCTCCTGACCCTGGATAGGCCTAGAATAACATGTGTGTGTGGCCTCACTTTTGAGCAAATAAGTTTAAAAAGTAAAAAATAAAACTAGAGCAAAATATCTCTGTACATCTGTACAATGTATTTGTGTTTTACATTCCATGCTATTACAACCTGGGCCTTCACAATCACTCACCACTCACTCACTGACTCACCCAGAGCAACTTCCAGTCCTGCAAGCTGCATTTGTGGTAAGTGTTCTATATAGGTGTACTATCTTTATCTTTTATATCATATTTTACTGTGCATTTTCTATGCTTAGATATGTTTAGACACACAAGTACTTACCATTGGGTTAAACTTGCCTATAGTACTCGGTACAGTAATATGCTGTAATATATCATATGTATATTACCTAGGTGTGCAGTAGGCCATACCATCTAGTCTTGTGTAAGTACATCCCTTGATGTTTGCACAATGACAAAATCACCCAACAAAGCATTTCTCAGAATGCATCTCAGTTGTAAAGTAGCACATGACTATATTGACAAATTTTCCTCAGGAAGAAATGAGAGTGCCTATTTTCCTACAGATGTAATAGCAGAATGTGTTGTCATTTTTTTTTAAAGTTCTTGCCAGTCTGACAGGTGAGAAAGAGCATATCAGAGTTGCTTTAATGTGTATATCACTTATAATGAGTAAACTTGAACATTTTTTGTTATCTGAGGACCCTTTTTGTGAATTGCTTTTTCCTGTCTTTTTTATACTTCTGTATCAAGATTTTGGTCCTTTTCTCTTCCACCATAAAAGTTCTTTATTTATCAGTGATATTAGCTCTTTGAGGATGTTACATGCTGTGAACTTATGTCCAAGCTATAAGTTTGTTTATGGTATTATTTGTGATGCAAACTATTTTTTAATTTAGTTATAAAATTTACCGATTTTCCCCTTTGTTACCTCTGGAATTTCAGTCACTTGTTACATAGTTATTGGCTTAATCCAACCTCTACCACCCAATCCAAGTTCATTTTTCACACTAAAAACTCTTAACCATCCAAGGAATAAATAGTCTATATTTAGTTCTTGAAATCCTTTTCCCACCTTCTGTAAAAAATAAACTAGAATTATCCTTGTCTCTAAACAGGAGATTTATCATTTTGCTAGCTTCTCTCCAACCATTTCTCACTTGCTAACTAAGCTTAGATTTCTGCTCAGATAAATTTTCTGGCTCTGTTTAATATGTGACTTCACCTGTGTTCAGAGACATTTTATCTCCTGGAAGAACAGAAATACTTTAGCAGTCAACTGCCACCCATCTATCTAAGAGTTGGCAAAATAAATGTCCAACACAGATTATAGCCAGTAGATTCTATGATGTGTATATATGCACATATTTTACAGAAGGTAATAGTGTCAGTAGCAATCAGTGAATCTCAGCATGACTGATTTTCCTGCTTAATAATAAGCTCTGTGCAGGTGCTATAGATCCTATAAGAGAATTGTAACATGTAGCCCCTGCCCTTATAGAACTCAGTCTCGTCAAAAAGCAAAAGTGAGCCCACATAAAAGCAGTAGATCCAACAGAACATTGTCTATAAAGAAGAGCCTGCCTCTAGACTGAAGAGGTTGGACACTAGGCACAGTAGACATTAATTCAAAGGGAGAAATCACTGAGAGCTGAAGTTATGCACTGAATCTTAAGCTGGAGGAATGGGTAGGGTTCGGATAGGTAATGAAAAGAGGAAGCAGGTTGGAAGAGCATTATTTACTCATTGCATTAAATTGTATTGAGCTGAGTACCTGCTATGTGCAAAAGATAAAAATGCAAAAATGTCACAACTTGACTTCTTTCTTAGAAAGTACACACACTACAAGATTTCTTTTTTATTTTTATTTTATTGATTATGCCATTACAGTTGTTCTATTCCCCCCTTCATTCCCCTCCACCCTGCACCCCCCACCCTTACCATTCCTCCCCTTTAGTTTATGACCATGTGTCTCAAGTTCTTTGGAGTCTACATTTCTCATACTATTCTTGCCCTCTCCCTATCTATTTTCTACCTACCATCTATGCTACTTATTTTCTGTACCTTCTCCCCCCTTCTCCTCCCACTCCCCTGTTGCTAACCCTCCATGTGATCTTCATTTCTATGGTTACGCTCCTGGTCTAGCTGTCCTTTCAGCTTGCTTTTGTTTTAGATGTGGTTGTTAATAACTGTGAGTTTGCTGTCCTTTCACTGTTCATCTTTTTTATCTTCTTTTTCTTAGGTAAGTCCCTTTAACATTTCATATAATAAGGGCTTGGTGATGATGAACTCCTTGAATTTGATCTTATCTGAGAAGCACTTTGTCTGTCCTTCCATTCTAAATGAAAGTTTTGCTGGATAGAGCAATCTTGGTTGTAGGCCTTTGGGTTTCATGACTTGGAATATTTCTTTCCAGCCCCTTCTTGTCTGTAAGGTCTCTTTTGAGAAATCAACTGACAGTCTGATGGGAACTCCTTTGTAGGTGACTGTCCCCTTATCTCTTGCTGCTTCTAGGATTCTCTCTTTCATTTTAATCTTGGGTAATGTAATCATGATGTGCTTTGGTGTGTTTCTTCTTGGGTCCAACTTCTTTGGGACTCTCTGAGCTTCCTGGATTTCCTGGAAGTCTATTTTCTTTGCCAGATTGGGGAAATTCTCCTTTATTATTTGTTCAAATAAGTGTTCCACTAGTGGCTGTTCCTTTCCCCCTTCTGGTACCACTATAATTCGGATGTTGAAGCATTTAAAGATGTCCTGGAGGTTCCTAAGTCTCTCCTCATTTTTTTGAATTCTTGTTTCTTCATTTTTTTCTGGTTGGTCATTTTTTCCTCCTTCAGGTCCACTCCTTTAATTTGAGTTCCAGTTTCCTTTTCATTACTATTGGTTTCCTGTGCATTTCCATTCATTTCAATTAGTTTAGCCTTCATATGTTCCTCTAATTTGTGACTAAAATCAACCAGTTCTGTGAGCACCCTGATCACCAGTGTTTTGAACTGTGCATCTGAAAGTTTTGCTATTTCTTTGTCACTTAGATTTATGGGCGCTGGGGTTTTGAGATCTTCTTGAGCCGTTTTTGGTCCGTTTGTGCCCTTTAAGTATGAGGAGTGGAGCCTTAGGGGCAGGGCGGGGCCTCCAGAGCAGGGTGGCTGGTTTGTGACACTGCATGTGGGGGCGGGGTCAGAGTGGGGAAATGGCTTCCCCCTCTCCTGCTTCCCACCACTGGGTGGCCACTGGGTGAGGAACAAATCTTTAGATGTTCACCAGGGCAGGGTTACTGAGTTCACTGGGTTGTGATGCTGTATGTGGGGGCAATGTCAGATCCAGGAAATGGCGGCCCCCCTCTGCTGCTTTCCATCACTGGGACCTGTTTGGTCCCGTCTCACTGCCCACTCCCTCACTGGTCTATCTGCGCAGGAATGTGCCACCACAGTCAACCTGCCGCCCTGCGCCCTTGCCAGATCCCCCGGTCGTTCACTGGGTCTGCCCTTTGCAACCCCACACCTAGGATCCGCAAGCCTGAGTCCGTCTGACTGAGTTTTCCTGTGCAACCCCGCTCCACCAGCTGCTGGTTTTGCCCCTCTTACCAGTCAGGCTGAAGCATTCGTTGTTATCAGACTTCCGAAAAGTTCAATTTTCTGTGTTCTGACTATGTTTTCTGTTGCTAATATTTTGTTGTCTCTAAACTTGGTTGTGTGAGAAAGCACGGCATCTCCACTTATGCCTCCATCTTGGCGGAAGTCCAAGATTTCTTCATTATTTGAATATTTCAAAGTACTTTTTCCTAAAAATTTTAAGATGAAATTTATCCAATCATATTCTATAAAATATTAGAGGTGGTCTGATTTGCTATATTTCCAAAACCTATGAAAAATAATTCCTTTCGTTTTTTCACTCTTCAAAAGACTCTTTGCATTTGTCCCTTCCCCTTCCCTTTTCTCCTTCTTAATAACATCATAAGATAGTATTATAATCCTCACTTCCCTAGTGAAGGAATTGAGATATATGAAGCCTAATTTTTTTAAACCAGGGAGATAAGAGAAGTGTCCAGGGCCAGACTTATAAACTCCAAGCTCATGTTAGTTCACCTTTTCTCTACTTGAGGAGTTGATTGTGAAACTGCGATGAGTTTAGACAACAATCTCCAAGCACTAGCTGTGGTGTCTATAGACTCAGCTTAGCACAGTCTTGACTTGGTCCTTAACTGCCTCTGTGATACAAACACGTCCTTTCCTTTCCTCTCTAGGTCTCAGCTTCTCCATCTAAAAAGTAAGGGGTTTTGACTGGACATGCTCTTAATGCCCCCTAAGTGTTAACAGTCTCTGTTTGTAAGCACCCAGCCAGATCATGCTGCCTTCTGCTCTGCTTGACCATCAGAATGTTCAGTGGTCCCAATGATGGGAAGGTGCCAGGGCTAGTTGACCTGTAGAATCCCCCTTCACCCTCACATCTGTGACAGAGAGTGCCCACAAGAATGTTACATTCACATCACTCCTCAAGCCTTTGACCTAGTAACTGGAGGGCTGGAAGCAGTGGAAGGAGGGGTAGGAGCACAGCAAAGGAAAGCATTTCAGAAAAGAATTTGCCTCTGTTGTAGATATCTTAGGTTAGAGATTTTTGTACTCAGGTAGCAAGAAATGTTATAAAAGAATCACTGGGGATAGTGAGGTCTCCTAGCCCCTGCTCTGAGCAGCACTGTGAAAAATGAAGTGGAAAGAGCCACATTTACAGATCATCTAGGGAAGCCAAAATCCAGCAGTAGGATATTAAACACAAAAGAGCTGAAGTTAACATGAAGCGTTATTGGTTTGGGGAGATGGACTATTTCCCAAAGGTCCGTAATTAGAACTGGGAACTTTTTGCATGTAATTAAGAGTAAGAGATTGGTTTAACAACCACAGCTGAGCAAGTCGGAAACATTTTTTTTTTCCAACTAGCATTTGGGATTAGGATTTTATTTTCTCTCACTTGTAAAATGTGAGCATTTTCTGAGTATTTAAGAAATTGAGGCTAATTCTACTTCCACAAGCATTTTTTGTTGCTAATAATATGTTTTGCATATGTGATGTGAAATCAACAAGGTGCCCTAGGGAAAGAAGATGGCCTTTAAGGCACTTTCCCCTCCTTGAGGAAGTTGTCACGGAGTGCTGATTAATTACTGTAATAATCATAATTTTTAAAAATTAAAAAATTACTAAGTACACTGTAGAAAGATGCCAGAGGTAATTATTGTCTAGAAGTACTTCCTTATTATCTTTTCTAATCCGGCCATGCTGACATTTTTGAGAGGAAAAAAAAGTGTTTTGTCTTTCCTCTTATGAACAGGGTGACATTTGAATATGCAAACAGTGTCAGGTGTGCCCTGAGGATATTTTCTGGAGGTATGATTTATGAGGCCAGCCTATTGTATTTCTATCGCACTAAGAAAAAGGTCGTTAGACAAGGAACTCTTCCTACTGGGGTCTGCGGCTCATCTTGTGATATTTTAATTGTTGCTCTTGTGCTGAATTCCAGGCATGCCTCCTGGGGAGAACTACATGGACTCTAGTTTGCCTGGGCTTTGCATATATTCTCTAATGTTTGTGGGGTGGTTTGTGCAAGCTTTCAGCCACTCCTGGGATAGATGAGGGATGTTGAGCATAAGGGAAGACCAAGGAAATCTAAAAATCTCATTTTATTCAGTGACTTCAACTTTCTCCCTCAGACGAATAATTGTTTCTGGAGTATAGAATATAGTCTAAACTTGAGATAATAAAAAGTGAGCTGTTTGTTGGAAATTGGAGAAAGTCCTATACCATTGTTAATATAATGAGAATGATTTGTGGAACATCAGTATAATCTGGCAGCCAAGGAGAGTGGATTGGAATGTACATGCATGAACAGTGATGGCTGTACTAGTCAGCAGGGACAGTAATGCTACTGAGTGAGCATGTGTAATGTGTGGTTGTCAATGAGATTCAGAAAAATACAATGGGATAGCTGATGGCCATTGGGAGAAGTGAGCAAAGTCCCAGTGTCCCTACTTTGAAAGGAACTGAGGCATCATTGTCCTGTGTATAATATTTCTTGTATGTTGTATTTTCTTTAATAAATGCCTCTATTTTTCATATAATATGGTTGGATACCTTCTGGACAGACCTTGTATTATATAAATAATATATTTCTATGTTGAGATAAGAATTCCATGTTGGATCAGCTTTTAAAAACTAGTTGCATCATGAATAGAAAACACACATAATACACTTAAAATTTCTTAGAAGAAACTATTAAAAAGTGATTAAATTTATTCCATTGTTTTTTAACATATTTTTAATTGATTATGCTACTATAATTGCCCCATTTTTTTACTCCCCTTTAACCCCCTCCCTCCAGCATTCCCCCACCTTAGTTCATGTCCATGGATCATATAAGTTCTTTGGCTTCTCCATTTCCTATACTATTCTTAATCTGCCCCTGTCTATTTTGTACCCACCAATTATGCTTCTTTTTCCTCCATTTCCCTTTCCCCCTCTCCACTGATAACCCTTCATGTGATTTCCTTTTCTGCGATTTCATTCCTGTTCTAGTGTTTTGATGAGTTGTTTTTCCTTTTGTTTTTTAAGGTTCTGTTGTTGATAGCTGTGAGTTTGCTAGGTTCTGTTGTTGATAGCTGTGAGTTTGCTATCATTTCACAGTTCTAGTTTTGATCTTCTTTTTCTTTCATAAGTCCCTTTAACATTTCATATAATAAGGGCGTGGTGATGATGAACTCCTTTAACTTTATTTTATCTGGGAATCACTTTATCTGCTTTTTTATTCTAAATGATAGCTTTACTGGATAGAGTAAGTTTGGATATAGGTCCTTGTCCTTCATGACTTTGAATATTTCTTTCCAGCTCCTTCTTGCCCGTATGGTTTCTTTTGAGAAATCAGCTGATAGTCTTATGGGAACTTTTTGTAGGTAACTCTCTGCTTTTCTCTTGATGCTTTTGAGATTCTCTCCTTATCTTTAATATTGGGTAATGTGATTATGATGTGCCTTGGTGTGTTTCTCCTTGGATCCAGTCTTTTTGGGACTCTCTGAGCTTCCTGGACTTGCATATCTATTTCCTTCAGCAGATTGGGAAGTTTTTCTTTGTTTGTTTGTTTTTTTCAAATAAGTTTTCAATTTGTTGCTCTTTCTTTTTCCCTTCTGGCATCCCTATGATTTAGATGTTGGAATGTTTAAAGTTGTCCTGGAGGTTCCTAAGCTTCTCCTCATTTTTTTGAATTCTTGTTTCTTAATTCTGTTCCAGCTGAATGTTTATTTATTTTTTCTGTTCCAAATCATTCATTTGAGCCCAAGTTTCCTTCCCTTAACTGCTGGTTCCCTGTATATTTTTTCTTATTTCACTTTTTATAGCCTTCACTTCTTCCCTTATTTTTATCCTTACAGAATCATTTCTGTGAGCATCCTGATTACTAGTATTTTGAACTCTGCATCTGATAGGTTGGCTATCTACTCATTGCTCAGTTCTTTTTCTGGAGTTTTTAGCTATCCTTTCATTTGGGCCATATTTCTCTGTCTCAGCACACCTGTTACATTGTAAGAGACTGAGCCTTAGGTATTTAGTAGGGAGGGGCTGCATCATGGTGCTGTATGTGGGGGAGAGGTCCAGGGGGAATAATTTCACTTGCTTGGTTCTTCTTCCACTTTCAGTCAGTGCCCCTACTACCCAAAAGTGGATTGGGCCTTTCTGGTGCTGATTCCTGGGTAGGTGGGTTTGTGTTGTAGGGCCCCATGGGTCACTCCAATGGACTTTCCTATGAGACTGAGAGTTTTTCCCAATGCCACAACACCCCCCCCCAGGTTTTTACAGCCAGAGCTTTTGAGGCTTTATTTCCCCAAACTGGAATGCTGTTTTGCGTGGTTTCTGTCACTCCCCAGTTTTATTCTGCTGGTTTATACAGAAGCAAATGTGGGGCCACCCAGTCTGCCAGCCACCACCATGCCACAGGTCCTCTCCACCCTGACTACCCATTTCTGCCCCTCTTACCAGTCAAGATGAATGTTTCCTCTTTACCTCCTTGGTTGTCAGACTTCCCTTCAGTTTGACTTTTTCTGGCATTTCTGGTTGTTTTTTTTTATTTTTAAATTGGTTGTTGTCCTTCTTTTGGTTGTTCAAGGAAGCAAAGTATATTTACCTATACCTCCATCTTGGCCAGAAGTCCTCCCCATTGTTTATTTTTTTAATCTACAAGAAATCTTGATCTTCAGGGTTGTACCTAGTCAATTCAGCTGGAACTCTGATACCTATCCTCCTCAAGTCTGTTTCCTGCCGCCTTCTTACCTGAAGGTTCCTTCCCTTGCTTTTCATCCATGTCTCTAAGTGCCTCTTTTCCCAATACCTATTAGTGAACTCTGGTGCCACTCCCTGCCTCCTGGATTGCCTTAGACTTTTCCTTGTTTCCCTTTGATTTCAGTTTTTCTGTACTTTATCTCACCCAGTGGCTGGTTTGGAATACAAAAATATCACTGGGTACATGAGACACTGGAAGTTGTTCCAATAGAGGTGGAGATAATCAAACTGACACCAGTTCACATTTAAAGTACAACTTGTGGGCCAGGTCAGAGGGGACCTCTTTAAAGATACTGATTGAAACTAACAGCCAAAATTTTATCCAGGGCCTGAGCTTCATTTAGTGTTGATTATAGGGGAACTTTGTTACGTTCCTCTTCTCCATTCTCTCCTTTAGGATTTTACTTGCACAAATAAATATTTCAAAAATTCAAGGTAAAGCTCTCTAAGCTAGTTTCCAATTCCACCATACCCCTTTCCTTCCAACTCAAGGCTACCACCCATTTTTAAAAAGAATTCTGATATCTTACCATGCTCAGAAGAATAAACAGTCTTTTTCTATTTTCAATATTTTTCTTTGATTTTAATCAGTATTTGTTTTTTTCCTTCTCACTTGCTTTTTTCCCCTCTCTGAACATTGGCATATCCAACTCATTATCTCCTTTTCAAAAAACTGAAGAGAAAAGGTGGGTGTTTTTTAAAGCAATGTAAATCCAACTTCCTGGTCATTCGATTGAGATCAATTTTCACCTAGGAGACTGAGCATACTATGTCTCTGGGGCATGCAACATCTGTCAAATAAAAATGAGGTTGGCAATCTGTAAAGCGGCAGACAGCATGGACTGATACCACAGACAGGACCATTGGGAAGCCAGCCCTCAGATGCTGTCTCCCCAGGCTTCCTTTCAGAGCTTCAGTCTATTTACATGTTCAGCAGACCACAGAAATTATTCCTGTAATCCAAACATAAAGTTATTCTCATAATCCATTCAGTAACTAAAACACAATGGCCCCACTCAAAATAGAACTTCCACAGGAATGACTTTGTGTTTTGTCAATACACACTAAACTGTGTCATTCCCAGAGTGGCAGGTTGGAGCTAAAGAGAAAAGGAGAAGGAGACTGACTAGTGTGTGGACAAGATTTGAGTAAAGACCTTCTTCATGGAGAGCAGAAATCCAGATCAGTGCCATTAGAAGCATAAAGCCGGGGGTCAGGCAGAATTCCTTTCTGGTATGTGCTCCCCAGAAACCTCTTGCTTTGTGCTCTTGCACAAGTCACCAAAATAGGAAGCCAAGATCAAGCACTTGGAAAAATGTTTATGTGCAGAGATTTTACATTCATTTATCTCTTCATTCAGTCAAATATAATTTACTGAAAGCCAACCATGTGGCACGCACTGTTCTAGACACTAGAGATAAAACAATGAGTAAAATAGAAATAACCCCTAGTCAAGGGGACAGACAATAGATAAATAAGTAGAAAAAATAAAAAAAGGTGGGAGTGGTCACTTGAGACAGGGGTGCAGGAAACCCTCCCTGAGTAGTGGCACTTGAGTAATGAATAGAAGATGAAGGGAACAATGTACCTATTTAACAAAAAACATGCCATAAGTAGGATTAGAGAGGACATAAAGCAGAAGTGTGCTTATTGTGTAGGATCTGCAAGACATAAGTGTGGTTGTGCATGTGGAAATCTGAGTTAAATAATGGCAAAGAATCTAAGGGATAGATGAGACAGGGCTTTATGTACTTTCACAAAAAATTTGAATTTTATTCTTATTCTGTTGGAAAACTGTAAGATGTCAGCATGGAGATGTTAAGATGATGGTGATGGGGGTATCATAGTGATATATGTATGTAATATTTAATATGTACCAGACCTGACTCCATTTTTGTAAAAATGGGGCTATACAACATCCCTACCCTCTGTGCTTTTATGATGATTAAATGATATTGCATGCAAAGCACTTGACATAGTGCTCAATAAGAGTTATTACAGTTATTATTATGATCATCAGAGGAACTGGGCTATTTGGCCTCATCATTTCAACCTCATTTTGGCCCCTGACTACATTTAAAATACAAATATGTTAATCAGAATTATGCTAACATCAATAAATTTTTGTGGAGAAAGTATTTTCCAGTGAAGTCCATTAAGCCAATTTAATTCCTTGATCAATGTTCCATATTGCACAATTTAATTATTCGTATTTTTCCCATTTTCATTAGCATTATTTCTTTTCCATTTTAATTTTATAGTAAGATGAAATATCTCTAAAGTTTAAATGATGGAGTCAAAAGGCAGTTTCAATCTGATGTGGTCACAATATCCTGCTACTTAAGAATCCTGAGATCTTGAGGCTCAGAAAGGTTAACTGATTTTCCCAAAGATACAGCTAGTAATTGACAGAGGTGAGGTTGGAGCCTAAGTCCATTTAACTCTGATACCAGGGTCTTTCACTATGGTACTTTCCGGTAAAGGAGTGGAAGAGAGAGAGAGAAGGAAAAAAAAAGAAAGTAATAATACCAATACCTACTTACCATGGTAAATGTAAGGCTAAACTGACATACTATGTAAGAAAGCACTTTTTAAAACTGTGAAGTATGGTGTTATTATTAGTAATAGCAATAAAAGTAAGATCCATTTCTAGGTCCAGAAGAGCACACTGAAGACACTCATTGCTAGGCAAGTGGGGATAGGTGACTTTCACTTCCTAAAGGTCCTGATTTGTCAAATGCATCCCAGACTCACTTCAGCACATCCTGAGAGCATCCACCAAGGAGGATAGATTTAGGAGCCTGTTTGGGTTGGCCTCAGATGGGTCTAAGAACAATTGACTACAATGGTCTTTAAGAGGAACCCAGAGATCTCAACTTCAAGTAGCACTCTGAAATCCATTTTGTGGCCCATTGTCTCTTAGAGGGTCTAATTCAAAGAATTCAGCAAAAAGACTTCAGGGACATGATAGTTCTTGGCTTCAGGGCCCCTCAATAGTCCTTCCCGTAGTACTTAATATCTTGAGGCACTATGCTAAAGGCCAGTGGTACAAAAAAAGACACCATCTCAGCTTCAAAAAGGTCAGCACTGCCTAGAGGAGATAGGCTTGCCGGAAAACACGCATGACCATAACAAAGCTACGGTGGAGGCTTAGGAGAGGAACATCTACCCAATAGGAAAAGACTTTCTATGGAAAATAAACCATAATGATAATTTTTAAAGACAAATAGTAGTAACCAGATAAATAGGGTAGGGAGTGTATTCTAGAGAAATGAGATCGCACATGCAAAGGGATAGTGATGGGGAAATAAAACATGCTGCCAGGGGAATATATGCCATGGCTTCTGTGCAAGTGGAATGTGGCAGGTGAAGCAGGGAATGGCTCAGGTGCAGAGAGAGGAAGGCGGGTGGAGCAGAGGAAAACAAGTGCAGAGGGAATGGACAAGTAAGTTAGATGGCTTACACGCAAAGAGAGTAGGCAAATGAGGTAAGGAGAAAAGCTGAGTGCAAAGTAGGGTGGAGGCCAGAGAGAAGCAGACACACGTCTCAGGGAAAGAAACTGACAGCAACCAGGACTGGTTAAAATCCACAGCAGACACTAGAGGTAGAGACACGGACCAAGGCCAAAGCTCATTTAAAGCAAACAGGTATTGCAATTATTACTAGACTAACCGGGAACCTAAATCCATCCCAGGACACTGGGAAATGAGCTTAGAGGTGCCAGTTGCTCCTGAAGGCTACTGTCTTGGGCACAGCCTCTGAATGTATGGTCTCGCATGGAGTGCAGGCTTCTTGAAACATAACTGGCACATATTTCCCTGATGACTGGGACAGTTCTGATTGACACCGTTTATATCGCAGCAGCATCTGTGGGCTCTAGGAAATAAGATTATTCCTCATGCATTAAGAGTAACAGTTACCATTCACTGACCCCTTTTATCAATCCTTACTCTGAGTCTGTGAAATACTCCTTATTAGTCCTGTTCTGAACAAGGAACGTAGGGCACTTGCTTGAAGTGAATTGAAAGATGTGCTCATGTCCTAAACCTTAGGATCTGTGAACATTACTTTACAAGGAAAAAGAGTGCAAGTTATTATATGCGGTTAAAATGAGACTAAGCTAAGCATCTTGAGAGGAGAAACGTATCCTGGATTATCCTAGTAAACCTTCAATGCAATCACATGTAACCTTATACGATACACAGAGGAGAAGACACAGAGAGAAGAGGCAATGGGATCAGAGCCAGAACTTGGAATGTTGCAGCCACAAGCGAAGAAATGCTAGGCAGCTGGAGCCTCCGTGTGGAGTGAGGCTCTGCCAACAAATTGATTTCAGATTTGGACCCCCAGAACTGTGAGACACTACATTTCTTTTGTTCCAAGCCACTACGTTTGTAGTAATTTGTTACAGCAGCCCCGGGAAGCTGATACATTTCTCAAGGTCCCAGTGCTGAAGGTGGAGCCAGCATTCGTACCTAATTCTCTCAAATTCCAAAACATTTGCCATCTCCCATATCATACCGTCCTACAAGTGCACTAAACTGGCTCAAAGTTTCAACAGAGACAAGTGGATGGAGAAGCAGAATCTCATGGTGAATGACTGGAAGAGCTGATACCAATCACCCCCAGACATGGGGCTAAAGGGAGCTGCAACTTGGCAGCAAATTAGAGTGGAGAACTGAAGTTGGAGGCAGGAGGCAGGATCTGGAGGTGCAGGGGCTGGAGGTCAACCCAGACTATGGGGCCGAGGTGGGAAATAGGTCAAGGAAGTAGGTCAAGTGTGCCAGAGCTGGGAGACTATGAAACTGCTGGGAGTCCTTCTTTACACATCTTTATCTCTACAGCACAGAATAAACATTCTCAGGACACTGGTGTCAGGAAATAATAAAATAAATTGGAGGTGACAGGGGGATAGAAAAGAATTTGCTATTTGTTGCTTTATTTTATTTCATTTTAAAAAGCACCAAAACAATCGCCATGGGAAAAATAAAAATTTGTTGGCTATTTCTATCAAAGTCTTATTGTATTTATTTTAAAATCAAATGTAACTGGGGGACAGGCCATAATTCTTTTTCAGTATTAATCCATTCCTGGGTTATTACAACTATGAAAGGAAGAATCAGAAAGTGGTGCCCAACACCCATGTCCTCAAACCCAGGGAAGCTGTGAGGAAGGAAGAAGGCCCATTTGTTGTGTGTCCTGGGATCATGCACAGGAAGGGTTTGATGCAGGGAGGTGGGGGAGGAATCTCTGGGCACACTTGCATTGTACTTCTAAACATGGTCTGAATGAGGCTGAGACTGAGCCAGAGAATGGCTTAAATGGGGTACATGGAGCCACAAGGATGCT
The DNA here is from genome assembly GCF_021234435.1 of Artibeus jamaicensis. Taxonomy (NCBI): domain Eukaryota; kingdom Metazoa; phylum Chordata; class Mammalia; order Chiroptera; family Phyllostomidae; genus Artibeus; species Artibeus jamaicensis. The sequence goes on from NW_026521726.1 coordinate 629,923, forward strand.
GGAGCATACATGTAAAGCCAAGTATATTCATTTGTTAGGGCTATCACAATAAAACACCACAGACTGGGTGGCTTCACAGACACTTACTTTCTCACAGTCCTGGAGGCTGGAAGCTCAAGATCAAGATGCTAGCAGGGAGGGTTTCCTATAAGGTCTCTCTTCTCCGCTGGTAGGCAACAGCCCTCTCACTTCTATGTCCTCACCTGGTCACCCCTCTGTGCATGAGTTTCCCTGCTATGTCTCATGCTTCTTTTTTTAAAAATATATTTTATTGATTATGCCATTACGGTTGTTCTATTCCCCCCCTCATTCCCCTCCACCCTGCACACACCCTCCCCCACCATTCCCCCCATTTAGTTTATGACCACGTGTCTCAAGTTCTTTGGATTCTATATTTCCCATACTAATCTTGCCCTCCCCCTATCTATTTTCTACCTACCATCTATGCTACTTATTTTCTGTACCTTCTCCCCCTTCTCCTTCTCCCACTCCCCTGTTGCTAACCCTCCATGTGATCTTCATTTCTGTGGTTCTGCTCCTGATCTAGCTGTCCTTTTAGCTTGCTTTTGTTTTAGGTGTGGTTCTTAATAACTGTGAGTTTGCTGTCCTTTCACTGTTCATCTTTTTTATCTTCCTTTTCTTAGGTAAGTCCCTTTAACATTTCATATAATAAGGGCTTGGTGATGATGAACTCCTTAAATTTGATCTTATCTGAGAAGCACTTTATCTGTCCTTCCATTCTAAATGAAAGCTTTGCTGGATAGAGCAATCTTGGTTGTAGGTCTTTGGATTTCATGACTTGGAATACTTCTTTCCAGCCCCTTCTTGCCTGTAAGGTCTCTTTTGAGAAATCAGCTGACAGTCTGATGGGAACTCCTTTGTTAGGGGACTGTCCCCTTATCTCTTGCTGCTTCTAGGATTCTCTCCTTCATTTTAATCTTGGCTAATGTAATGATGATGTGCCTTGGTGTGTTCCTTCTTGAGTCCAACTTCTTTGGGACTCTCTGAGCTTCCTGGATTTCCTGGAAGTCTATTTCCTTTGCCAGATTGAGGAAATTCTCCTTTATTATTTATTCAAATAAGTGTTCCACTAGTGGCTGTTCCTTTCCCCCTTCTGGTACCCCTATAATTTGGATGTGGGAACATTTAAAGATGTCCTGAAGGTTCCTAAGCCTCTCCTCATTTTTTTTGAATTCTTGTTTCTTCATCCTTTTCTGTTTGGTCATTTTTTTCCTCTTTCTGGTCCACTCCTTTGATTTGAGTCCCAGTTTCCTTTTCATTACTATTGGTTTCCTGTGCATTTCCATTCATTTCAATTAGTTTAGCCTTCATATGTTCCTCTAATTTGTGACTAAAATCAACCAGTTCTATGAGGATCCTGATCACCAGTGTTTTGAACTGTGCATCTGAAAGTTTAGCTATTTCTTCATTGCTTAGATTTATCGGCTCTGGGGCTCTGAGTTGTTCTTGAGCCATGTTTTGATCTGTTTGTGCCTCTTACATATGAGGAGCGGAGCCTTAGTTGTTGTTCACCAGGGCGGGGCCACCCAGGTCCAGGTCACTGGTTTGTGACGCTGTCTGTGGGGGCGGGGTCAGAGAGGGACAATGCTTCTCATAAAGTCATCAGTCGTATTGATATAAGGGCCCACTATAATGGCCTCATTTTAACTGAATTAAAAGGTCCTGTGTCCCAATACAGTCAAATTCTGAGGAACAAGGGGTTAGAGTTTCAATGTATGAATTTGGGGTAGGGGGAGAATCCAGCCCATAGTACCAAGAAATAAAGCTCAATGTGGATTGTCAAATGGGGCAGAAGGAATATGAATGTGTTTACTTAAAGGACACAGTGTAAACCTAAGGCACAGGTGTTAGTACCCTTGGCAGAAAAGCTCACAGTTCAAAAATAGATTTGGTGTTGATGAGGAAAATTACAAGCATGTAATGAGAGGCACCGGGCAAGTTACCTTATGTCTATTCTACTGTTTAACCCTCTGAGATAGGAAAGACTGCTATTCTCATTTTATAGATGACATAACTAAAGCACAGAGAGGGAAATTAACTCACACAAAGTCACACAGCTTAAGGAGGTGGAGCTGTCAGTTGAGCTCAGAGAACCCAAATCCAGAGCTCCTACATGTAGGAACTCACAACTATGAAAAAAAACATCCTGTCAGAGAAGTTTTAGTATCAGCCAGACCTGCATTCAGATCCTGCCTCTGGCAGTAATTAGCAACTTGATCTTGAACCAGCTGTTTAACTTCCATGACCCTTGGTTTCTTAACCATGTATGGGAATAATGCCTCCCTTTCAGGACTATTTTGAGGAATATACAAAATAATAACAATGAGCCCTGGCTGATGTAGATCAGTGGATTGAGCGCAGGCCTGTGAACCAAGGGATCGCAGTTTGATTCCCAGTCAGGGCACATGCCTGGGTTGCAGGCCAGTTCCTAGTGGGGGACCCATGAGAGGCAACTGTACATTGATATTTCTCTCCCTCTCTCCTTCCCTTCCCCTCTAAAGATAAATAAATAAACTCTAAAAACAAAAACAAAATAATAACAACAAATAAAGTAATGTAGTCATATTACATGCCAGAAATATTTTAAACTCTCTACATGTGCTCTTTCAATTAATCTTTACATCAGCCTTATAAAGTACTGCACTATTACTACCCCCACTTTAAAAATCCCCACTTTAAGAGGAAACCGAGGCCCTGGCCAGGTGGCCTAATTCCTCGGAGTGTCATCCTGTACAGCACACCAGGTTGTGTGCTTGACTCCTGTTCAGGGCACATATCTAGGTCATAGGTCCCAACCTACTCCTTCCTCATGGGGGTACCGTAGAGGAGGCAGCCGATCAACGTGTTTCTCTCACATTGACGTTTCTCTCTCTCTTAAATCAAAAAATACATCCTTGGGTTAGAATTAAAAATAATAATAATGAAATTAAAAATAAATGAAGATGAGGAAACTGAGGTACATAGAGGTTAAGTGATTTGACCAAGTTTATATAGCCAATAAATATCAGAGCTTAATTTTAAACTCATGCATTTTAAATCCAGAATCTCCTCTTATGAGACCAAAGAGGAGGTCAATAAATAATAGTTGCTATTATTATTATTATTATTTATTATTTTATTAAGGTTAACCCCATGATCTGAGGACACTGAAATACTAACTGGTGCCACATACTCAATTTGTGGTCAAGGATAGATTGAATACTTTAAAATATTTGACAACGTTTGCATAGAAGAGAATCTGAATGCTACCCTGGGGAGTATGGAGAAGTAGCACCAAAGATAACATCACGCAGCTGTCTTCTGTTCTCCAGGGCAACTCGGCTCTGGTTCCACACTTGTACAAACCAGCAAGTGAAGGAAAAGTCCTGTCATCCAATGAGTCCATTCTTCTTGAAGGTCGTATGTCAGCTGTCTGTAGTGCTTGCCCATGCTCATCTCAAGTGTCATAGTCATCTTCCCTCTAAGCACATACGATGCTGCCTCAGAAAGGTGTTCTGTTAAATCCCATTTATCCATCTAGTCACATTTCCAGGAGGGTTCTAGTGCCCTTTATATAATTGCTGCCTTGGCCACTATCCAGCTGGCCTCAACCTAGCACAACACGAAGTCACCGAAGCTACTCCGCCCCTCTCTAGGCCTCCAGGTAGAATCATAATGCATCTAAACAGTGGAAGACAGCATCCAATACACACACAACACGACTGGGGGGAGTAACGTTCTTCATCTCTAATGAGGTCAGGTAATTCATTAGTTTACACAGAACAGAGTCAAATGTTTGGATGGGAGGGAGCTAAATGTAGCACTAGAACAATGGGGCTGGAAATCCCTAAACATTGGAATTATTTAAACACCAGCTGTGATCATTTTTGGTCTAGGAATTAAAAGCATTTATTTCACATTTTATGCAGGACTTTTAAATTTTTCACATCTCTCCATCCCACTTGCCCAAAGAAAGAAATGCTTGACGCAATCAGACAACAGAGATTTTTTCTATCTCTTCAAGGCCTGGAAAGTGCCAATGTCAGGGCTGTCAGCAAAGTCTAACTGAGCCCAGTTTTCATAATGCAGATTTGTTGGCAAGCCCATCCTGGTGGGCAACGTGTGTGTGATCAGAGTGACTACAAAGTCTTGAATCATGTCTCTCTCTGTTCTGGGTCTTACAAAGAGGATTCAATTTAAAATGGGAAAATGTTATTAACTGAACACACCATAAATTAAAGGTTTCTTCTACTTCCAGGCATTCAGAAATTAATTCTCATGTGCTCAAGTATTTTCATGTTTATGCTACAGTATAAAATAAAAACCTATTTTTACTAACTTATCTCTTTGGTTTATTAGTACCAATTTTCCATTAATGGATACTAAGCTGTGTAATCCTTGGGAACAAGGAACGCATTGAGTTCTCTCTATCTTGAGGGACCTGTGCATAATAGATGCTAATTAAAAGTCCATTGGCTAAAAAGAGAAATGGTTTTGTCTTATGCTTCATGTACTATATTTCAAAGTGGCCAAACTGTAATCCTTATAAAATATTGTTATTCAAACTTTTCATGAAGTTGTATTTGCGCTAACCTGCACTTTAACCTTTTAATATTTCCAAACGGCAAACTTTTATAGAATTTATATGACTGCTTCAAAATTTAGCAATTTACTTTTATTTCCATGTCCTCTTCTGTGGTCTACACAATTTGATAAAGCCATGAGGATGCTCGAAATGATTTCATTGTTAGCATTACTCAGGTAGAATAAGTGTCTTCAGTGGGTTTTTCTCCTTGTCATGGCCCCTCCGTGGGCCTGCACACATGGAATTGACCCTCAGTAAAGGGTTAAGGCAACATTTTTTCTCAGAGCATTTGTTTTCCCCAAGACTTCCATTACTGCTATAAATTTTTCAGTGTGGTTTTTATGTAAATGTAGCAAGAAAGGCAAGACAGAAAAATGTATTTGTAAGCTTTAGGGGAAAAATAAGGAATCTGAAATTGTTTATTGAAAATAAATGAATATGGATTATACAATAGAAGCCAAAGAAAAAATGAATATTTTGTGTTAAGTACCACATAACAAACATCTAGAGTAGCAGAAAGAGGAGGAAAGGGACTGTTTCTGGGGCAACCAGGAGAGCTCTGTGTCCTCCAGCTCCCAGGTCTCACCCACTGGAAGAAGCCAGGGGTCCCACGGAAAGCCAGGTCCTGGGCTGGTCATCAGCAGAACCTTAATCGGAGTCCTTCTTTGCTCCACAGTGTCGTGTGTCCTGAAGCAGATCATTAAAAATGCCGCTGCCATCTTTCCATATCTCCATCTGCTATAGAAAAATTTCCATGACCCACCCCCACTTCTGATTGGTTGCTACTTCCTGCTTAAGCAAAGGAACTAAGTAATATTCATATCTGTGCATCCAGGGGCTTCACACATAACAAGCCATTAATACACAATGGTATATGAAGGAATTTATGTGAGGTGCTTTGTCAAGCACACTGTTTTAAAATATGGGACTTATTATTATTAAGGCATAATGAAGCCAACAGATCAAGAGATGAAAAAGAAAGCTTGTTGCCCCTTCCACCAAGGCTATGTTGGTTGAGTATTGTCTCACAAAGTGGAAGGTCACTGGTTCAACTCCCAGCCATGGCACATGCCTAGATTGTGAGCTGGTCCTGGTTGGGGCACACGCAAGAGGCAGCTGATCAGTGTTTCTCTCCCTCTCTTTCTTCCCTTCCCTTCTCTCTAAAAATAAATAAATGAAATCTTTTTAAAAATAAAAAGATAGTTTGTTACACACAGATCCCAAGGGGCTGGGTTAGGGGTATGCCCTGCCCTAGAGGCCACAGAAGAAGGCAGAGGGAGGGAGGGAAAATATGGGGAAGTGCCTTTAGTGTGGTTTCCATAGGAAAGAACTGGACAGGCAGGTTGAAGGCTGACTAGTTGAAATACTTGTGTGAGGTTCTGGGGCCTAGGGAGGGGCTGTGCCTTTTTGTCTGATACCTGGCCCTGGAGCGATTAAGACAGAGGATTAGAAGCTCAGAAACTGTGAGCCCAGTCAAGGAGGCAATCAGATGTGGGCTCTGGATTGGTCCCTTTGCAAATGAAAGGTGTTAGGAATGGGCTTCCCCTGGGAGGCCCAATCCCTCCAGGGTCCTGGAGGAAGCAAGGTATCAATGCATCAGAAACTAAAAGGTGCCCTGGGTAGCTCGGTGCATCAAGCACAGGCTGCAAACCAAAGGGTTGCCAGTTCAATTCCCAGTCAGGGCACATGCCTGGGTTGCAGGCCAGGTCCCTAGTTGGGGCCACGTGAGAGGCAACCACACATTGATATTCCTCTTCCTCTCTTTCTCTCTTTCCTACCCTCTCTAAAAATAAGTAAAATCTAAAAGAAAAGAAAAGCCATGGTTAAGATATTAATTCTGCATATATTCTTTCAAGATAAAGATTAAATATATTTCACTATACACTTGTATAATCATTTCAAAATGATTATGACACTAAGCTGTGATCAGTAAGTAAGTGGAAGAATTAGGACTCGTAACTCGGTTTGTCTTAATCCAAAGGGAGCATTTTTCTAACTCTGATACGCTGTCTTCAGTGTTTCCTGTTGACAGCCTGGGTTGCTACATACTCTTCCGGCCATAATTAAAAAACACACATACACACTCACATCCCAGACCAGAATTCCTAGATCAGCCAAAATGATAATAAAAACTGACTTTAGATTTGAATAGTGGAATGAAGAATTGCAAGGGAATGAGGTTACCAAAAGTCATAGGACCTTAAAAAAATCATTTGATCCAGAAGGGCTGAGCAGTCCTTTAAGCGTAGATGGTCAATAAATATTTGCAAAATGTATTTCAGTTTCAGTTTCATTCCATACAATAGGAAGGAGTTAAAACAGATAAGTTTCAAGGTAATTAATTGACATTATTAAAACTAATGATCCTCTGTTGTGCTACAATGCTGGAAAAACTTAGTATTCAGATTACATGAAAGAAGGTTCGACCAAAAATTCCCTTATCTCTGCTATATTATTCCCTCCTGTATGTGCATGGACCAGCAAGTTTTGGTCAGCTGGGGGTCAGCAGGCCAAAGATATCATGATTGTGGGCATGTCAGAAAACCTATTAGAAGTGAGCCACGAGGGCAGATGGCATTCTGAGGGGCAGTCTCACCCTGGGCCCAACACCCTACTTCTGTAAGAAATGCTATTGCAGAGGCAATTACAGGAAGTCATTTGGCACTGAGCAGGCCTGTTGAGTCATCACTCTTATTATACAAGACTGGATTTTTTCCTCCCTTTAATTAAAAAAGAAACACACCGGCATTCCATAAATAACATCATCGATGATGCAAAAGTAGGAAAGGCACAAAGGAAGCAGAAGCTGGAACACTCTAACCCTAGCACAGCTTGTCCTTCATAAACCGTCTCCCTCTTCCTCTGCTCAGCACCGCCCAGGATGGAAGTCTCCCTCTGAACATGCCCTGGCCTCATAGGGGGGCGGGGGAAGAGAGAAATACATTCTCTTCTATAAAGGACAAAAGAGACAGGTTTCATTCACATCACATGTTAACAGAAATAGCAGGCAGACAAGGCCATTGATCATTTGAATTGAAACTTGAACTGTGTGTTAAGTCATTAGGATGGCTATGGAGATGAACAAAGTGAGAGATTGAGTTTGGACATTTCTATTGCTATTTAGGAGTCAACATATGACATAATCCAGTCCAATCCGTAATCGTTCTTATAGCCTTGTCTTCGTTTTTACTGTGTGACCTTGGGCCAACCCTTTCCACCATTCTGAGCTTTGTTCTTCCTGCCCATTACATAGACAGCTAATCCTGACTCATTTCATTGTTCATTCAACAGATACTCTTTTAACATCTACTATTTGCAAGGCACAGGGCTAAATGCTTCCTTTGGGAACTCACGGCCCACAAGAGATATGGTCTACTCAATGAGACTTTGTGTGTTTTCAAATTGTGAGCCATAGACCAAAGCTGCTTTCTCCAGAGAAGCAGACTGATTCTGGTTGCTTGCAGATTTCATGGTCTGCCATTTGTTTGGGAGGCGAGTAACTCTTGGACTTCTGCAATGTTTTGAAATAGCAACTCATTTGATCATTGAATCTTTTTGAAAGAAATGAAACTTTTCTAATAATAGAATCATAGATAGAATTCCAACACAACAAGAAGTCAAAAGTGAAGGTGCTCTGGTTGAGACAGAAGGCCTGGGCTATGCCTCCCTTTTCTGGAGCACCTTCCTCTTAGTCCTTGGAAACTGGAGAACACAATTTGAAAACCACTACTCTATTACCTCTCAAAGAGACTTGCGAGTTGAACAAAGGCTCCAAAAATAAATAGAGCCTCAACACCTGAAGAGGAATGAGTTAGAGCAGAGTACATTGTTTTCAGCCCGTGTTCCTGCCTTTAGTTTCTTTGGTATATTGATGGCAGCTCAGTAATGTGTAGACTATGGTTCCTAGGACCTCCAAATGAGCCATGGACTCAAAAAACAAATGGTAGAGGATCACCAGGGGCTCTTTCCCTGAGCCTCGATCAGTGAAGTACTCATTCTCCCAACTTAACACTGGACTCCCACGTGATGATGGTGAAGCACCAAAATGAAATTGCTGCCTTGGCTTTATGAGAAAATGACCAGGGAGATATTTACTGAAAATAGTATGGAGGTATGAGAACAAACAATTTCCTGCATTCTGAGTTCTTTGTGGGCAGGATTGGTGTCAATTCCATTGTTGTATTCCCCATATCTCCCAGTACAGGTATGTAGTAAATAGATACTTAATAAATACTGTTAGCGGAATAAATGAATGAATGAGTTAATTAATAATATATGTACTATCTGTTTCAAAAATGCTATAGAAACTCATCAGATGCAGATGGTATCTACCCACAAGTTTGGAATAAAAAGCACTGTAAAATTATAAAATTAGAACCATGGCATAATCTTTAAATGCCAACATCTCGAATAGTGCCTAGCACATGGTAGGTGGTTTTAGATCAGTTAGGCTGGTATGGTGTACTGCAGTGAAACTTTCTGAATTCTTTTGGCCATCTAGCTTCCAGGCACTTGGGAGGGTTGCACTTCCAGGCTTTGATTGAGGCCACATGACCATAGAGAACCAATGAGTGGTGAGTGGGAGTGATGTGTATGATTCTTTGCTACTTGTTTAATGGCTAATAAAAAAACTCTCCAGAACTTTTTTTTCTCTTTCAGGGTGACCAGTAATGATCCCAACCATATTGCTCCACTAGGATTGACCCAAAGAAGGGGTGACAAAGTAAGAATAATGTGGGAGAAGATCCTTCTGACAACCCCCCAACAGTCAACAGAATAAGAAATGAACATTTGTGGTTTAAACCACTGAGGTGTTTTTTTTAACCCACATTATAACCTAACTCAGCTTAGTTGATTATAGGTATACCACTATCATAAATAGCTCCAAATACTTAATAGCTTAATAGAATAGAAGTTGAATTTTTGCTCACTAACTGACAAATTGGTGAGATGGGAGTAGAGAGCACACTAGCCAGCAGTTATTCACAACCAAATATGATGGACACTTTGCATTATCACACACTTAGTTTCAAGGTCACTAAGGGACCTTCCCCATTCCTGTCATGTCATGTTAGAGGCTAGTCACATGATTCCATCTAATTACACAGGAGGTAGAGAAAGGTATAACTATGCCTAAGAATAAGAAATAGATTTTAGTACATATGTAGCGATCCCTGACACACAGGTAGGTACTCTATAAGTATTTGTTGAACAACTGAATAGCTAAATAAACATCATTGCCAAAGAACGACTGGACTCATACAAGGATTTTTGAGTGTGCGCACCAATGAATCATTTACCTCAACAAGCATGTAAAACCGCCAACGGCACTACAGGGCCTTTATAGCTCCTGTTCCCCAACCTAGTGGTTAAGTTCCTACTTTCCTGAACCCAATCTACATTTCCACAAACGCTCTATACCTAGAGTGATATTCAAAACAGGTATCGACTGATATGGCATAGGCTCTGCCCAGTCGGGAGAAACTTTTCTCAATCAATCAGCACAAATGCTGGTTGTAAACAGCTGGTATACCAGTCATTTCAGGTAAACATGCATTTGGAGTCTGCCTCTGGTCACAGTGGCCATACTGTCCAAACCAAATGGCATGGTCAGGACATGTGGTCTGATAAGTGACAAGGTCTAAATATTAAATTTATTCTATTAAAAAAAAGAAATACAATTACATGAAATTGAAACTGTCCAGAAGAAATCTAGGACGAATTATCATGGCAGGAAGTACTTTCTAAGTACTTTCATGGTTATTAGTCTTATCCTTTCTGCTAAATTGTGATATATTTAAGGGCGGGGAACTCTGTTCTCTCCCTCTGGTCATTATTTGCAAGTACTTAAAAATTATAGGTATCTAGTAAGTATGTATTGGCTGGATAATAAAAGCTGGAATCACTGACCAGTAAATAGAGCAAATTTAAAATATAGTAGCACAGTATCAACAGGGAAGAAAACATAATTAGATAAGCTCTACTTTCAAAAGTCAACCTTAGAGATTCATGCACTTAAGGAAGATGCAAACCCTTAAAAATGAGGTCCTAGCTTTTTAAAATAACCACTCTTAAGGAATCTGCCCCTCTGCTACCTGGGTATACTGTTAAGAAACATCCTCTCCACCACCTATATTTATTTTCTACTTTTCACTCTTCCTTTTCCTGGTCTGTCTACTGATCAATGTAATTCTGCCTATCACTGGCAGCCAGATCTACTCTTCATGCAGCTTGGCCCAGCTACTTCATTCTTGTGGTCTTTCTGAAACAATAAACCGAACTTAGTAAAGTAGAATTAAGAGATGCAGTTATTTCTATTTCAAAAATCCTTTGACTAAATTATACACTAAGTGATTTTTTTTTCTAAAAACATCATGGAATTAAAGAGATCTTTTTACTTAGTAGCTAAGGAAATGGCACAGATGCAGGAATAAAAGGATCAAAATAAATGACTATTCTGTGATGCAGTGTTAATGATAGGATCATCAAGATGTTAGTTTCTTGATCACTCCTATTTAAAAGTTTAGCTTGTGAAGCAGAAGGGGGAACATCTAGTGAAATCTCCAAGCTTGCAGATAACATCGAACTTTTTCTTATGGGAAAAAGAAAAGTCCTGTGAGGTACTTCTGCAAAACATCAGGAGAAACCAAGTAGAGGTCAAGAGGTGGAGGTACATTTCCACATGGACAAGAATAAGGCAATGACTTTAGAGGAAAAAAATTCATCTATACTCAAAGGACACTGGGCCCTGAGTGATCATTAGAATTTGATAAGGGGATTCAGGAGACATTGTAACCATTTCTTGAAGAGAGCCTTTGGCCTTTAGGGGCAATAAGATATTGTAATAAGACAAAAAAATTGCTGCACCTTTGCACAAACCATAAATCTTCCATTTCTGTAATCCTGGATTCAGCTCAGGCTGCCTAACCTGTCCTCATTTTATAAAAGATGAAAAAACACTGCAAACCTCCAGAAAAAAAGAACAAGTAAAATTATCAACAGGATACAGTATGTGAAAATGAATCAGAAATGTTAAAACTGTCTGGAAAGAAAAAGCTGAGAAGAATGTGTTTTGAATCCTTTAAAGACTACAGAGTGAAACAATTGTCACATAAACTGTCCATTGACTGTACATTTATATATATATATTTATATGTGTGTATATATATATACATATACACACATAATGTAGACTATAACGTCTGAATCTTAAAAAATAAAATTGAAACCAGTGAAAGATATAGTATTTGTCAATATTTGACTCTTCTTGTTTCTTTTCCTAAAGATTTATTGAGCACCTACTATGTGCCAAGCACTCAACCAGACCTTTAGAATACCCAGATAAATAGGATGGGCCCTTATGCTTGATGGGAAATTTAATAGGAGATAGAGAGAGAACTATAGAAAAATAGACATGATTACATTATTATAAGTATATGGTAATAAGAGAAAAGGGTCACTGGATTTTATAGTTGAGGTGACATTTGATCTTTACTTTGAAGAATGAGTAAGATGATGTCATTGGGCAAGGTGGAAAAGAACATTTCAGCTATAAAAAAAAGAGCATAAGTAAACATACAGGGATATGAAAATAGGTTACCTGTTACAGGAAGTATGAGAGACTGCCCAGGTGGGAGCAGCCTTTGAAAGTAATACTAAGGGGATTCTCAGTGACACAGCCATTGGAGTTTGTATGGGAAATGACATGAACTCACAGTTTAGAAACATAGCTCAGCATTTATTTCAAAGCAGCCTTGAAAAGAAATATGTAATTTCAAAAAGTTTTGATGAATTAATAAGTAATAGAAAGTTAGAAGAATTCTTAGCATGTCACAAATCTTTTGAGGCTGACACTACCAGAATGCTAGGACAGAATAGCTAACTTCCTGACTTACCTTTGTCAAGCAGAATCCAGGGCCTGAGCGGTACTGAGTGTGTACTTTTCTCCACCTTAATCACAATAAACGGAGCTCATTGGGCTGGTGTATCCGTGAGTGTAGCAGAAAACTAGACAGCCTCTTACAAAAGAAAGCATTGCCCTTTTAGGCACTGAACATTTGTGAAGCTGAGGGGCCATCACCCAGCTGACATTATCACCTGTGCAATTTTACATGGATATGCAGCTCCTGCTCAAACCTGTCAAAGTGGAGGGAATACGAGGGCAGCAAGGTAAGAGCCCCTGAAAAAGAATCTACTGGATGACAATGAGGCTGCCACAAAGGTACAGGGTAAAACCAACTGGCTACTAATTCAAGTCCTTTTTAATGAAAATGTGGAACAGCTCATGTATTTAGGATGGACTATAATGGATCCTAAGTGTGTTTTCACTAACATTTGCAGGAATGGGTGCACTTCTACTTGAGAAAAATGGAAGCTAGAGAGAACCAATGGATTTTCATCTGCTGAAGAGGAAAGTCACATTTAATAGATTTTTTATCCTTGGGTTGAGTTTGGAGGAGCGGTAGTAGAAGGAAGAAGGAGTTCATGAGGAAAATTTAAAATGGGAGCCAGAGCCAAGGCCAATGATGGATCATAAAACACATGAGTGAGAGCCAGATGGAACCAGATGGAAACTCTTCCCAAAGATAAAATACTTGTTTGTCACTAATCTTTCTTGTAAATGCAATTTTTCTGTTTATAGCCTACAGAATGCATTCGCACAGTTTATTTCATCCTTATGAGTTTTTGTTATAATCCCCATTTCACAGACAGATAAACCTGAAACTCCATGAAGTCAAGGCTCAGCCAAGTTTACAAGAGCTGGCCACCAGAAGAGCTGGAACCTACCAGTCCCACCTTTGTATTCTTTCCTGTGCACTAGCCCACATACAGTGAGATAGCTGTGATTCCTCACGTTCCTGGGCATTCATCAAGACAGGCCTCATTGTGTATCCCTGTTCCGATGTCTCACTATGACTAAGAGAATCGTAATAGAAGAGCCCTCTGTTTCTTTGGCTCAGAACTGATAGAGAACTTTTGAAGGTTCTCAGGTGGCTGCAACAAAGGCAGAACCAGTAGCTTCAAAGCACCTTGAACTTCCTGAAGAAGAAAAGTCTTTTACTTCTTTGTCTTGAAAATTATAGGTTGAAACCAACAGTCCCCTCACCTTGGACGAGTACACTACTAATCTCAAAGCACATTCACTAATCACCATGCTACTATCCCTGTGAGACAGGGAAAGGACATTTTATCAGTGGGAAAACCACAACAAACAGAATCACCTAGAAGATCTCTAGCAGAAATAAGAATGTATCACCTAACAACTCATATCACCTAAATCTCTGTCCACAACTTCTTATCTATGTCACTTACACTGTGCGCTCTTCCTGAACACCGTGCCTGTCACTGATTGTGCGTAGATGGGGGACAATGGCTAGGGGTTCAGATAACGCCACTGTACAAAATTAGATGGTAACACTGCAATGATGGCCAATAAATATAAAAATAGTTTTTATCCACAAATGAGTTTTAACAGGGCTGTGTGATAATACCATTTTAAGTGAAAGCAGTATGAGTTTCCTTTATTTTGCTATAATAGACCCAAGGATACCAGCTACCCTACCAAAAGGAATCCTTTACTACAGAGCATTTCCCCACATTGAGAAAGGAGCCATGTAGCAGCCATTTTGAACAAGCACTGCTTTTTGTATATACACATTCATACTTAGAGCTTTTGACTCTTTTTTGCAGAACTTTAAACTGCTTTTTGCACCAGTCGAAGGGATCAATATTTCTTAGGCCCTTTAAGGGACAAATAATATACAAGATGGACATTTTAAGCTCTGTATAAAATATATTCATGAGGTCATCCCACTTCCCCTGGTACCCAACTTTGCTGGTGACATTTATTAATGCTTTTGCAGCAAACAGGGGGTGGAGTTCTCCAAAGGCTCTCATCTCTGTTCTTCTAGAAAATATTGATTTTTTTATGATTCAGGGAGAGAGGAAGGGGTAAAAAATTGCTCAAAGCAAAAAAAAAAAAAAAGGAATCTCACAAAAGAATAACTTAGCTCAAAGCTGGCTTGACAAAATAATTTTATCTAAATAGCTCTGTGCCACTTGATAGAGACAATTTTTTCTGATTTTCTCTTTGAACAATTTCATAGTCTTCATGAGAGGCAGGCTTTGAGAATGTTACATTTTTAATGGTAATGCAGGACTTTCTACTGAATCTTCCTACAAGTGAGAAAAAAAACGGCTTCCCATTACAGTAAATTTAGAAAGCAATTTAAAATTCTAATTAATTAGGGTTAATTAATTACATGTTTGGGTAAAAATACTCTTTGAGATGCCAGTCTATGGGAAAAAATTACTTTGTGATGGCGGCTGGAGATAAAAGTCTGGAATGCATTAGAAGTTCAGTCTGAGTTAGAAAATCCTGGAAGTGATTGGGTATGTGATTAAGTTTGAGATAAATCAGGCACTGGAATTTCTTCCTCCAAAAAAGGAAATAAAAGTTGATTACACTGTCTGTCTTCTGTTAAGTTGGTTTTGTATAAAACTTTAGACAACAGATGACTAAGCATGTTTGGATGAACGAAGCGTGATGGTGGTTAGAGGATGGAGTACACAGGTATCTGTTCAACTATGCACATTACAGACAACTAAGTACCAGCACTGGGTGAGGCTGAAGAGATAATGGTGTATGAAAAAGGCCCTGTTCTCACCTTCACATTGCTTTCGGTCCTAAGCTAGACAGCAACGAGTGACTCAGTGATACACGTGGTCTGCAAAGGGGTGTTTTTCAGTTCACCAAGTGTATTTTTTTAAATTTTGCCATTAACATTTGGAAATGAGTAAATTTCACATGCAATTTCAGAAATTTAGCTTATAATCATTGAAAAATGATTATAAATGACAATGCTAGGCAGTATTTCTGAGTGTCCTGAAACTCAGTGATGCCCCCCTCAGATTGTTCACACAAGCTCCAGTCCCCACACCAAAGTTCCTATATTATCTACAGTCCCTTCTTGTGACCTTAAATTTGTCACCATTATAGACACAAATACAGAATGGGAAAATACCTGTGTCCAATACACAAAATGAGGACTGAGTGAGTCTTGTGTCTAAACGTCTGGAAATCCTTGGCTAAGCTGTTGTCCCTGGTTTGTGCATTCCCAAATTTCACCTGGTCTCTTTTGCAGACATTGTTTCTGGGCTATTGAAGACCTTCTTTCTCCTCAAGCATCCCCTGAACCCCCAAGCCCTCTCAAATCACCATTTATTACTGATCATAATACTCCAGCTAAGGTTCTCCTGGGCTCTGAATCTGGAAGTCCCTCCTGGAAAACGATGCTCCCTCACCCACACACGCACACCTGTGCTAAGCAGTGGGGAGGGGTGTGGAAGGGTGAAAAGTGCCACATGGGTCCTCAGGGAGTCTGCTGCTCTTTGCCTAACTAGCTATTCTTACCCTTTGGGCTTTAGCTTGAGTGACAGCTTCTAAAATAATCCATCCATGGCCATCATACTCAAAGAAGCCCCTGCCCCGTTGTTCACTCTCACAAAGCCGTACTGCTTTAACAGTACTTGATATAAGATACAATTGTTTCTTTTATTAGTTTTAAAGAATTCCAGTGAAGGAAGAGACCATATTTGTCTGGTTCCTCACTGTACATGTCCTCCCTGCGAGGTTTAGTGTCTGGTGTATGAAGGACACAGTATTTCTGGCTTAATAAGTACAATCCTAAAATATTGTGAATGTTGAGAGGCTCTTCTGGCAATTATGGGAGAAAGTCAAAGAATATTTGTGGTTTAGCTCTTGGCTTTCAGGAACAAAATCCAAACTGAAGTGTATCTGAGCCATTCTATTAATGTGGAAATGGTATTCTAAACCTAAGTCAGGATCATAGTTGGGGCCACTTGGCCATATTCTTGCTCTAGCCTACTTGTCACTGAGGATGTACTTTCCTTAGACAGTTAGAAAGGATTAGGGGTCTGTCTAGAAGATGCCAACTGTGGACAGAGCAACTCACTGGTTTTAAATGATCATTCCCAACATGCTCCTATTATTTATCCTGTGATGCCAGCTTTAATTTATTGTGTAAATCATAAGGAATGACCCAAGTATTTGAAGACAACCCCCTTGCCCAGCAAAACTTAATAAGAAATTTATCTTCCTTGAACTTAGCTTGTGAAAGACAACCACACAGTACTCTCTTAGCACATTCTATGCTCTATATTGGAAAAATGATGAGAAATTTGGGCTGCTGTGTTATGGTTAGTAGATCAAAGAAATAAACCAAAAATATAATTTCCTTAAATAGAAATAATCCTACTTTTCTTTATGCCTATGGAGAGAAATTATAAAATACCCTAATACAATTCAAGACACTACCTAGGAATCACATTTCTTTCCAATTCCACAAGTATTTCAGGATGTTGGGGTTTTTTTCTGCTGGTAGGCACCAATAAGTATACATATGAAGTTCTATGAAATGTTAGTGTCCAAAAGAACAATAATCCCTGCGGGTGGGGAAATAGAGTGGCTTTTCAGTGTGACTCCAGAGTATTACGAGAGAACTGAAAGGACCTGAGGTATCAGAAAACCTGCTTTTACCCTAAACCTTGAGATTTTTCTGAACAAAGAAGATGGGGAAACACAGGACAGCTCAGGGCTGTAAGAGAAAAAGGTTTGTAACTGCTACTTAGAACTGAGGATTCTGTGAAAGATTCCTGGTACACAAAAAGACCCTTAGGTAAGAGGAAAGGATACAGAACCAGTCATTACCAGCACCAAGCAAAGTAGCCAGCCCTCCTCACGGGCCAGAATAGGCTCCACGTGGGCCCCATTATCTCATTCCTGCCTTCAAGGCCCTTTCTCATTGATGCCATTCCATTGTCCCAAAGACAAGCTAGAGCAAAATTACCTTTCTTTCCAAACTAAACAAGTTTTAAAAATCAATGGATGATCAGTGTTTTTTATGTTCCTTACCAATTTTATCCAGAATAATCTGACATTTTTGTTTGTGGGGCATAGTGTGCAGAATTCCTCAAAAACAAAAGAATCCTTGCCTTTCAAATTGCAGTCAAAATCCAGTACATTTAGACTCTCACCTGTTAGGTATGTACAATAGAAGAAACTGTCTCTTAGAAACTGAAGAAATGATTCTTGAAAGGATTCTTGTCCTGGAGATGAGACAGCAAATGTATAAAACTGGTAGATATGAAGCAATAACGTCTACACACTGTTGGAAATTCAAGGACTATTCCACATGACCCTGCTACCAAAGAGCTTATAGTCTAATTACAGTAAAAATAAATGCAATTATAATACAATTGGTAACACCTGGCTTTATCAAAGGGCTATTAGACAAGTCACATATATGTAAGTACTATGCTCACAGCAACATAAACATGGAGCAGTTCACCCTTGAACAATATGAGTTTCAACTGCACAAACCAGCTTATATGCAGATTTTTTCAGTAAATTCTGTAAATGCATCTTCTCTTCATTATGATTTTTATTTTTTATCTTACTGTATTCTAATATATTATATAACACATATACATACAAAATAAATGTCAATCAACTGTTTATGTTATCAGTAAAGCTTCCTGTCACTAGTAGGCTATTCATAGTTAAGTTTTTGGGGTGGTCAAAATTATGTGTGTATTTTTGACTATGAAGGAGGGAAGTATCTGTGCTCCTTACCCCATGTTGTTCCAGGGTCAACTGTACTATGGAATAGTTACATACACATAAATACTATGAACATCTGAAGCGCAGAGCAATGGAGTTTAGAGGGGCAAGAAAGGCTACATCAAAAAGAAGAGAGATGAGCAGGTCACTGGAGTATGGGGAGGATTTAAACAAGTTAAAAGTTGAAGAAAGTACAGTCAGAAGATGACATTCCATGGGCGAAGGGACAGAGTAAAGGGGGGAGAATCAAAGTAGAAAAGCAGGAGATATGTTACAGAACCAGCCAGTGAGGGTCCTACCACTTGCTACCAAACAGGCAAAACTCTAGAGACAGAGTTCGGTGGAAAGGGAAATGAATCTTATTTAACCACCATACAATTTGAAATAAAAGCAGATTTGTGCCTCAAAGCTCATACCTTCTAAAATATTCAAAGAAAACTAACCCTGCCATCCTCTGCCAGACCAGACCAGTTGTAGGCTACATCCAGAATTCCTTTTCCCATTTAAAAGAACTGTCCTTGGGAAAACGCAGGCAGCTTCAGCATGCTCCTGGTCATGGTCTGCGCCATGTGTACTTTGGAGTCTTTGTACTCTGGCCCAAATCTCTCTCATGGCACACTTGCTCCCCATCTCTTGCTGGTGAAGCTGTGCTCCTGGTCAGGCAGGCCCACACAGTGAGCCCGAGTACTGGCTATCTCCAGTGCTGTGTGGCTTTCCATGCAGGAGAAGGGCAGGGGCTTGTGCCCAGCCACACAGCCTCCAGAGCTCACCGTCCCAGGCTTCCTCCTCTTCTGCCCTATTGGTTCAGTGCCTGCTGTGCTCCTGCCCAGGCAGGACCCAGAGTGCTCAAAGAGGGGATCTGGGAACATTCCAGGCCCACAGAGTCCTCAAGTCCACCGGTCCAGGAACTCAAGCTCCAGGAAGCTGACCAGACCACCGGGAGTAAAAAGCAAAGAGCACAATGTTTCTGCGCTCTCCGCTTTTTAGACTGCTCCTGGAGTTCCCTGCATAGTAGAGGTAGGTAGGAGGATGTGTCCCTTCATCTAATCATCTCTATAGCCTGATGCATCCCTGCACACTTGTTTCTGCTGAGTCTTCTGGCATAGCCCTGATTGCTGGGGCAACGCACGCTGGTTTGGGCAAGCACACTAGGCTGCTGCTCATGAATAGTCCTCAGGCACTTCCCAACTTCTTTCCATTTCCAGAGAGGGGGACGATCCCCCAGTTACATATGCATGCCTTTTCTCTAGAGTGTCCCCAGGAGGCCCTGGTTCTGCCTACTTATTTCCAGCCCCTGAAGTACTCCATTACTTTATTAGTTCCCCATATAAATTATTTATTTGCTAGATTATGATGCCGATCAGCTCTGGAAAAGAATGTCTTCTACGGGAAATGCTGCTGCAGGGACTGAAGTCTTCAATGGCTGCCAAAACATTGAAGAGCAATTTTAATTCTGTGTGTGCGCATGTGTGTGTGTGTGTGTGTGTGTGTGTGTGTGTGTGTGCGTGAAGGTCTTTGAGGATGGGGATGGTTCAGTTGATAGCTGCCCTATCTATGGGTCTTCATCAGATCCACAAATTAAATTTCTGGGGGCAACATCAGGACAGTTGCCTGGGGACACTATTCATGCTGTTGTTTGCTATAAAGCAATTCATAATAACTTGGCTGGGAGCACAACATTAAAAGGTCATCTCATTTTATCTCCAGTATTCTTCTTTTGAAAAAGTCACCTCACAGCCACATTTGGAGAACAATTTGTTAGTGTAGTTACCTTCTCGGTGTCATTCAGGCTGAGCTTAGCAGTCAGAAAGATTATCACTTTCCAGACTGTTTGGAAAAGCTCGTAAAAGTTTTGCACAATTACTTTTGTTCCCTTTACCAATAAATGCCTCCATTAACTACTCAAATGCTGGTGTTTTCCTTGATGTTCTATGGGGCCGCCTTGTCTATTCTCAAAGTCTACAAATAATTGCCAATAATGTGTCCCTTTTAAGGAAATGTAAGCTATAAATATTTACAAAGCAGATACGTAACTTAATAAAGGAAAAGTATAAATTAAATAAAATGAAGGAGAGGCTTTGATTCACTTTAAAAATATTTTTATGTATCTGGCATGCTTCCTTTGTGCCTTTCAAATTTGACTTCAC
This sequence comes from Artibeus jamaicensis, assembly GCF_021234435.1. Taxonomy (NCBI): domain Eukaryota; kingdom Metazoa; phylum Chordata; class Mammalia; order Chiroptera; family Phyllostomidae; genus Artibeus; species Artibeus jamaicensis. The sequence goes on from NW_026521726.1 coordinate 650,297, forward strand.
TTTCAAAATTAAACACAAGTTGCCTTCCACCATGTAAAATCAGAGATATCAAACAGACTCCACCAACCTAATGGCAAGTTTACCCTGTAAGAACAGTTAATGGCAACATAGGTGCAGTATTTTACTCTGTTAGAACAGAGTGCTGGTTCACTTTTTCAATAATCAAATACCCTCAAGTCTTCAAAGCATATATATATATATGCACACCACACCACACCATATATATATATGGAGAGAGAGAGAAGGAGAGAGAGAGTAGTATGTCCTGAATATTCTAAAGATACTTTTCAATTCCACTACACCTCACAAAATGTTGTGGTGTGTCTACTGCATGCTTAACATAAAAATACCTAATAATGCGTCTGAAGCTGCCATCAGAGAGTTATGACTGTCTTTCTGGAGTTTTCCCAAAGATGATGGAAAAGGGCTCAGATTTGGGGTTTTAACCATGTGTATGAACTTGAATTCTATTGTTGTATAGACCATCTCACCCTGCAGGTTAATTGGGAAATCTTTTAAACATTTGCAGGTTAGCTGTTGGCTTGCCTCTCTAATTCCAGTAAAGACAAAGTAAAGGTCTAAAAGGAGTCAGCCTTTTCTCCTTGGTACTGCTGCCTTGGGCTGAGGGTGCTCAGATTCAGAGAGAATCCTAGCCACCAGTATCATTCCACCTGTGCATCCCTCAGAGGAAATCATGGTGAACTTGCTGGGGTGGATATGTCTAATTATTCTCCACATGCATCTTGAAATTAAAAATTACTGTTCCATTCGTTAGAACTGGCTTCAGTGGGCAAATTCACAAGACGGTAAGGGGTGAATTTTTCTGATGTGAATAGAAGTCCTGAGGTAGACTGCTGAGGGATAGTGCAGGGGCTGAGACATGCCCGCAGAGACCAGGTGTCTTGTGTTTCTGCTCAACCATTCCAGTGATCAACTGTCACGCTCCTGGTTACAAGCCTCCCAGCTTCAATTTTTAGAGGAGACTAGAAAAGCAAAGAGCAAGTGTATGGGGAAACAAGAGCTGGATGAATCTATACCCTCCCAAGACTTTCTGAGATGTTCCATCCAGTGGCTTCCATTTACATCTCCCTGGCAGGAGCTGTAAATTCAGCACCCTCATGTGCAAGGAGGGGCTGGGAAATGACTAGGCTCACTGCCGCCCTAAACAAAGTCAGAGTTGAATTATTAAGGAAGAGGAGAGAAGGGGCACTGGGGACACAATCTGAAACATCAGCCACAAAGAGCAAGGGTCTTTTTCTTTCTTTAGACCCAAACTACAGCATGAAAATTAACATATGTGGTCTGTCCAGAAAGTATCCAGCCGTGCGCTATGAAAAAGAAACATTTATTGAAGAAGATACCAGAAGCATTGTATATAGGACAATAATGCCTTAGTCCCCTTCAAAGTAGCACATCGGAATGCATCTCTGGTTATGACCTTCTTGAGGAAATCTGGTTTATTGGCAGCAGTTTGAATCAAGTCACTAGCAGCTGCAGCATGATATTCCTTCTGCTCTGATAGCAGAAGCTGTGGAACAAATTTTGCCATTACACTTTTCATGCCAAGGTCCCACACCAAAACCTTGGATACAGTAGTTTTGGGAATCCCCAGATCACCTTCTAGTTCTTGCACTGTCAGTCACCAGTTTATGTTGATTGCAGCATGTACACGTTCAACATTCTCAGGTGCTCTGCTTGTTGCAGGCCTTCCAGAATGTGGATCATCTTCAACAGATTCTCAACCACCTTTAAAGTATTTGTACCATACTTTTATTTGCACTGCACTCATTGCATCATCCTGAAAGCCTTCTGTATCATCCAAATAGTTTCCATGGAGGAATGTTAAAGCTTAACACAAAAGTTGATGCAGCTTTATTGCTCTACTCACTCAGTCATTTTGAATGTGATAGCACACAGTACACATGCTCACTCAATGGCATCTACTGCCCCTACGGACTAGTACAATGAAGTCGTCATTGTTTACAAATGCACATTCCAGTCCACTCTCCTTGGCTTCCAGGCTACATCAATGTCACACAAACCATTCTCACTATGTTAACAATGGCTGGACTTTTTCTGGATAGACCTTATATATTACATAGGCTTCAAGTGAGAAATAATTACATTTCTTTTAGGACAATTAGAAGTTTCTATCCCCTTGCTTTTGCTCTGCTGGCCTTGCAGATTTGGTTTTTACTGTGGCCAAATCTAATTCATTCATTTATGAAGCTATCTCAGGCACCAGCAGAAGTCATAAACTATTCATCTCTGGAGTGTTTATCTTTGAGAAGGTCACAGTATCGAGTGTGTCTATATCCCAAGGCCCCCTCTTTCTGTTTGAACCTCTTGTGGCCTGGGCCTGCTCTTTTTCTTTAAACAACGAAATGAGATGTACACAGCTCAGAATACAATTGTGTTTTTCCACAAGCTCCAGAGAACTCCCAGTAAAATAGATGTGGACCTTCTCTGAATCTTGGTTTTTCCTCTCCTTTCTCACTCTTCTTATTGCATTTGGCCATAAGCAAATGTCTGATGATTAGGACAGCTTTACTTTTGTGTGCGATTATTTCCCACTGTGGATATCTCTGAAATCTTAACCTCAAAATGCAGAGGAGGGAAGATTTCATCTCCTCATTTTTTATTCTGAAACTACAAATAAAATGGGAGATTAAAGGAGACCACATGAGCTCCTTGAGGAGGAGCGGGCCTGGCATCCCCTAAGAGGGAGGATTAACCTTAACCCCTTTGCCCCTCTGCTCTTTGAAATGATTTTGCCGCTGAGAAGAGTATGGGGTCCAGAGCAGAGAGGTGGCCGAGTTCTACACTGATGCTGGTACAGATGAGCGTGAGGCTTGAGACTGCCTATGAAGAGAGCTAAATAATATGTTTTTCTATAGCATTTTAACATAGTGTATTATCACATTAAATCAGAACAATAACCTTCATAAATATAACTGAACATATTTTTACCTGAAGACACTGAAGTTCATCAGTTAAATGATTAAACAGGTACGCGAAGCAAAGGTCACCTCTGATACTTATCACACAATTTCTAGTTCCCTAAAGCAAATCTAGCTTTTTTCGCTTTTCACCACATGTCCACTATCCCTTCACACATCACCTTCCCCAGGTAGGTTTGGTTTTGTGTCAAGTCTGTCCCTCCTGGGTTCCACAACTGCCCACTGCTCTGTTGCCACCTGGCTCTTGGTCATCCCTGCCCTCTCTCCCCGAGGCCTTCACTTGCTTGTCAGCTGCCAGAATCCTGGGATGCAGTTCTCTCTCTCTATGATGCTGCTCTCACTTGCAGGCCTCCAGGTCTCCAGGGAGGTGACGTGGGAAGGCTACTCCCTTCTCCACTGCACAGAGGCCCGTGTAACAGCTTTCATTCCAACCAACACCATTAATGCTGTGCTCTGCTATAAAACATGGCCCTTATTGAAAACCAAGGGGGATAATGTCGGGGAAATATCAGACATTCTACCTAGTAAAACTCTAGAATCACCTCTACTGCAAGAGAGGCCATTGGTCCCCTTTTTATGTCCATCTATTGAAGCCACAGCCAATTCTCCTTTCATCTAGTTAATTCTCCCTTCTACCCACAAGGAAAAGACTCAGAGGCAACCCACCCCCACCGCAGTTTCTCCTATCAGAACATGTCAGAACCACCTCTGTAGCCCTAAGGAGATTGCACTTTACTGTGTAGTTTTATACAGTCGACTTAACTTCTCGAAACTATGCCGTTTATGACAAAAAAATGCCATTAAAGTGTGTTCCTAAACAAAGTAATAAATTTTCCCCTGAGGTAAATTCTGTGACTCCCCTGGAATAAAAAAGAGAAAGTACATCTATATTTAGTTCCTTATTTAATAGTAAGTTCTCCTTCACTGAGTCTGCCTGGGAGCAGAGAGTGCGTATTCCGAGGCCCAGGTTCCAATTCAAGTGCTGTCACGCGCTGTTTATTTGGGGCCGAGTCGCCTATTTCCCTGCCTCTTAGTTTCTGTGAATAGAAAGGGGGAGAAGGAATACATGATCTCTCCAAGACTTCTAGCATTAAAATTCAAAAATTTCATTCCAAACTTGGTCATAATTGAGAAGTTTGGTTTTTTTTAAATCCATATTCCATGTCTCAAAGAATATTCCTGGCTTGGGAATAAGGCTAAATTTACCTATGATTCCCCTCAGGCAGAAGGGCAGAATTAGAGGGTTCAAACTTGATTGAACACAAAGCTATTTCAGCAGCTGTGGGTTCCAGCTGAGAAGCCCAGCAAGCAGGCTTCTGAGAGCTGCCACTGACCCCACAGAGAGTTGCCTTTGCTCCCTGGGGTGATGTTGGAAAGCTGGTGCCTTGCAGGCAGCACAAGGAATTTTATTATTATTGGTTTTTCAATTTGTTCACATTTTGCTGTCATTTGCCTTAGTGGCTGTGGATCTCTACATTAAGATTTCGATTCCATTCCCCCCGGGGCTCCCATGTTTTATGGAGATCGCTAGTATTTGCCGTCTTTATTGAAGTTGGTGTACAGCCCCTGGCTGCTGTGTTCAGCATAATCAAATGTCATTTATGAAGTCCTCCTGCCACTGGAGGACTGCAGGAGAGCTGTGTGGCCTGTGCCTGAGCCACTCAAGGAGACAGACAGGCTCAGAAGCATACTTCCAGGTGTTGATAAGTTACGTGACTGAGACGTGATTATTCCTGACCCTGGCTTACTGGTTGTGAGTTATAGGTCACTTAAGTCCGCTCCAATGAGTTCCTTCTACATTGAAGTGCCAGGTGCTGCCTGACAACTGAGCCCTAGCCCTCTTCCTAAGTCTCCTGCCTGGAATAAGCAGAACGTGGGAGACAACATAGGTAACAGAAAGATCCATGGAGTCAGGTTCTGGACAGGGTTCTTATCCTGGCTCATTACTCTTTCACTGTGTGACCTCAACAGCATCATTTCTAGGGCTCAGCTTACTCATCTAGAGAGTTAGGATTTGATTAAATAACCACTAAGGATCCTTTTACTCTAAACTGTTCTTTATGACTTTGGTGTAGCATTTTGCACTGGCTTGCTTTTGTATGCTTGATTATTGACTTATGTCCCTTCCCTACTTTCTGAATCTCACTTCCTGATAATCTTATAATGAAATCTGTAATTCCAATATTTAATCTTGAAATGATTGCTACCCACTTAATAACTTTTTTCCAGCTCTTTTTCCTCTGGCTTCTGACACTACCATCCCCTCGAATATTCTTACTAAGATCAATAATGGTTTTCATATGGCAAAATCCAATGGATGAATTTTAATTCCTTTCCTTACCTGATATTTCAACAGAATATATAGCCATTGTCCACTCATTCTTTTTTTATGTATTTGTTTTCATAATGCCAGATGCTCCTGGTTTTCCTCTCACCTTACTGACTACTCTTCCTCTTCTATACAACTTCTAAATGACAAGTATATGCCACCAATTTTCAGATTTTGTTCTGCAGGTCATACTTCCCTTCTGAGTTCCAGATCCATATATATCGAGTTGGCCAAAAAAGCCATTCAGTTTTTTTGGTAAAATAAAAGTCACATTTTTCATTTTCACCAATAACTTTATTGATTTGCATATTTCAAGTATGTTGACTATCTCCCACATGGTATAACATTGATTGTTCTCAATTATTGTCTCAATTTGATCACTATTAACATCAACTTGTCTACCTGACCATGGAGCTTTGCCCAAAGAGAAATCACCAGCATGAAACCTCACAAACCACTTTTGACACATTCAATCTGTCACAGCACCTTCTCCATACACTGTACAAATCTTTTTTTTTTTGCATTTCAGTTGCATTTTTACCTTTCTTGAAGTAATGAAGCATAATATATTAAAAAATGTTGTGTATTTTCTTCCATCTTCAATATTAAAATTATTACACAAAATTTACCAATTTTGATATTTTTAAAGGTACACTAATATGACACCTATCAAATACAATCTAACAAAATTGTTTTCAATGAAGTTAAAGACAGCTAAGCACTACTAGAACTCTCTTAGGTTAGAAACCAAATGAACTTTTTGACCTAGTCAATACAACTGCTTATTTAGCATCTTTATTAGATATCCCACAGACTCCTCATGTGCAGTGTGTCTTAAACTCAACTCCTTATCTTCCTTCCACCTAAAATTGGCCCCTAATCAGAGTTCCCCTGATCAGTAATGGATTCTCTGTTTACATTCTGCCCATGCCAGAAACCTAAGATACCCTTAGCACTTTCCTTTCTCCCACTCAGTTCAATTCCAAGTCCTTTTGTTTATATCTCCAAAATATATCACAAACAAACCCTCTACTTGTATCTCAATTACCATACCTGGTCGAAAGCACATTTCTTGTGGATTACCACAAAGTTGTCTCATCTATACAAGAGCTCCAAACTGGGGAGCTACTTAAGTTTTCCTGATATTCTGAAAAAAAAAAAAAAAAACACCCAGAGGACCCAGAGGACTAGCAGATGTGGACATGCTGATTATCACTCACATTACAGGGGAATGCACTGACAGTGGCATGTCCGGGGGAGAGAGGCCGCACCTCCTCTAGTCCAAGGTTCTGTACAAGGGTCCCAGACAAAGGAGGCTCATGACCTGCACGTGGCTCTAAACTACATTGCCTCAGTGTGTCTGTGCAGAAAGAAAAGGTCAAGAGGCAGTCACAGAACAAGAAGCCACTCCCAAAAGGAGATAAGGAGGGAATTAGAATCCATTCCCAAAACAATATACATTTCTTCTGGCCAGGAGTCAGCACTTCAACCCCACAATTCTCTTTGTAGCAATAAATTTAATCATATCTAAGCCCAAATATGATCTCTTCACTCCCTTCTTTAAAGTCTTCTAATAGGATTCCATTGCCCTAAGGATTAAAGTCCAAAACTTTCTACTTTCTTCTAAGGCACTGCATGACTAATCTCCTCGGGGAACACTGGCTCTGGTCTTTTGTTAATTCTTCACATTTGCTGTGCTATTTATAGCCTCACAGACTTTGAGGATGGTCTTCCCTTTTCCCAGAATGCTCTCCTTGCAGATTTGAAGCTGGCCAGCCCCACCTCCTAATTGATGACTTTTCCTTACAACACTCCAATCTAAATCAGATAATATCTTTTACTCTCTTTTATAGCATCTTATAATATTCCCTCATACAATTATCACTATTTTTAATTATTTTCTGTGATTATTTTTTAATATTTGTCTTCCTTACTGGAATGTAAGCTCCATGAAGGCAATGACTGTGTTTTTTTACTTTGCCTGTAATGCCTTCTTCAGAAGTTGTTATATAACGAAGACTCAACAAATATTTGTTAAGTGAATTAACAAAACCTAATTTCTGTGCATTGTCTCACTAGCTGCCTACCTGCTGAGGCTCTCAAAACTTCACGCCCTAGTATTTGTCATGTAGCTCACTTTACTTCTTTGTTGCAGGATGTAAAATTGGAAGTTTTACCTGAGTTACAATTTATGTTGGACACCAGGTTCAGGTATATGATCAAGATGCAAATTTTTAGAGGAAATTCTAAAAGTCATTATCATGACTCTTAGACCTCCTCACCCACATTAAAGATCTACAAGGATTAAAAGAATAGAAAAAGAGATCTGTGGTGAGTATCTCCGTGAGGATAGTGGTGCTACGAATGCCCCACCTTGACCTTCACCTAACTTCAGAGATTAAATGAGAACACTCAATAGGCCTGATATGCATCCCAGTGGCTAGATCTGGGGGTAAGGATGCCATAGTGAACTGATATCTTAACCCTATATTGGAAATTAAGTGAACAAAAGATAAACTAAGATAGCTAGCTTCCTTGGTAGTAAAACAGCAAAGGGTTTATGTGATTGTTGACTATTCACCCAACCAGCAAGAAATAAACTTTGATAGATCAAAGAATAGCAAAGAGAGTCAGAATTGGAGTTATTTAAATGTTTCTTAAAATAACCCATATGAAAGGATACTGAGAACTCAACAGAAATAATCTGGAGGTGGATTGTGGACCATTAAAGATCAGGAGGAATAAGGATGAGTTAGAGGAGCATATACACAAACCAAAAAACTGGAGGAGAGACATTGCCAGTGGTGGGAAGTCTCTGAAGAACTAAGAAAAGACCCTCGAGAAACAGAAAAAAATCTCTCTCTCAGGCCTAGCACTGACTGTAGGTAATAACTTTTCTGCTCCGTTTATCTTCATACCCCTAACACCACTACCCCATATTCCATTTCACCCCAGGAGGCTCAGATGAAGAAGAAGAGAAAACACCCATACCGTTTTACCCCGAGCAGGGGACTCATGTGCAGCAGGCCCCTGGCAGGGAGAAGATGAAGGAGCAAAATGAAGTGGGAAGCCATGGTTATTAAAAGGAACAGATATATCTAATCACGAACTTGAATCCATGTTTGCCTTTTTCAGTAAACATAGGACTTTGTCTTTCTTAGAAGCTACCAGAAAAAAATTGTGAGGTTTCCTTCTAGTTTGTGTCCATGGAAAAGGAGGAACTTTTACCTCTGAGCAAGCATAAAGAAATAGTGGAAAATAAATATAAAAGTGCTTTCTGATAAAAATCCTACGGGTCCTGCTTATTCACTATAACAGCTTAATCTATAATGCTATGAGAAAATAACCCTTTTGAGAAATTGTGAAAGAGGTGTTTTATGCTTATAGACAAGCTTACAATATTTGAAGTATATTAGGCTAACTGCGGTAGCAAATAACCCTTCAGAAATGTGTGGCACAAACACAACACAAGCTTATTTGTTGCTGGCTGGGTGGACAGTTGCAATTATTTAAGGACTCAGACAAATGGAGGCTCTGCTATTTTAAAGATTTGGATGTTAGTCTTTACAGGTATTCTTATTCTTCTTACCTCATGGGAAGTTGTCATGACCAAGCTTGGGTGTGGCACACATCATTTTCATGTCACATTCTCCAGGCTAGACCTCTGTCACCCAGATGTACCTACCTGCAGGAGAGGCTGGCATCACATTCTGTCTGTCCAGAAAGAGGAGGAAAGCATGAACTTCAGGGAGGAGCTAGCATGGCTCCGCTGCATGGCACATTATAAAACTAATTATATGTTATACTGATAGCACACAGGCTTCAACAGCCTGTGGATATAAATGAGATTACATTAATATTTATGTCCAAATTTGCAGAAACTTTTATCCACTGATTGACTACAGATCCTCAATGGCCCCTGTAAAAGCTTATGCAGATTGTTTGTGGGAGCTTCAGCAAGATATATAATGAGCTCAAAAATTATTTCATTGATGGTATCCTACCCTGAATTTCACATAGCAACAATAAAACCACAGCAATCCAATAGTAACACACACTTTCTGAGAACTTTCTACATGCTAGGCACTATCTTCTAGGCACTTTGCATGTATTTGCTCACTTCCTTTTCAAATATTAGACCCATTTACCAGATGAGAAAAATCAAGGCACAAAGATGTGGGAGCAACTTTCTCGCAAGTCCCCCCGGGTGCCACGATCGAGTGTGAATATGAGAGAGATATGATGGGATCTGCTTGGGGAGGAGAAGTGGGCAGTGGCCAGTTTCTCAAGGGAAAAAGGCCCGGAGCACCCTGCTCCAGGGCCTTTTATTGGGTTTTTATTTGCAGGAATACAGGGCAGCAAGGATCAAACAGTAGATAACATTTCAAAGAAATATGAGGGCTTCAGAGTCTGTCAGGAACAGAGTTTTAGGTTTTCCTACTCGAACCCTTAACATATGAATGAAAGCACTCTTAGCAGAGCAGATTTCACAGGTTTATCAGGAAGTCTTTGTGAGGCTAGATTTTCCCCCAGGACACGCTCTAGCAAGGCAAGGAGCTGCACCTCTCCCCAACAGGGATTCAGGCTCAAGAGGATTAGAGCCAGGAAGCGCTTCTCCCAGACGACGTGGGGACTCAGGCTTTGTCAAAGCTGGGGGGCGAGAGTCCATTGCTCTTTGTTGCAGCCCCGAGTCCTTTCATGAAGGCCTCCCAAGTGATCAAGTCTGGCTTAGGTTGTCCCCTGCTGTGAGGGGTCTTACTGTGAGACTTCTTACCCATCATTGACTTACGACCAAGCTTTGGGGGCAGTGAGAGGAAACTGAGGCAGCATTTACTACCAGAGACAAGCTTTGTCTCCTGTGGCTGGCACTCCAAAGGTCCTCCCTGACCCTTAGCCACAAGGGATTGAGATACAGTTCCTAAAACCAGGCAGAGCGGTCTGCAACACAAAGAGGTCAAATAACTTGCAGTGTTGCAGAGCTAGTGAGTGAGTGGCAGGGCAGGATACAAATCCACTCAGTCTGGCTCCAGAGCATTCCTACTGAACCTCTGTACTCTCCCCTGCCATGCCTCTGTTGCCTGTCTGTGATAAGGGTGCTGTCTTAGTTTGCCTGGGTTGCTGTAACAGAATAACAGACTGGGTGGCTTAAACAAGAGACATTTATTTTCTTCACGTTCGGGAGACTGGGAAGTCTGAGATCAAGGTTCTGACAGGGTACCATTCCTGGTGAGAGTTCTCTTCTTGGCTTGTGTGTGGCCACCTTCTCACTGTCTTCACAGAGCAGAGAGAGAAAGAGCATGCTCTCTGGTTTCTCTTCCTCTTGCATGAGGACAGCAGCTCTATCAGACCAGAGCTGCACCCTTATGACCTCAGTTAGCTTTAATTATTTCCTTAAAGACCTTACCTCCGGTACAGTCACAGGGATGTTAAAGCTTCAACTTACGAACTTAGGGGTCACATCCACTCCACAGTAGGTGTGCTTTGCTGGCATTTCCCAATCTGTAAATCCTAGAGATGCCTGAACTCCAGAAATAAAGAGAGGCTCTCTCCTAAATTCTATCTGGTCCTTTAGCACCTTGGTTCTACGCAACAAAACTCATGCCTAGAAGTTCACAAGGATTCCTCAGAAAATCAGTTCAGTAGCATTCTGTCCAGAATATCGATTTCAGCTCATCATTTCAGTCTAAAAAGTAAGCTTGCACACACCTTTTGTTCTCACTCACTCCTGTCTTTTCCAAGAGGCAAAATTCTTTTGTTTTATTCCAAAAATAGAGTCTCTGTCCCCACTCCATGAATGTTAGCTCATGCAAACAGGCTGGAAGAGAAGTTGCCAGCCTACCGTAGTCAGAGTTTCAGTGTGGCTAGGCTGGTACAAGAGGTTCTGGCGTATATCCCCTTCCTACCATGTATTGCCAAGTTGACCTGTAGACGTGGGCAGAGCTGAGTCCACAGCTTGTCAGTCATCCCTGTGCTGCAAATAAGCTAAAAGCAGGGTTTATTCCTCTGAGAGGAAATAGGGATTTCCTAATGGGGTAACCCCAAACAGGAAGAGACAGGCTATCTCAAACCATCAGATGAAGCTGTCATGATGCAGACAGGCTTCAGGGAAAATAATATGTGTTATCTAGGCCACTCGGCCATTATGCATGACAGCTACATGTCCTGAATTTTCTAGTTCAGTCCAATTTCAAATATTATATCGCCTTGTCAGACTGTGTATTCCAATTTTGCATTTAGAAAATGTAGCCACCAAATCTTTCAGACACTAGATCAGTATATTAGCTTAGGAGATCAAACCAGCCTTAATAATACTGATGAATATGCTTTGGAAAATTAAACCTTTTCTCGGAGACAAAGTTAAAGCTTGTAAACTAAATCCAAAGGGACCTCTAGAAAGAAAAATGTAGTGACTGTTAAGTCAGTGTAAAAGGTTTGTATACCATGAGAGTTATTTATAAAATTAGATAGGATGGGACCCTCTCCCTGGTCAAGGGAGAGGGGACACTCTAAGGAAGAGCAGACTCAGGGCCCTATATGTATGTGGTCAATTCCCAAACTTCTAACCCCACCCTGCAAAGACAAAGAAGATGATCTGAGTGGCTTGGCAGGGCAGCTGGACCTAGACATAGGTTTGAAGAGGGAAACCGAGGACTCCATTATAACCCAAAGTTGTAGTAACTGAAACCTACCACAGGCCAGAAACCTGAACATCAAGATTTGGTATCCACCCTAGAGAGATAAGAATGGAAATAAAGAAACTGGTCTTTATACACTCTGAAAAATGAGCCATCATTCTGTGGATAAACAGTATATAAAATTATGCTCAGATATACAGTTCTGCAAAATGCCTCTGGGCTCTTTTGTGGCATCTGGTTTTATTTTTCTAATTGCTATCCATTTTTAAAACTCAAAAAGAGGAGATTGTATTTTTCCTCACCATGGGCAGAATAGATAGAGGGCTTGGGTGTTTATTTTAAAAGTTTGTGGTGTGGCAGTGAGTTTGACAAGCACAGGGGGTTAGGGAATGTGACTGAGCTTAGATAGATCAAGTAAGTGTGCATGTGCATGTACCTGTGTGCACATGTGTGCGTGTTATGTGTGTACCATGGAGAAGACCATAGGAGTACAAATGGAAAAGAGTCAAGTACATTGAGGGTATTGATCCTTTATAGGTCCAGTCTGAAGTAGACCTTATATGTGAACTCCAACCCCTGAACTACTACATACTCTCAATAATGAATTTCAAAACCATCTCAAATCATAGTGAAGGTGAGGAATTTACTGAAATCTGCAGTTCTTCAGCACATCTATCCCCTCTTGTCTTTAGGTCAGTGTAAAACTAAACTAATTTGAGGATACGGCCTCATTCTATTTGTTAAAATTTCTATAGAATGAAAAAGCACCAGGATGTAAATATCTCGATTTCAAAGCAGGAAAGTGCTTGGGGCTATCTACTAACAGTACTTTCTGCTTTAGGCAAAACCCACACCAAGGGCCTCTGAGAGGCTGTAGGGAGCCTTTGTGCAAATTAGATAAAAGTACCTCTTCCCCTCAATGGTTTGGGAGGTGACAGCAGGCTGAATCCCAGAGCCCCCACTTCCAGTGCCCTGTACAACCATGAGCTGCAACTCTGCCCAAAGCCCTCCCGTACTGGTCTCCTGGTGGTGGAGGTGGTCAGTGGTCACAATCCATGCCCTGGGCATTTGTGAGAACATTCCCCAAATCCAAATAATTTAAAGACCGAATCAGAAAACCACCTCCACAGAAGAATATCCTCTGTAGACAGAGAACCTTCAGGCTGGACTCTCTTGTCTAAGAGTCAATTGTTTTCTAAGATCCAGAGTCTTGCTGGGTTTTGATGCTTTTAGACTTACCACAGGCATGCCAATGAACATGGCTGCATGTCCCCATAGGGGACCTCAAACATGCACAGGGCAAATGTGTGCCCTCTAGAATCAGAACAGTTTTGTATGGGTGATGAGACAATAAGAATGAAAAGCTGTTTAAGCTCCAGGTGAGTGACACTGAGCTCCATTGCCAAAGTTCAGAGAAGGGAAAGAAAAAACATTATGGACCAGAGGACTCAGAGAAGTCATTGTGGAGAGTCCAATATGCAAAATGCAGAAAGGTGAAGGGGGTGATGTATTTGAGACAATGGAGGAAAAATACGGACAGTAGAAGGCAAAGAGGATGATGTGAACAAAGCTTAAGTATCTAAAGTGAAGGCTTGGGACTGAGTCTGTGTCTTTAGAGAAAAAAGTGATGAATATTGTATATGCATATCTGAGAAGTTAATATTCAAAAGATGCAACTTATTTAGAAAGTCAGCTTGATGAATTGAAGAGATCAGAGGCCTACTAATAGAAAAAAACAAGGTCAAAGTCTGGCTTCACTTCAAATTAAATATATCAGTATGAGCCTGTTACTTAATCTCTGTAAAACCCATTTCTTTGTTTGTAAAAGTGGAAATAAAGATGCCAGCCCTGAAAGATAATTGCAAGGATTAAATGCAATAAATGGCATGTGTATCTGTCACACAGTAGGTATTTAATGGCTAGGAGCTCTTAGAATTATGACAGCTTCAAAGTCCTTAGATGTGAGTGACAGAAGGTCAAATAATTGATTTTATCTTGACTTATAAGACCATCACAAAAATCACTGGTATGCATATGCATCAACAATGATTAGTTATAAACTTCAAAGGTAAGAGGATCCCTTGCCAGGGTTATTGGTTGTAAACAACAGAAACTAATTCTGGCTATCTTAGGCAGAAACAGAGTTTAATGGGAAGGTATCAGGTAGCTCAATGAATTGATTGGGAGGACAAGTTCAAGAAAAAGCCAAGATAGGTATTGCAACATCAAGATCATAGCAAACAATTTGCCCAGCAAGCTGCCACTAATGCTACTACCACTGGGCGCCACTACCACTGGACACTTGCTGCCATACTGCAGGACTGCTCCGTCTCCATGTACTCACCACCATGCCACTGAACTAAATTCTAGCCTCCAAGTAGTTGCTACACCAGAAATGTCCCTAACTGACCCTTATATGGTTCCTTTAAGTTTTCAAGTTCCTGGTAGTAGCATTTCATTCAAGCTCAAGTTGTATGTCCATTCTCTCACTGCCAGAGATGGGGAGATAAAATACCTCCTCTGCTTTTTCTTCTATAGTAAGGGGTTGATAGGATTCTTCCAAAATAGAGAAGAGTATGGATGGCAAAATAGCAAATATCCAATATGCAATAGCAATAAAAATTCATTAAATGCATGTGAGCCAATCTGACAAGAAATGTGCAGGACCTATATAAGAAAACTATGAAATGTTCCTGAAGGAAGTAAAAGAAATCTAAAATAAATAGTAAGGAATACTGTTTCTAAATGAATAGCATTACTATTGTAGACATCAATTTTCTCCAAACCTACAAATTCACTGAAATTGTAATCAAAATGAGAGTTTTTGTCTGTTTCCTTGTTTTAGAGTTTGGCAAGGTGATTCTAAAGCTTACATATAAAATAATACATGCAAAAGAGCAATAACAATTTTGAAAAAAGTAAGGGGATAGTTGCCATAGCAGGTATGAAAATAAACTATAAATCTATAATTCTATATAGTAAGACATTGACTCAGGAGTAGATACACAGCTCAGTGGAGCAGAAGGGAACTCAGAATCATTGCACAGACATTCAGCATATTAAAGAAGGTATTCCAAATCAGTAGAAACTTTGGGATTAAGAAAAAATAAATAAATATGTGTGGTGATAGATGTGCTAATTAACTAGATGGCCGAATCCTGTATATAGGTATATATATTCATCAAGATGTACACTTTAAATCTACTACAGATGTATTTGTAAATTATGATACCTCAATAAAGCTGAAAATTAACTGAATTTATTTTTTTTAATCTTGTTCTTTCTGTAAAGGATAAGATTGTAGATATTATAGGCTTTGTGGGACATAAGTTCTCAGTTGCAACTACTCAGCTCTGGCACTGAAGTATGAAATTAGCCATAGACAAAACTAAACAAATGACTGTATCTGTGTTCCAATAAAACTTTATTTTCAAAATCAAGTACTAAGCAGAATTCAACCTTTTATATAAACTGTGAAATAATAGTGTTGAATCAGTGGCTATTCATTGGAAAACATAAATCTCAACTCTCACACCAGGCACAAAAAAAACCCCATTTAAATCAAAAATTTAATGTAAAAAATATAAACATTAAAACTATAAATGTGTAAGATGTCTAAGATCAAACATGAAAAAAATTCTTGGATGTTAGTACATAAAACCTTAAAACTTCAGAGCACAAAAAAACATAAATAACAATAAAACACCAGAAAAGACTGAGAGGAAATATTTGCAATGATTATATAAAACAAAGAATTAAAATATTCAAAATATATAAATCATGCTGTACATTAATAAGAAAAACTAAATAGGCTAATTAAAATGTAAAGAATATGAGAAAATTCACAGGAGAAATTAAACAGCTAATAAAGATATGAAAGTTGTTCAATATTACCAATAAGGGACAGGTCCCCCCACCAAAAGATCATTTTTTCCTACCAGATTAGCAAAAATAAAACATATTAGTGTAAGTAAGAGCACACAAAAATGGGTTGTTAGTGAAAGAATGAATTGATAAAGTAATTTCTAAAAAACATTAGTATATAATAAAAATGTTAAATGCATACCTTTTGATATGGTAGCACCACCTATTCTGCCAAGACCTGTTCTAAAGAAATACTTGTGCATGTGAGCAAGCTTTTTCTGTATAAATTTGTTAGCCAAAGTTTGCTTATATTGGTGAAAAATGGGAAACCAATTGCAGATCGAAAGCGGAATGAAGAATAAGGTAGACCTGTATATGCTGACATGAGATACCAATGAAAAGAAAGCAACAAGATGGAAAACAACACAAATAAATATATATAATATAGCATGAGCCCATATTTAAATATATATATATATATTTTTATATATGTTTTTATATATATATTATATTTTTATATATTTTTATATATTTTTATATATATTTTATATAAAATATATAATATATATTTAAAAAAAAAATTAATATTAATAATATTAATAATATATATATATATGAATAAAGAAAAAAAATCAAAAATTTTATACAGGTCTACAGAAAATTCTTTAGTGGTAGTTATCCCTGAGAAAAAGACCCCTCTTTTTCTCAGGGATACGCCAGAGAGACGCCAGAGAGATAAATGTTATGTTTTAACCTATGGGTGTCTGGTGTCCTTCAGTGCTGGGCCTGTTCTAAGACCCCCTGCCATTCACCTTGGGAGGAACAGGGCCCATCTCGACCAGACAGACCTGCCTGCAAGCCCCTTGACCTTTCACTGGCGTAGCTGCCTCTTCCTCACATTAGCCAGCAGTGTCTTCTGTCTTGTGGCTGAACTCTGGCATGTTTTAATGGAAATATTTTTATATTTTAATTCTATTTACCACAGTTGTGGGTTGAATTATGTCACCCAAAATGATATGTTCACATTCTATTTCCCGTACCTGTGAATATGACCTTATTTGAAAACAGAGGTTTTGCTGTTTTAATCAAGTTAAATGAGGTCATACTAGATTTAACTGGGCCCTAATCTGGTGGCTGGCATCTTTCCAAAAAAAGAGTGAAGGAGATTTGGACACACAGACACAGAATAGAAAGAGATGGAAGAGGGAATCCATGTGCAGTGGAGGCAGAAATCAAAGCGATGCAGCTACAAGACACAGAATGCCAAGGATTGCCAGCAGGCACCAGGAGCTGGGAGAGAGGACTGGACAGATTCTCCACAGAGCTTAGAAAGAATCAACCCTGCCAACACCTTGATTTCAAACTTCTGGTCCCAGTAGTCATAGGAAAGGAATAGAACACCACATACCAAAAGCTACATTTTTTAAAACCTCACTCAAGGATGTATTTATTGATTTAGACAGTGAGAAAGAGAGGCAAGAGAGAGAAGCATCAGTGTGAGAGAGAAACATTGTTTACTTGCCTCCTGTACATACCCTGACTGGGGATTGAACCCACAACATTTTATTATACAGGATAGTGCTTCAAACCTTGAGCAGCCCAGCCAGGGCCAACAGCTACGTTTTTTGATTCACCAGTTATTCTTGGTGTCTGTGTGCATTTTTGTGTGTAAACAATTACAACCGAAAGTATGCCTGGAAATTGACAAAATTGAAGGGTAGTAATTCTCCTATCAAGGTAGGGTTCAGAAGCTAAATGACCAACAGATAAGACATTACAGGGGACACTTCTGCACTGAAGGGTGGACTACATGACTTCCTCATAATTGACTAGGAGTTCCTCACTAGGAGTCAATGAGTCTCTGAGGTAAATAACATCACACTTAAGGGCAAGGACTAGAATGAGAAAAACCTGGATTAGCATCCTGGCTTCATTATATAGTAGCTACTTGACCATGAATAAATCTCTTTATGCTAAAGTCCCCCAAATAAAAAGGCTCCTTTAATGAGTCAGCATTCTTAGATGGAAGAAACTGGCACCAGCTGATAATTTAAAGAAAAAAGAAATTTGTTGGAAGGATATTGGGTAGTTCATGGGAAGCACAAGTAATCCACTGCTGCCTCCAATGTCTCTAGAAACAGAGTTGCTGATGTTACAGCCACTTAAACTACCTAAAAATGGTTTTCGGGGTTAACTTCTGCTTTTTTGTCAGCTGTGAAGTGAATGCATCTGATTGGTGGAATGTAGATCATGGTCCTATGTCCTAGCTGCAAGGGAGGCTGGGAAAAAAAACTATAATAATGATAGCTATGTGCCAGGCACTCTTCTGTATTAAGTGAATTAATTCACTTAATCTTCACAATACTTCTGTGAAATCTGTGTGTCATCCCCATTTTCACTGGTTAGGAAGCTGAGGTACAGTAGAGGTGAGTAATTTGTAAAGGTAAGTAAATTGTAGAGGTGAGTAACTTGGCTAATACAGACATACCTCATTTTATTGTACTTTGCTTTATTGCACTTCACAGATATTACATGTTTTACAAATTGAAGGTAAAACCCTTCACCTGCAAAAAAATTACAACTAATTTTCATCCTCAAGTAAGTGGCTGCACTTGCTTTATTGCACCAAACCTGTGATATCTCCAAGATACGCCCATACAAGCAGAGCTGAAATTAAACCTTGTTTTCTGGTTCCAGAGTCTATTGTATTATCTTTGGAAATATTTATTTTGTTTCTTCACCTGCTATTTCCAACTTCTACAGTGAAAGTCACTGTCCACCACTAAAAGCAACAGATTCTTCAAACAAAAGAAGGGGATTCAATTCTAAATAACCAAAGTAAAAATAAATAAAATAGCCCTTACTGGTGTGGCTCAGTGGATTGAATGCTGATCTGTGAACCATGGGGGTCTCGGGTTCAATTCCCAGTCATGGCGCAAGCCTGGGTTCCAGGCTGGGTCCCCAGTGGGGGGCGTGCAAGAAGCAACCCCATGTTGATGTTTTTCTCCCTCTCTTTCCCCTTTCTTTCCCCCTCTCCCTAGAAATAAATGAATAAAATATTTTTAAATGTAAAAATAAATAAATAAAAGTCCATTACAACATGCAACTTACCTCACAGAGGTGCCACGTGTATTAAAAGAGAACAATGCATATATAATAACAATTGCTACTATTACTATATCATTCTTGACTTTGCTCAACCACCTCTTGGCTGCTTATGCCATTTTTAATTGTTTTATACGGCTCTGTCAGTCATTCACTCTATGACCTCAAGTAAGTGACTTCTCCTCCCTGAGCCTTAGTCTCCTCACTTGTAAAATGGAGTTGAGTTTGGAAAAGGACAAAATGTTTAAACCACATGATTTCCAGGGCTCTTTCAGTTTTGACATTTTTTCCAACTCTGATCTTCCAGCCACTCTGCCCAAGCCCTTCCAGTGGACTGGGTACTTCACATCATCCATAACTCACTATTTCATTCCAGGTTACATGCCACATTTTACTGTTCTGTAATTGTTTCCTGTTATTTCCTTCTCAGAGTGTGTTATACAAAATGGCATTTCAGAACATACAGTGGTTTTTAGAAAGTGGATCAATTTTATAAATAAGAGATCAGTTGTAGCAGCCTCTTATCGTACACACAAACTCTTCCATGTCACCTGATACAATGCTCAGGTGGGCAGTCCCAGTGGAGAAGTACCAGCATCATCTCCATTTCCCTTCTTATTCCCTATATTTATCTACCAGTTCATCAACAAGCAAAAGTTGCTTTAGACTCTGTTCTTTGATGAGATTCTTAGATTCAAGATTTTTTTCTTATATCTTGTAGCTTTTAAAGTTTTGGTATCTCCACTTGAACATTCGTCCAACTGCACACTCAAAGTACCTCAAAAAGTACTGTATTAGTTACTTTGCCTTAGTTAACATCCTGCCATGTACTGTTATGATTATATTCGTTATTTTGGTGACTGACGCCACCATAAAAAGAATTGCCCAAAGCAGGATTCACTATTCCTTCTCTAATTTCATCGCTACATTCTAATAGTCCAAGTCTTTTATAGACTACATCTTAAATATCTTGTTAAAAATATATGCTTTTCTCTTTTTAACAACTGGTACTGCTTTATTCTGGACACCATCTGGATTACAGCAATAGCCTCCTAACTCATCTTTCAGCCTAAAGTCTGGTGCCTTTCCAACATATTCCCCTCCCTGTAGACAAAGTAATCCGTCTAAAACATAAATCTGATCCTTCCACTCACCCCTATTAAAATCTTTCAATAGCTCCCTTTAGTTTTCAAGATAAAGTTCAAACTCTCTAGCCTAGCACATAAAATTCTTTGTGATATGCTCCTTGAATAATTCTCCAGCCTCTTCCCTCCCCACCTCCACTCTTCCCTCACACACACCCTTTACTCCAACAATATTGAAGTAAAGCCACCATGCTAGTTAATGCATCCAGGCCAGGGCACATGCATCATATACCCTCTGAACTAAATAAATGCTTCAGGCATCTTGCCTCGAACTCCAGTTTTCCAGAGTGCCCCCACTCCATTTCAAAACCCAACTAAATGGCCAATTCCTCTAGGTTTCCCTATCTAATCATTTCATTTGATTTACATTTATTTCTTTTGTGATTCTGTAGAAAGTCTAGAATAAAAGTTTTTTCCCTGAGTGTATGAATAAATAGGTGAATGATTTTTATTTTTCAATTGAAATATACTTGACATATAACGCTGTGCACATTTAAGATGTAAAATGTTAATTTCATGCATTTATATATTGTAACATGATTGAAATTACAGTGATAATTGGTACCTGTATTACTTTCCTTACTTATCCTTTCTTTTTAAGTGGTTGGAATTATTAATTCCCAGTCTCTTAGTAAGTTGATGTCTATAATACAATATTTTTATGTACATTCACTGTATTGTTCATTAAATCTTTAGGATTTACTACTCCTTACAAGTTTGAACTTTTATACAACTGTCTTGTCCCCCACACCTACCTCATCCTGTGGTAACCACAATTTACCTTCTCTTTTTACAAATTTGTCTTTTTTTTTAGACTCCACATATGCGATATCATACCGTCCTTGTCTTTATTTGTATTACCTCCCTAAGCATAGCATACTCAAGGCCCATCTACATTGGTACAAATGGTGGGATGTCCTTCTTTACGGAGGCTGAATAATATCCAGTTGATTACATTGACACTTACTCATATTGCATCTTCATTACCTAACACAGTCCCAGACACATACTCAATAAAATATTGTAAGAGTTTATTTTACCTGAGAAATGCTTTTGTGCAATTAATCAACCTATAGTGTACCTTTATGCATTTTTTTCCCTTTGTGCATTCTGAACCTAACAGTATATGTAGTCCACCCTAAGGAGTACCCCAGGCAAGTCTGTATATATGGACCTACATGTACACATGGCATGGTTTTCCTCTGCTCAGTCTCTCATAAAAATGCAGAATTATCAGCATAAGAGTCAGAGCCCTGGAAGATATTCCAATATGGTAATGAGCCACCTACTGTGAAACAGTGGAAGCTTACTGACAGAACCCTACTCGGACCTCCCCTTGCATGCCAAGACTCTTGATGGCCTGGATTTGGAGGACCCAGGCAAAGTGGGGACCACAAAGCCTCCCAATAAAAACACAATATGCCAGCTAGCTGCAAATCCTTCCTGCAATTTCTTTTCTTCTTTCTCCATCCCTGGGAAATATGTCAGTGGATGCTGTCAGATAAGAACAAGCCATTGATCTATAGGGTGTGAGGCAAGGCTAAAATATTGATGTCACAGATTCTCTCTGTGTATAAGCTGCTCTCTAGTAGACAAAGTGCCTTGTGAATTGAGGCTTCTTGAACCACTAAACATCCGAGGGGGTGAAAATCACCAGCACACTCTGCCTCCACAACCGGGGCCAGTGCCCACAGAGCCAGCAGTAACGTGGGCCATAAATTGGGGATCATACAGTTAAAGCAGTCACCTTTCCTCACCTTGACTTTCCCTCTTTTCCTGAGTGTGTTTTTTCTCGGTGTACAGTTAGTTGAGTGTGAGAGACCCCCACCAATTAATAAAATAAAACTGGTCTAAGATTTGAAACTCCCTGGTTCTAGTCCCAGCTGACTGACCAAATGTTTTATTTCCCTTTCTCTGGGTGTCGGCTTTTTAATAACTACAGTGATGATTTGGAACAGATCAGGGATTTTTCAAATTGAGCCCCACGGATTGGATTAAGGGCTCTCTTAATCTTAGAAATTAGATATAATATTTGATATGCACATACATATTTTCCCAGGAGGAAGGAGCACGGCTTTTGTTGGTTCACGAGTGAGTACATGGATCCCCAAACTTACAAAATTTAAATTATACTGGAGTTCAGCATTTTTAATTCTTTGTGGCAAAGTATGTTTTAACATTGGGAAGAAAGTTGAAGTTAAGGCGGAGAAGTCAAACTTGACAGTCAGACACATTTGGGTTCAAATTCTGTTTCCCCTATTTACTTCCTATGTGCCTCTACTGAGTCACTTTACCTCTGGGACTTCATTTCTACAAAATGGCAATAATAATACCTACCTCACAATGTTGTGAAAATGAAGAAAAACAGTGCATATGAAAAAAATATCTACTAACATGTCAGAAATCTTCAAGGACTTTTTATTCAATGTGTATCTAAAGAAATAATATTGACAGACACTACCTCATCTTGCACCTAAAATTTTTGCCATATAAATTGATACTTTCTCGGATGTGCTTATGGACTAAAAGTCTTCAGAGTTTTTTTTCTTCAGATAGGCAAGACATCAAATAGGCCTATATGATTAACGTGTTTCTGCACAAGTGGAAATCGATTGGAACTAAGGTAAACATTCTAAGTCCTCTAAGTAAAAGGCAAAGCCTGGGTAATAGGGCTAAGCTTGGATCTGAACAAAGACAGAAAGGTTCTTTCTCCTAAAAACTTATCCTGAAACAACACCTGTCCGCAAAGCTTAGTAATTTCAGGCAATAACTTTGGACCTTGCGATGGGGAGTGGGCGGAGGGGTGGAAGCATCCGTGGAGAAGACTGGGGCTCACAAAAAGGCAGCTGCCCGGCCCACCTGCACCATGACAGGCCTGCCACATAATTATTTAGAATCAGTCCCTAACAGCCCACCACCAGCTCCTGTATTCGTAGCACCAAGAGACTGGCTGCTCTATGTCTACGCCTTCTTCTCTCTTACATCTCCCCTCAACCTATGTAGCTATTGGGACATCTTCTCTTCTTCAAAGAGAGTCTTGATGTTTCAGGAACATTCATTCCTTAAATAAAAAATAAGCTATAACAAGATAAGAAATATATATACATCAAAATTCTATTAACCTTCAAGGCGTTATCTTCATTTTGAAAAGCAGGAAATAAAGTTCATCAAGGCAGGAAAGAACAGAATAGGTTTGACTCCAGATGTCTCCGACAAAAGCTTTGAAACCAGACCCTCAGCCCTCCAGACAGTGATGAATAAAATGTATTCCTTGCTCTCACAGGGGAACGGGAAACACAGACACGCAAATAGAAATCTTTGATACAATCCTATGTGTTCTGTAGGTTGGAGGCAAACACTGGAGGCTGCGAGAGCAAAGATGTTCAACTAACTAGAACTGGTGGGGGAAAAGAGGTATATGTAAAATCTGAAGTTCAGAAATGATTTTTCTTAAGAATTCACTCTTTAAAGATGGAGAGAAGACAAGCCATTTGAAACAGAAGAATGAGCTCATACAAAGTCACAAAGGGAAGAGTATATAAGATGTCAGGAAACCTAAAAGCATATGTCTCTTAGATGTAAATTTCCCTGACACTGCCTTGCAAAGTATCTCGAGTTCTCTCAGCAGCCCCCAGAGATGGGATGTTGCCCTTCCATGACAAACAAATTTGGAATCTTAGCTCTGGTGCTCTGAAAAGAGATGCAGGGCTGCCCAACCTTTTGGTGTCTCTGGGCCACAGGGGAAGAAGAGTTGTCTTGGGCTACACATTAAATACAGAAACACTAATGAAAACTGATGAGCAAAAATGTGGTTTGGAATAAATTTATGATTTTGTGTTGGGCTGCATTCATAGTCATCCTAGGCTGCATGTGGCCCAAGAGCTGCAGGTTGGACACCTCTGAGTTTTATAAGGGGTTAGGGGACACCAGAAACTGTATTTTTTTCTTGCCCCTTCTCTAACTCAGACATCCCAATCTCAGCACAAAAGGTTACAATTTCCCTGGGAAGAAATTGTGCTGACCTCAGGTTTTCACAAAGAGTGTGGTATTTCTGCTTGGCTGCACAGCCTGCTGAAACACTGCGAAAATTATTTGTGAGCAAGATGTCCCAAAAGTAAGCAGCTGAAAAAGGAGGACCAAGCCGAGCTCTGCCTGTGGTTATCCACTTCGCATGAGGAAGAAAGGGTGACTACTCACTGAGAAGTCAGAAACATTTCAGGACCTCACTGCATTTGGCAACTCAGCTCCACCAGCACCAAGTCCTCATCCAGCTGCAAACAAGAGGGAGTGTTCGCTGCATGGCTGATAAGCTAAACAAGGAGAAGTCTAGGACCAAAAAAAAAAAGTCTAGGAATAAGGGTTCAATTTTGCATCCTGTCTCATCAATTACATTGACTCAGAGCCCAGCACTTCACTGGCCCCTCTTTAAAACAAAACATTTCTCACTGCAGTACTCTAAACTTAGTTGTTATAAATGTTTTTGAAGTATTAGACTTCTTATGGTTTTCAACAAAGGTGATGTTAGACCTGGTCATTTTGACTTCTAGGAGTTGTAGAAATTAAGCCTGACCCTAATACAGATTTATTCAGTCCTTAAACCGATAAGCCAAATACACCAGAAAGTATTTCCCACTGCATTTTCCTAACTCTGAACACTCATGAAAGAGATGGCCTTTCCCCAATCCTTACTTGCCAAGGGCACAGACATTTACAATTTAATTCTTTGGGGCTAGTTAGCAAACTCTTTCTTTACAAACAAAATCTTATGAAGAGGGGGAAATAAATTACCCCTTAGTATGACTATTTTCTTCATTTAGCTGTCCCCCAACACCACTGATGGCACAGACATTTACTTATGTCTCGAAATAAGAGGGGAAGTTTTTAAAGTAATTTTAGAGTTTGGGATATGCTTAAGCGAGGAATCAGTTATGAAGAGTATAGAAAAATGATATGCAATCAAATCTTAAGCACTTATGATGGCACAAAAACTGAATATAATAAACCCAGGTAGAGGATCTCATTTCATCTATATTTGCAGCCATATGAAGCAAATGAGCAATGAGAAACTTTGCCAGGAGATAGGATGCTAAAAAAATGAAACACTGTACTTAATTCAACAATAAAGGGTCTGTTTTTCCTGAATTTGCCCAACTCCAGTTTAAGTGCAAAGGGAGAAAGGAGAAGAGGCAATATTATAAAGGGGGAAAAGACAGAGACCAAATAAGATAGAAGCATTTAAAAAAATGCTTTACCTAAGTGTTCTTTATCCATTCAAAGTAGAGTAGATTTATAACTTAATTCATTCAACAATAATTTGGTACCATCTACATATTGTTTAAACAGTACAAGATATGACACTTAAGTCCCCTTTTTAGAATATGCCATGCATCTTCAATAATCTCAGTACCTTTCTAAGTAGTTCTTTATGAATGAGCCACCAGGTTGGTAGTTCATATCTATGCCACAGGGTTACATTGTGTAACTGGGGACATTCTAGCTTCATCTGTCATGACATCTAAGCACACTGTAGGATTTTCACCTTGAAATACCACCTTGAAATGTCATCTTGAAATATTCAAGGGGAAATGTCCCCTTAAATAATATAACAAAATTCAACATCTCCCAAAATAAAATTTACAATGTCTGCATTCAATTAAAAACAGGAAAACAAATAGGCAAATATGAATCATAGCCAGGAAAAACTCAATTAATTATAACAGACCCAGAATTGACATGATAAAATTATTTTTAAATGATGTTAAAATAATTGTCATGAATATGTTTCATGTATTAAAAAGGACAATATGAGCATAATGAAGAAAGAAATAGAAAATGTTTTTAAATTTTAAGTGAACTTCTAGAGATAAGAAATACAATATCTAAAATTAAAAAAGTCAATGTAATTAACAACATATTAGAGCAGAAGAAAAGATTAGTAAACTTGGACATAAAGCAATATAATCTATCCACTAAAATAAAGCACAAAAAGAAAAAGAAAAACTTTAAAAGAAGTAAAGAGAACATCAATGTTTGTGAGATAATATCAGTACATATGATAGTAATTATAAATGGATAATGGGAGGGATGAAAAAATACTTGAAATGCTAAAAAGTTTTCTAAATTTAAAGAATTATAGAAACACATAGATATAAAAAGTTTGAAGAAATGGAAGCAGAAAAGTGAATAAATTCAAGGTACAACAAAATGGAATTACTAGAAAACAGTGATAAAGAGAAAATATTCAAAGAACTAGAGTAAAAAATTAGACATTACAAAATAAATGACAAAACAGCATAAAAGCTTTGGCGTGGTGGCTCAGTTGATTGCAGCATTATTCCGTGCACCAGAAGGTCTCAGGTTTGGTTCCTGGTTGGCACACATACGAAAGGCAACTGATGGATATGTTTCTCTCACATCAATCTCTCTCTCTCTCCAATCAATGAACATGTCCTTAGATGAAGATTGAATTTTAAAAAAAACAGCAAAAAGAGAGGGGAACTCTAGCATTGTAATATTCTTACACAACATATGAATTAATTTGTTATTACTTCGAGGTAATATTGCAATTCCAGAGAAACCACTAAAAAAGAAAATAAAACACAGAATTTTCAACAATGAATCCATGGTGTACATAAAGTAAAATTATTTTTAAAAATTCAATTAATCTAAGAGAAGACATGAAAAGGGAGAAATAGAATAAAGAACAGATGTTAAATATAAAAGAAATAGCAAGATAGTAGATTTAAAGGCAGCTATATTGACAATGTTTTAAACATTTCAGTTAAAAGGTAGATATTTTAAGAACGGATGAAAGAACAAGATCCAACTATGTGCTGTATATAAAAAACCTACCTTATATAGAGAAACATAGGTTTAAAGTAAAGGGATAAAAAAGATATACTGTGCAAACATTAATAAAGGAAAGTTTGAATTGCTATGTTAGCTCAGAGTAGATTCAGAACCAGAAGTATTACTAAAAATAAGGAAAGATAGGTCATAGTGATAACATCGATTTGTCATAAAGGCATAGTTTTTCTAAATGTGTATGCACATAAAAGCTTCAAAACACATAAAGCAAAAATGGATAGAATTGAAAAAATGGGCAAATTCAAAATTATTGTTGGGAATTTCAACATTCCTCATTTAGTAATTGATAGAATACCTAGTTACAGACATGGGAAGATGAGGATATATAACATTTGAACATGAACATGACCTAATTGGCATTTGTAGAATAGTTTACTATATAACAGTAGAATATCTTCTTTTATTTCATGTATACATGAAATGCTCACCAAATAAGTCATATTTTGAGCCATAAAACATAGACATATTTAAGAAAATTAAAATTATATGTTCTCTGACTACAGCAGAATAAAAATGGAAATGAATAATAAAAAACTATCTACAAAATCCAAAAATATTTGGAAACAAAAATACATTTTTAAATAACAAATGGTAAAACTAGAAATCAAAAGGAAGATCAAAATACACTTCGAAATGTATGTAAATGAAAGTGAAATATATCAGAATTTGTGGATAAAGCTCTACAGAAGAGAAAAAATTTCTCATATGAAATTTCTACCTTAAATAAGAAAGCAAAAAGAAAGTATTAAACCCAAAGTAGCAGAAAAAAGTAAAAAAATAAAAGCAATGAAAGCAGAAATAAGTAAAGTGGAAAACAACACAGCAGTAGATAAGATCAAAGAATTGGAAGCTGACTCTTTGAAAAGATCAATAAGATTGATATACCTCACATCTTGAACTGTTCCATATGTATGGTTACAACTAGCCACCTGGAGCTACTGAGCAGTTAAAACGTGGTTACTGTGAAATATAATATACTGTAGATGTAAAGTATATACAGGTTTTGAAGACTTCTAGAAAAAAAAAAGAAAATATTTTATCACCTTAGATTAAGCAAAGAAATCTAAGGACATAAAATGTACAAAACAAAAAAATCAATAAAATAGGTATTATCAAAAATTTTAGTTTACTCTTCAAACTTTTGCTCTATAATTTTTGCACATATTTATTCTTTCAACAATTTTTTCCATTTTTATTCATTATTGTCTATTCTGTTACCATTGTCTCAATTTTTCTCCTTTTTCCCTCCCCCACCCAGCCCACTCCCCCTTCCCACAGTCATTCCCCACACCATTGTCTATATCCATGGGTCATTCATACATATTTTTGGTTCATCTCTTCCCCTTCTTTCCACCATTTCACCCCATTCCCTGCCTTCTGGCAGCTGTCAGTCTGTTCCATGTTTCCATGTCTCTGGTTCTGTTTTGCTTGTTAGTTTTTCTTCATTAGATTCCTCTTATAAATGAAATCATACAGCATTTGACTTTCACCAACTGGAGTAAGTCACTTGGAATAATAATCTCCAGCTCCAACCATGCTGTTGCAAAAAGTAGGAATTCCTTCTTTCTTTCTGCTGTGTAGTATTCCATTGTGGAAATTTTTAAATCTATTCATCTACTGACAGGCACTTAGTCTGTTTCCAACATTTGACTATTGTAAATAGTGCTGTTATGAACATAGGGATGCATAAGTTTTTTGAATTGGTGATTCAGGATTCTTAGGCTATATTTCTAGCAGTGAAATTGATGAGTCAAGCGGCATTTTCATTTTTAGTTTTTTGAGGAAATTCCATACTGTTTTCCAGAGTGGCTGCACCACTCTGCATTCCTACCAACAGTGCACTAGAGTTACCTTTCCTCCACATCCTCACCAGCACTTGTTTGCTGATTTATTAATGATGCCCATTCTGACAGGTGTGAGGTGATATCTCATTGTGGTTTTAATTTGCATTTTTGATGGCTAGTGATGTTGAGCATCTTTGCATATATCTATGGGCCCACTGCATGTCCTCCTTGGAGAAGTGTCTCTTCAGGTCCTTTGCCCATTTTTAATTGGATTATTTGTTTTCCTAGTGTGGGGTAGTATGAGTTCTTTATATATTTTGGAGATTAAACCCTTGTCTAATGTATCATTGACAAATATGTTCTCCTGTATGGTTGGTCCCCTTTTCATTATGATGATGTTTTCTTCAGCCACACAGAAGCTTTTTAATAGATGCAGTCCCATTTGTTTATTCTTTCCATTATTTCCCTTGTCCTAAGAGGTACACTGGCAAAAATATTGCTATATGGGATATCTGAGATTTTATTGCTTATGTTTTCCACTAGGACTTTTATAGTACCATGACTTTTGTTCAAGTATTTTATCCATTTTGAGTTTATTCTAGTGTATGGTATATCTTGATTCTAGATTGGGTCTAGTTTCATCTTTTCCAGTTCAGTTCTCCAAACACCATTTATTGAAGAGGCTACTGTTATTTCATTGTATGTTGAAAAATATTAATTGACCATAGAAACATGGATTTATTTCTTGGCTCTTTATTCTATTCCATTGACCTATGTATCTGTTCTTATGCCAGCATGAGACTGTTTTCATTACAGTTGCCTTGTAATGTAGTTTGATATCAGGTATTGTGATGTCTCTAACTTTGTTCTTCTTTCTCAAGATTGCTGAGGCTATTCGGAGTCTTTTTTGGTTCCATATAAACTTTTGAAATGTTCATTCTAGATATGTGAAATATGCCATTGGTGTTGTAATAGAAATTGTTTTGAATGCTTGGGTAGTATGGGTATTTTAATAATGTTAAATCTATCCATGAACACAGTATATGCCTCCATTTATGTATGTCTTTGTTAATTTCTTTCTTCAGTGTTCTATAGGTTTCTGAGTACAGGTCTTTTACCTCCTCAGTTAAATTTATTTCTAGGTATTTTATTTTTCTTGTTGCTATAGTAAATAGGATTTTTTCTTAGTTTCTCTTTCTGATAGTTCATTGTTTGTGTACAGAAATGCCATCAATTTCTGAATATTGACAAGTACCCCCCTATTTTGCCAGATTCACTTATTAAGTTAATTTTTTTGGTGGGCATCATAGGGATTTCTATGTACACTATCATGTCATCTGCAAACAATGACAGTTTTACTTCCTCCTTCCCAATCTGGATGTCTTTATTTTTTTTTTTTTGTCTGACTGCTGTGGCTAGAACTTCCAGTACTGTACTGACTAAGAGTGGTAAAAGCAAACACCTTTGTCTTATTCCTGATCTTAAGGAAAAAGGTTTTAGTTTTTGCCCATTGAGTATGACATTGGCAGTAGGTTTCTCATACATGGCTTTTATTATGTTGAGGTATGCTCTCTCTATTCTCACTTTGCTGAGTGTTTTTATTATAAATGGGTGCTGGATTTTATCAAATGCTTTTTCATCATCTATTGATATTGTCATGATTTTTGTCCTTCATTTTGTTTATGTGGTGTATTATATTTATTAATTTG
Organism: Artibeus jamaicensis; assembly: GCF_021234435.1. Lineage (NCBI taxonomy): Eukaryota > Metazoa > Chordata > Mammalia > Chiroptera > Phyllostomidae > Artibeus > Artibeus jamaicensis. The sequence goes on from NW_026521726.1 coordinate 680,695, forward strand.
CAAATATTGTACCCAGAATACATCCCCAGAATAAATCCCACTTGATCATGGTGTATGATCTTTTTAATGTATTGTTGGACTTTGATTGCCAATATTTTATTGAGGATTTTAACATATATGTTCATATTGGCCTGCAATTTTCTTTCTTTGTTGTGTCTTTACCTGGCTTTGGAATTAGGCTAATACTGGCCTCATAAAACAAATTTGGGAGCTTTCCTTCTTCCTGAATTTTTTGGGTCACAATGGCTTGAACAAGTAGGGCTTTTTACTCATTGATGTTAGGGAGAACACATATCAAGGGAAACTTTGGGGTACCTCAGTAAAAGAGCATTGGAAAGAAATTGTTATAGGATTTTGACTCTGGTTGGATGATTTGGAAGGCAGTTGAAGAAAGTAGGGGTTGATTCTAGATTGTGGTTGTCAGGAAGTGAAGGCAATTTCAGGATTATTTAGCTGAATACTAAATCTACAGGGATAGCTGTAATGAGTCAAGAAGTAATAGTCATTTGTTTCATCCACATGTTTAGTATTTTTTGAAAAGCAGTTAAGTTTGTTTTCATCTGTACATAGACAGAGTTATGAAATGGACCTGCTTTGCATTTTTTGTCATGGTCTCAGAGTAGTAATCTTGTCCACAATTTTTATTTTGTGAGATTCTCTATATCCTATAGGAGAATAACATAACCAAGTTGTGGGTCCCAGGCCAGATTTCAAATGCCAGGGAATTCTCTTTTTTTTTCCTTTCTCATTCAAAAAAATGAAAACAATACAAATGTCTATGAAACTGGTGAATGAATAAACAAATGTGGTGGATCCATATAATTAAATACTATACAACAACTTTTTAAATAGAGTCCTATTGTACCTGACAACATAGAAGAATCTCAGAAGTGCAAGAAAATAGATACAAAAGTCTAAATACTATATGATTTCAATTACATAAAGTTCTAGAAAATTCAAAACAATAGTGGCTAAGACTTGATCACATGATGGTTGGTTCTGGGGGTAAATGCAGGTACTGACTGCAAAAGGAAAGAGAGAAATTTAGTGTATGAAATGATCTATGTCATGATTATGATAGTACAATAGTTATGACTATAATAACATCAAACCTCATCAAGTTGTACTGTCAAATTGGTGAAGTTTATTGTATATAAATTTTACTTCTATAATTCTTTAAAAATATGTATTTATCCTCTTTTGGGAGTAAGGATGGTTTAGCTTTTAGAAACACAATAGCAAGTCATCCTTCTAGAGTTAAGTGAAAACATTTCCAGTCCTTATGATTAGCTAATCTCTGCCAAAAACAAAATTTTTCTAAAACAGGGGAAAAATAAGAGTTGACTTTTTAGTGGATCAATTAGGCCAACTAGCCACTGGTCAAGGGACATCTGAATACTGCTCCTTCTCCAGAATTGACTCTATCAGTGTCCCTAATATTTCTGTTTTCACAACCACAGTGAGCTCTAAAGAAATGAGGGTCAGCAAACAAAATACTGGAATATCACTTCCCTTCTCTTGATCTTAGCTCTACCCCTCTCTAAATGGAAAGGGGGTTGGGGGCGATATAAGCATTTCTCAGGGCATTTCTATCTCAAAAAAGCATCCTGTATGAGTTATACTTGCAAAGCTTAATTTAGGTTAAAGTGTGCCTCTGACATTCAGTATGTGCTCGTGTGCACTAACAAGGCATATACATGTGTTGTTAGTGATGTGGGCTGGTTCAAATGGGTATAGAAAAGGAGGAGATGCTATAGACTTGGTGGATTATTTCATCCAGCTAAATAGCAACGGTGTGTATGATTTTGGAGAATTCTTGAAAGTGCATAATGCTCATTTACTAAAAATGGCTATTGCTTATTATAATGGAAACTACTTAACAAATATAAGATGAAGATATCCTTAAAGTAATAATTTTGTGTCAGCTCTGTTCTTGCATTAACTTCTCCAAATTCCACTGAGTTTCTAAAAACAATGCTACCAGATGACCCCATAAGAGGAACCTCTACCTGGAACACCACACTTTAGAGGTCCTCTCTTTGTTCCACTCCTTCAACTACTCCCCACTCCATGGAGTAAGAATTCTGTGGGCCCAAGGGGACATGTCAACTCAGCATGTGTACCCCAAACCACATCTATCTAGACAACACTTAGAGTACTTAGCCCCACCTCCCAGTTCTCTACCTTGTCAGCTTTGAGTTAACTTCTAGAACCTAGGTAAGCCTTTTCCCCAGGTCTTTTGTTTACCCACACTTCAGTGTAAGGGGTAGGAGAAGTTTGGTGGTGAAGACTGGCAGAGCTTGGATGAGTAGACTGGGATGTTCAATGAATGCATACAAGGGCCCTTGCAGTGCAAGTCAAAGCCAGGAGTGGAAGAACAAGGATGAGAAGAGACCGGGGACCAAGCCTTCCCACGCCCCCATGCTACTATGTTCAAGATCAGAACTCTGAGGCATCTAAAAACTCTAAATGTAAACCTGGTCTTTGGGTTATAATTGTCAATGTAGGCATTTAGAACATATTTTGTTTCACAGATTTTAGCTGCATTTAGAACATTTAAATGCATAGACATATGGTATGTGTGTCTCCATTTAGTAATTTTTTTCTGGGATCTGGTAAAAGTTAGGAGCAGACTTGTCCAGAACCCATAGACAATTTGAGAAGAGTTTATTCACTATAAAGCAAACTACTCAGACTATGCCAACTGAGAAATATCTGAAGGTGTAGCATCTTGATGCAATGACTCCTGCCCTGTTCTTGACTAGGAAAATTTAGACTAGGATCTTCAAAGCTTTGAATACATCCCATTGATTATTCCACTTAATTTCAAATAAAACTAATAAATAGAAAGATTCTCATAATAAACTCTGGTGACATATTTAATATATATTGACCTTAATTTGCTACCACGGAGATTAGTTTAGGAGAATGCTAAATCTACCATGAAGGGATTAAGAAAAAAGAGGTGGTTAAAATGAGTTAGAAGAAACTATTAAAAGTAATTTTCAGCTCTGCCAGTGAAATTGTTGGCCAACTCAAACAGAAAATAAGCAGATAATGAAGTGCTTGGAGAACTTACAAGACACATTACCCAGATATAGGAAAAAACATGGAAAAAATGATGGCAAGGCCTATCCTTAATTAGTTTGCAGACTTTCCACTGGAGGGTGCATGTATATGTGTATGGTGATGAAGAAGGGGACAGGAGGAGAATGGCTTCTTTTGTTAATACCTATCATGGAACAAATGGCCTCTGTTCCTCCCTAAGGGAAAAATGTCCTTGTAAATAGTTCTTTGTTTTTGTAGAAAGAGACATATTAGTTATCCACTATGGTAGTCATAGTTTCATCTAGCTTCCTCGCTGCAGAAAAAAATCTCAGGAGAAGCTCTCAGACTTCCCGAAACTTTTGGTGACATTAATAGACCTTCAAAGTCCTGTAAGGTTAGGAAGGATATGTGGTATAGTCTCGCTACATTAGGAAGAGTTCTCAGTCAACTGTGAGATTGACAGGTGTCTAGTAATCTTGACATTCTGTTGTCAAAATAGACATATTAGAGAGGTATGTGGATTTAAGAAATATGTTCACATGGTATCTGCTTATTTTGCAGGAGGAGTCATTTATATGATCTACAGTTAAGTTTCTGAAGTATTTAAGTCAAAAGACGAGACCCACTCAGACTCGGCAGGCCAATCCTAAGAGCCCACAGCCTGGAGGTGGATCCCTGGCTCTGGAATATCAAAGAAAACAGGCATAAAGCAGTTAGAGTTGAGAAATCCCACATTCCATTTAACTCATGGAGCATGTAAGAAACCATGACACTTCTCATTAAAAATAACTTTAATTTGATGGATATAAAATTCTGTGAAATTATATTAATTCACTCAACCAGAGGGTATAATATAGTGAGAAAGCACTGCTGGGATTAAGAGACTTAGCCCATGCAGCTGAGCAAGTCACTTCCTTTCCCCATGCCCAGCTACCTACCTAGTGTTAACTTTACAGACACTGAGTTGCACCCTTGAAACAGAACTGTGGGGGCGACTTTCCTCGCAAGTCCCCCATGTGCCACAGATGAGAGTAAACATGACTGAGACATGATGTGATCTGCTTGGGAAAGAGAGGTAGCCAGTTTCCCAGAGGAAAGGCCTTGAGCAGTGGTCAGTTTCTCAGGAGGAAAAGGCATTGCGCCCCTTCCTCCAAGGGCTTTTATTGGGTTGTAATACACAGGTATACAGGGCAGCAAGGATCAAACATCAGATAGTCTGAGTCAGTCTCTCAGGCAGAGAGTTTTAGAGTTTCCTGCTCAAAACCTTAACATATGAATGAAAGCACTCTAAGCAGAGCAGATTTCACAGGTTTGTCAGGAAGTCTTTGTGATGCCAGATTTTTCCCCTGGACACGCTCTAGCAAGGTAAGGAGCTGCACCCTTCCCCATTAGGTATTCAGGCTTAAGGAGATTAGAGCCAGGAAGCGCATCTCCCAGAGAACACAAGGACTCGGGCTATGTCAAAGCAGGGGGGAGGGGACGAGAGTCCATTGCTCTTTGTTGCAGTCCCCCCGAGTCCTTCCATGATGGCCTCCCAAGTGGTCATGTCTGGCCTAGGTTGCCCCTCCTCTGAGGGGTCTTACTGGACAAGGACTTCCAACCAAGCTTTGGGGGCAGGGAGAGGAAACTGAGGCAGCGTTTGCTACCAGAGACAAGCCTTGTCTCCTGTGGCTTGCATTCCAGAGGTCCCGAAATAGAATGCAACCTCACATTCTATTCCACTTGCATAGCCACAGGGGGTAGAGTTACAATTCCTAAAACCAGGCAGAGCGGCCCACAACACAGAACAATAAGATAGCCATTGATAACTATACATTCCACACAAAGTGTATCAAAGTAGAAATATCTAAAATGGTCTTAAAGGGGAAAAACAGGATGTCTGTAACAGCATTAACAATAAAAAATCAAAAAATAATAAAATAGAATGTTCTTAAAAGATCTTTGATTTCAGGGTAGTGTCAATTTAAAAGGTGCACAGTGGAAGCATAGAACATAGAGAAGCAGAGCCATGTGTCTGAGTGCTGTACAGGGAAAAAGGTACCCTGAAGAGTTAAGTGAGGGTTTAACCCACCTGGCAGTTATGCCCCATAATGGACTATTAAGGCACTAGACAAAATTAACCATTTAAATTACATACAGGCTTCTTCATTCTGAAGCTAATCTCTACAAGAACATTTGTAATTACAGATGGCTTCCATGTGTCTTGTCCAGAGAGACTATCTTTGCTGGAGATGTGAGTGTAGTGTCTCTTTAGTTCTAGTTTTCTTCATGCCTTAATAAAAATTCTTTTACGACTTAATCTCTTGTGGATCTATTTTTACTCTCTCACTCTTTGGGTGTGTTTGTACAGGTTACCTTCTGCTACAGCTCAGTGTACTCATGTATAAAATGGAAAATACAACCTTTCCATCCTCCTGGAGTAGTGTGAGGGTTTAGTGATCAAAGCATGTAAAAGAACTTAGCACAGTGCTGGGTACCTAGTATTGTCCAATAAATGTTAGTTAGGTCCGTTGCTACCTTCCTTGCCCTTGCTCATTTTCTCTTCTCTCAGTTTATCTCTCCATCCATCTACCCCCGATTATTCTCTGCCTCATCTACCAAACCAGCCAGCTGATCACTCAGTCGTTGAGCCATCTAACAAAATGTATTTAGGGAGCATGCACTAGGCTGGGTGCTGAAGCTACAAGCATAAGTAGTGTCCAGAAATCTTCTCAGGGGCTCGCTCTCTCCTTGGCACTGGACTCTGCCATCCCTTCACATTGTGAAGGACGCACAATGATAGGCACAATTGTATTCAACACACTGATATTATTATAGATGGTAAATATCAGCCTCATTGAGGAACTCTAGAAAACTGATAAAATTGAGTCTCTGAACCTCTAGAGTTGAAGGTTAGTATCTAGACTGTGATGATTTTAGGCCTCCTGGAAGCCAATAAATGGTCTCCCCTGGTGAACTGCTTCTGTGTTTCCTTTTACCATGATTTCTCTCTTAACTCCTACTCCACATAAAATAATTCAAGTTGTTTGCACATAATAGAATCTAGATTATCAGCATATTTGACTTTGATGTCCCTTGGGCCAGACCGTCCAAATATTATGTGCAACATTTATCCAGGTCTCATAATACACTAGATTATTCCCCTTGAGTCAGTTTTCCCTTAGTAGTAGTATTATCATTTTCTGTCCAGGTGGCTGGAAATCTCAAAACAACATCTATTTTAAAGATATTGTGGTGCTGAGTTAGAGCATTTGCCTTCCTGAAAGAATATTAACATACTCAGAAGTCCTTGAAGAAAATTATGTCAGTGGTTATCACCTTTACTCTTGCTCCTAGAATTGCTGAAAGATGGGGTGGGAGGGGGTGGAGGAATTGAGCAAAAAAGAAAAAGGACTCATGGACATGGACAACAGCGTGATGATTGTTGATATAGGGGGAAGATATAAGGGGACTAAAGCATAATGGGAAAAATACAATACAAATATTTTTTAAAAGACAGACTGGGAAGGGTTTATTTTTTTTTTTACAACTATAAATGAATTTGAAAAACCTAGAGAAGGAAATCATCTGCTTCCATGGAGAGCCAAGCTGACATGACAGGTAATTAGCAGGACTGTTTCTCTGAGATGGAAAGCTTAGCCATATCAAGGACTTAAAGCCCCCGCACTTCTTATATCCCCCAGTGAATTCCTTCTCTGCAAACAGCCAGCTCTGCCAACTGACAGTGACTTTCACCTTGAATCCTTCAAAGGCACCTTCCTTGGAAAATCCCTTTACTATGATGCAGAATAGCAATAACTTTGCCATCCTGGCTACAGTTCACAAAATATGTTGAGGTGGAAGTGATCTGAAACCCAGAAGAACTGACCTGTCCCATAAAATCATGATTTTCATATGAATGTGCCTCACACACTGTCTTTCTGGATGTGCAATTTTTCATTTTTCCCTCTTAAGCATGGAAACTGAGAAAGTGGCAATTCCCCAGATGCCTATTTGAAGCGAGAGAGTTTAGGTCAAAGTGAGAAAAATGTTTCTCCCCCTGGAGTGTTACACTGAATTATTTTTGTGTTGATGTGCAGAGATGTTTTGTGTAAGAGGAGAAGGGAAAGAGTTGATGTACATGCATAGTTGAGCAACGAGGCAAGTTACCCAATCTGTTTCAGAAACCTGAGCTGATCACTACTGAATTTCAAGGTGTTATAATTTATAATATATAAATGCTCCCCTTGAACAACTTCAGGAGCTTGTTTTTAACATATAGCACTCCTCAGAGCCTGTGCACTCAGTGGACAGTTATAGACCATGTGGGAGCACCACCCAACCACCTCCACAAGAAACACAATCAAGGGGCAGTCTCAGCAGGCACCAGAGCCCTACTGAAGTAAGTACTGCTCTGTGGAGTGGGTCCCTGTATAGCTGATCCTTCACAGTGGTCAGAGATTGGTAGTCAGTGGTTATAGCCAGTCCCTGCAGCTAATTATCCTAGGTAAATCACTCCCATTGACCTGTCAACAGCAATCAAGGATCAACTGCAAGAGAAGGGTGTATGCAGCCCACATGGTGAGCCCACCTCAAGTATCCAGCTTGGGTGGTTGGGGAGGTTGTGCCACTGGAACCTATAGGACACCTCCTCTACTATAATAGACCACTCTGCCAGGCCAGGGAGACATAGCAGCTCTACCTGATACATAGAAATGAACAGAGGGAGGCTGGAAAAATGGGGAGATAAAGACACATGTCCCAAATGAAAGAACTGAAAGAACAAAACAAAATTCCAGAACAAGAACTAAACAAAATGGAGACAAGCAAGCTACTAGATGCAGAGTTCAAAACACTGGTTATAAGGATGCTCAATGAATCAAGGGAAAGAATAGATGAACTCAGAGAGAACTTCAACAGCATGAAAAAGAACATGGGACCCATAAGAAAGAACCAGTCAGAAATGAAGGAGACACTAATTGAAAAAAAGAACAATTTATGGGGAACCAACAGTACAGTGGATGAAGCTGAGAATCAAATCAGTAATTTAGAATATAAGGAAGTGAAAACACCCAATCAGAATAGAAAAAAAATCCAAAAAAATGAGGATACTGTAAGATGCGTCTGAAACAACTAAAAGCATACCAGCATTTGCATTATGGGGGTGCCAGAAGGAAAAAAGAAAGACCAAGAAATTAAAAACCTCTTTGAAAATATCATGATGAAAATTTCCCTAATTTGGTGAAGGAAATAGACATACAAACCCAGGAAGCACAGAAAATCCCAAACAAGATAAACCCAAAGAGGCCCACATCAAGACACACTGTAATTGAAATGCCAAAGCTTAAAGATAAAGAGAGAATCACAAAAATGGAAAGAGAAAATCAGTTAGTTATCTTCAAGGAAGCTCCCATTAGAATGTCAGCTGATTTCTCAACAGAAACTTTGCAGGCTTTAAGGGAATGGCAAGAAATACCCAAAGTGATAAAAAGCAAGGACTTACAACCAATATTACCCTACCTAACAAAGTGATCATTTACAATAAGAGGACAGATAAAGAGCTTCCCACACCAGAAAAAGCTAAAGGAGTTCATCATCACCTACCAGTATTATATAAAATGATGAAAGATTTTCTTTAGGAAAAAGAAGGAGATAAAAAACATGAACAATAAAATACCAATAGATACATATCTATCAAAGTTGAATCTAAAAATTAAAACAAAAGAATAATCAGAACAGAAACAGAATAAAAAATACAGACCCATTTTGAGGGCTGCCAGATGGGAAGGGAGTTGGGGGGAACTTCTGAAAAAGGTAAAGGGATTAAGAAGTACAAATGTCACAATACCTGATATCAAACTATACTACAAAGCCACTGTAATCAAAATAATCTGGTACTAGCATAAAAAAAGACACATAGATCAATAGAACAGAATAGAGAATCCAAAAATGAACCCATCTCTATGGTCAATTAATATTTGACAGAGGGGCATAAGCATACAATGAAGTAAAAATTGCCTCCTCAATAATGGTGTTGGGAAAACTGAACTAGTACATGCAAAAAATGAAACTAGTCCACCAACTTACACCATACACCAAAATAAACTCAAAATCGATGAAAGACTTAAATATAAGTTGTGATACCAGAAAGAATTAGAGGAAAACATAGACAGAAAAATTTCAGATATCCCACATAGCAATATTTTTTGCTGATATATTTCCTAGAGCAAGGGAAATGATGGAAAAATAAACAAATGGGACTATATCAAATTAAAAACCATCATCAAAATGCAAAGGCAGCTAACCATATTGAAAAACATTTGTCAATGATACACAGACAAGACTTTGATATCCAAAATATATAAAGAATTCATACTACTCAATACCAGGAAGACACACACTCCAATTTAAAAAATGGACAAAGGACCTGAATAGACACTTCTCCAAGGAGGATATATAGATGGCCCATAGATATATGAAAAGATGCTCAACATCACTAGCCATCAGAAAAATGCAAAATAAAGCCAAAATGTTATACCACTTCACACCTGTCAGAATTGCCATCATTAGTAAATCAACAAACAAGTGCTAGTAAGGATGTGGAGAAAACAGAACCCTAACACACTGTTAGTGGGAATGCAGAATGGTACAGACACTCTGGAAAACAGTATGGAATTTCCTCAAAAAACTAAAAGTGGAGCTGTTTTTTGATCCAGCAATTCTGTTGTTGGAAATATACCCTAAGAATCCCAAATCACTAATTCAAAAGAACTTATGCACCCTAGTGTGCATAGCAGTGCTATTTACAATAGTCAAGTGTTGGAAACAGCTTAAGTAATAAATGAATTTTAAAACTGTGGTACATTTACACAATGGAATACTATGCAGCAGAAAGAAAGAAGGAACTCCTTCCCTTCACAACAGCATACATGGAACTGGAGAATATTATGCTAAATGAAACAAGCCAGGCAGTGAATGACAACTATCATATGATCTCACCTATTCCTCTTCCTAAGAGGAATCAAATAAACAAAACAGAACCATAGGCATGGAAACATGGAACAGACTGACGGTGACTAGAGAATGAAGAAGGGGATAATGGTGGAAAGAAGGGGAAGGGACTAGTCAAAGAACATGTATGAATGATACATGGACATGGACAACAGTGTGGGAATTATGTGAAAGCCGGGGATAGGATCAGCAGAGGAGAGCAAAGGGGGAAAGTTAGGACTACTGTAATAGAATAACAATTAAAATAATTTTAAAAAAGAAGTACAAATTGGTTGTTAAGAATAGTCATGGGGATGTAAAATACAGCATAGGAAATGTAGTAGCTAAAGAATGTATGTGCATGACCCATGGACAAAGGTGTGGGGATTTCCTGAAAGAGGGGTGGGGTGAGGGGAGAGTCTGGGTGAAGAGGAACAAAGGTGGAATAATTGGGACAACTGTAATAGCATAAAGAATAAAGTATAACTTAAATTTAAAAAATAAAATAAAATATGCCTCTCATGGTAAATTGGCATATATAAAAATCCTCCCTTATCTTTTTTCATGAAATAGTAATTTCATTTCTCTTTCCCAAGGTTTTATTTACTTTTTATCCAGTCATCAAGCTCCTCCTTCAAAGTAAATTATAGGAGGATGAATAAGGCTTCCCAGAGATTTCACAAAAGAACCCCAGAGTACCCTTAGAAGGGAGTGTGGGGGTGACTTTCCTCGCAGGTCCCCTGAGCCACCACTGATGAGAGTAATCGTGACTGAGACCTGATGTAATCTGCTTAGGGAGGAGAAATGGCCACTTTTCCCCAAGGAAAAAGGCCATGAGCAGTGGCCAATTTCTCAGGGGAAAAAGGCATTGAGCTCCCTCCTCCAGGGGCTTTTATTAGGTTGTAATACACAGGAATACAGGGCAACAAGGATCAAACAGTAGGTAACATTTCAAAGAAATCTGAGGGCTTAGTATGAGTCAGAGTCTGTCAGGAACAGAGTTTTAGAATTTCCTGCTCGAACCCTTAACATATGAATGAAAGCACTCTTAGCAGAGCAGAATTCACAGATTTATCAGCAAGTCTTTGTGATGCCAGATTTTTCCCTAGGACACACTCTAGCAAGGCAAGGAGCTGCACCCCTCCCCAACAGGTATTCAGGCTTAAGGGGATTAGAGCCAGGAAGCGCTTCTCCCAGAGAACATGGGGACTTGGGCTTTGTCAAAGCCAGGGGGCGAGAGTCCATTGCTCTTTGTTGCAGCCCCCCGAGTCCTTCCATGATGGCCTCCCAAGTAATCGTGTCTGGCTTAGGTTGCCCCCCGCTGTGAGGGGTCTTACCTGTCATTGACTTCCAACCAAGCTTTGGGAGCAGGGAGAGGAAACTGGGGCAGTGTTTGCTACCAGAGACAAGCTTTGTCTCCTGCAACTGGCATTCCAAAGGTCATCTCTCACCCTTAGCCACAGAGGATCGAGATACAATTCCTAGAACCAGGCAGAGCAGTCTACAACGAGGGAGAACCAGAAAGTCAACAAGGATAAATAAATAGTAGAACACCAGCATCTGCAACTGATGCAGCTGGAGTAGCCACCACTGGTATCAACTCTAAAAATTAAAGTTAAGCTTATTCTCTTGACCTGTTCACAATCTTTTTCTCTTACTTGTTCAGTCACCTTCCAAAAAATTTGTCAGTTTGTCATCTTCTATCTCAGTATGCTTCAGAACATCTCACTCCACCAAGATAGCATTTGACCAATGTAGCTTAGATCACTAAACATGACAATTAGCAAATCAGGTAAAGAATTTGTGCTACCCAGACATCCATTTCATATCAAGCCATAAGCACATTTTTTTCTTCCTACTCTCTTGTTTCAGCATTTTTAAAATACACTATGTGTCAAACACATGCTGAATACCTAAGGTATTATCTCATATGATTGTCCCCAAACCCTATAAATATGATCATTTTAAGATCATCATCATCATCACCATCATTATGGAGATTTTTATTAATTTACAAAATTAGGTGGAAGAGTCAGGATTTGGGTCCAGGTAATCTGAACCAAAACTCATATACCAACACAACTTTATATCTGTCCCACCCATTTACTTTAGCTCTGTTCAGCATGTTTAGTATAGCCAAACTACAGCCCTCTGATTATTATAGAAGATGTAGATTGATTAAAAACATCGATTTTTGTTGTGGTCAACTAGAGGAAATAAACTGGATTACAGCATAAAAATGTAAGTTAGCTACATAGGAGTTCTTAAAATCGAGGCTTAAATTGACATTCCATTATCTTTTGGGGTCAGAAGTTATGAGGAGCAGAATATTATATCTATGTTTTAAGAATTGTTTGAACAGTCATACCTAAAGCAGAAAATAGGCTATTCATGCAAAAGTTTTCTAGACACATTAAATTACTGGTGAACAAATTCCTGATGTAAGTCATTCTTGGCTATCCCCTTCCCTAGTATATGCGTGAACATATTCCCTTGGCCCATTAATCCTCCAATCCTTCTTATTTATCTCCTTGATTTTTTATTAACAGAAAATTCTTAGAATATGGAATGGCTTCCCTGAAGTGCCAACTTGATGATCGGTTGGTAGTGATTGCCTCTTTTACTGAACAAAGAAAGGCTGGCAACCCAAAAACTGCCAGGAACCATTCCCTGTTTCCTTTTTCAAAATGTGTAGAGAGCACACAATGGCACAATGAATACCCAACTGGGTTCAGAGCCTGAGGGGGTAGGCTTAGTGAAGTGTGGAGCTCTAGAAAAGGTTCAGGAGTTAGACCCACTTGGGTTGAAATCTTTGTAAGTCATAAATTAGCTGTGACATTGGATAAATTCTTTAAGTTTTCTGAGTCTTAGTATCTGCATTTTTAAAAATCATTTTATATCTACCAAAAAAAAGCATGCAATGAACGTGCCTATTTGGGGGCCAGAGAACCTGAATAGACATTTCTGCAAAGAGGACATACAGATGGCCAAAAGGCATGAAAAGATGCTTGTCATCACTAATCATTAGGGAAAGGCAAATTTAGACCACAATGAAATATCACCTCACCCTGTCAGAATGGTTATCATCAATAAAACAATGAACAAGTGTTGGTGAAAAGAGAACCCTGTTGATAGAAATGAAGATTAGTGAAATCACTATGGAAAACAGTATGGAGGTTCCTCAAAAACTTAAAAATAGAACTACCATATGACCCAGAAATTCCATTTCTGGGTATTTATCTGAAGAAATCCAAAAGAATAATTCAAAAAGCTATATTTACCCCTATGTTTATTACAGCATTATTGACAGTAACCAGGATACAGAAGCAACCTAAATGTCCATCTTTGGATATATGGGATAAAAAGTCTGTGGTACATATATACAATAGAATATTACTCAGCCATAAAAAAGAATAAAATCTTGTCATTTGTGGCAACATAGAAGGACCTAGAGGGTATTATGCTAAGAAAAATAAGACAGAGAAAGACAAATACCATATGATTTCACTTAAACATGAAATCTAAAAATAAATAAATGAAAAAACAAAACAGGAAAAAACTCACAGACATAGAGAACAAATTTATGGTTGCTAGATGGAATAGGAGTTGTTGGGGGGACAATGGATGAAAAAGCTGAAGGGATCAACAAGTAAAAATTGCCAGCTATAATAATAGTCACAGGGATGCACAGTATACAGAATATAGTCAGTAATATTTTAAATAGTGTGTATGATGTCAGATGGGTACTTGACTTATCCAGTTATCATGTTACAGAACTAACCAGTGGTGTTCTGGAACAGCTGCGGAGTTCAACTGCCCACCACCAAGAAACATGACTCCCAAGAGAAGAATTTGGTGGAAAAAGAAAGGGGTTGTTTATTTAAAGATAATACAGGTTTAGAATAATGGTAGATTTCTGCCATTAAGTGCTGCTCACTTTAAAAACACCCCAAAACAACAGTCCTGCCTCCCTCTGCCAAACCAGGACAGTTTCAGAATTGCCACTCAGAGGTACCATCTTTCAGAAAAGCAGAAGTCTGTAGCTCAGCATTCCCAATCAAAGTTCAGGTCCAAGAACTTCTCACATCTCTGCCTGCTTGGCCAGCCAGGTCCCCGCAGCACTGCCAGTTCTGCCACTGTCTTCTCCAGGCAGACCTCCAGGCAGACTCACTGACCTTCGGACCTCCCACTCTAATTTTAAATACTCAGCTCAGAACTTCCTGCATGATCTAACATCTGAGTCTTCCTGTGGCATGTTACTGTCTACCATTTTTGTCAGCTCCCCAGCGCCTTTGGCCCTATTTTGGCTGCCATCTTTAGTCAGGGTGAGAATTCCCAGTGACACACAGGCATCCAGGTGGCATCCATTCCCTGCTGCTCTCACACAGGCGCTGTATAAGCGTCTGCCCTGACCAGGTCATGAGTGACTGCACATTCTCACAGTTACATATACAGTTCTGCAGCTTCCGAGATCTTCCTTTCAGGAAGGCATAGCTGTTAATCTATGTTTATTAAGTAATGTGTCAAACGCTGCACTTTTCCCTGTTCCCTGCTCCCCATCCTACCTGAAGGCAGGATTGTAGGCTGTTCCCTTATTATCAGGAGACCCCTGCTCTGTATTATGTTTCAATCACTTAGTAAGTTGTATAAACATGTAATCCCTATACTGTATATCTGAAACAAATTATTGTATGTCATCTGTCATTGACAAAATTTCAACTTTTCTTTAAAAAAGTGTTTAGTTTATATTTTTAGAATAAACTTTCTTACCTAATTTTTAACTATAAGCTAGATGAACTTTATATTTATCTGTATATTCTTAATCTACTCCTTCTGTTATAATCAAACTGGAATATTCAAAGTCTTTCCTGTCTTGTTTTCTAATCTAGAATGGTTCTCTCACTCCACTAAATCTCCTTTTGAAGACTTTTATTGATCCTTCTATCATTTTAATTCTATAATGTCTGAGAAACTTTCAACCAAATATTCAATATTCTTTAAATTTCAAAAGCACACAAGATTCTTTGTAATACAACTTCTACTCACTTCCCCAGGCTTATCTCATGCTGTGCACCCCTCATTTTAGGCTTCAGAAATGCCACAAGTGACCGTATTGTTGTATGTGTCTGCTTTGGGAACAGGTTTCTTTGTCTAAAGTGCTTGTCCTCATGGTACACTCCTACTCATCCTTCAAATTCTATGGCGGTGTCATTTCTACTGTATTAAGTGTTCCCTCCTGTCTTCTCTGGCTGGCCCACAAAAATTCATCACTCACATTTCTTCATTAATTCAACAACCTGTGAATTTGCTATTATTGCTTTTATCACATGATACTATGAATCACTTATCCACATATATCCAAATGTGAACTCCTTGAGGATAGAAACTATGTGGTATATATTTTGTACGTACAGTCACAATGGCTGGCATGTAGTTAAAAGATACTCAAAAATATTTGAAGGGTTGAACTAAATATCACATAGAGTCTGAAATACTTATTTTGCATTTGATTACATATTCTCTTATTCTGTGGTTATGCCTATCTGTCTAGACTTCTCAACAGATTGTGAGTTCTTTGGAGGCAGAAAGGATCTGAATTACACCGTGTCCCCTACAGGGCTGAGCATTTACTAGATAATTGTTTGTGGAGTGAAACAATGCAGTAAAGAAGAAGGTGGGGTGGATTTGCAGCAAGAAGTGAGTAAATCTCTGTAACCCACTCATAAGGCTGGCAATGACCCTTCCAAATACAGAAGAAGAGCACATGAGATTGACCATATACTTGCCCTCCTGAACGAGAGAGCCTGAAAGTGTTATTAGTAAGATGAAACTCATAAATAGAATGGGAATAAGGAGAAGGTCCAAGTTCTAAAGTTGAACTCAATTTTTATAAACCTGTCCCTAACTCGCTCCAAGAGATTATTGTGTAGCCTGCTATGGAAAGGTATTTATCTTTTAGCAATTACACATATTTTGCAAGTGCTAATGATTCTGTGGTGGAAAAAGAAGGCCAAAGGGGGAAAAAAAGAAAAACAAATGGGGGGTGGGGGTAGCGGGAGGGTGGGGGGGACTGGTTTGAAGGAATTTTATCTAATTTCATTTTAATTAGATCCTTTTTCTAACTGAGTTTCTAATTTTTCAATTAGCAATTAGCAGCTGCAACTCATTCTGAGCATCACGAGGTGCCAAAGACACTAATTACACTGCAGGAGTAGGAGGCTGGAAATGAGAAATAAAATTATCCATGAATGTTATTAGAAGAAAGGAATGATTACTCTCTGTAATAATATACTGATGTGAGCCTAATTAGATTGAAGGATTCAAAAGGTAAAAATGAGATTTAAAAATGGATTACATTTAGTTTTCTTGAGGTCATAATTTGCTATAAATATTGGTTTAAAACATCTCACTTGAAAACACTGATAATGTTTATGTCAGGTTGTTCGAAATGACCCACACCTCTAGTATACAATAACCCAAAACATCGATGACTTCTGAAATGCCAGTACTCTTCCTGTTTCCAATACCCTACTCCTGGCGCTACCCAACAGTTTTCACCATTTAATTTTAGCTGAAGTTTTCATTAGCACCTTAAAACCGGCATTGGCAGTAGCTTTCACATTTTTTTATACTCTTCATCCACACTCCAACATGCCCATCAACCTGCATTCTAGATGTCTGTCAAGGGTGTGGCCATCCTCCCAAGAGCTCACACTCCAACCCTTGAAGTAATCTTTGATTTCTCCATGTTTTTATCCTTATCTGCAGCTCTTCCCTGGGCAGTTCAACCAGTTTTACAATTTCTGCCCCAGTAATTTTCCCACCAGGCTTTTCTCATTCCCAAGGCTAGGAGTAAGCACCCCTAATTTCATTTCATAACTTCTGGAAAGATGCCTTCTACCCTATTCTCTCAGATTTCTTTTTCTGCAAAACTGCCTGGATCATATTATTTCCCACCAGAACTAGTCAGTGGCAAGTTGCCTCTGCTTTGGGGGGAAAAAATCTCGAACTCCTAAGCCTTTATGTATTTTCCTCCAGCCCACATTTTGAATATAATTTTCCCTCTTCTGTTACACTAGTCTGTGCTACAGCCAAACTAATGTATGTGTTTAATGCCTTGCCTGTTCTGTATCTTTTAATTGATATCCCTCATATCTATTTCCAGAAAGTTAAATCCTACTTATTCTGCAAGATCCAGCTCAAACAGTGATAATATTCCTAATCCTTCTTTGCATGCATAGGGGCTTTTAATTTTCAAAGCAAGTCCACATCCATAGGGTTTATTTAAGCCCCACAACAGCTCTAAGGGAGGCAGGAAGGAGCAGCATTATTAATCCTCTTTAACAGAGGAGGAAACTGAGACTCAGGTAGGATAAGTGAATTGCTTGGTAATCAATGAGAGACCAGAAGCAGACCCACTGACTCTCAGCTGACACATTTTCTTTTGAGCACAAGCAATTTTCAGACTGTGTTTGTCTTTGCTTTCCAATCACCTGGATGGAGCCTTGCAGTAAAACAACTGTCCTCCTGATGGAACATGGAAAAATTGATGAGCTCCCTTTCCCTGGCCCGCCTATCTGTCTTTATATTTCTCACCACACTTGCCACTAATTATATTTCTCTTTATAATCTGAGCTCTCCAGTTAAGTAATGCAATTGATCACTCTTGAAAAATATCACTAATTCCAAAATGGCCCCAGAAGTATTTTATCATGCTGTTTCCTTTTTCATTTTTCCACCCCGGGTGTTAGAATTATTAAAACGTCACATTCATCACAGGAAGAAAACAAAACAAAACAGTACTAAGGGCCTAGAAATGTAGTGTCTGTAGGTGTCAGAGGAGAGAAGAACTGAAGGAAGAAATTTGATATAGTATCTTAAGACAAAAAAAGGGCAAATGTTAATTTAAAATACAAAGTAAGAAATGAGACAGATCTTCATTAATTTGAAGCTTCCCAGGGATACAGCATGTACAAAGAAGAGAGCAGGGTGCCGCCCTTACTCTGTAAACTAAGCATTATCTTTCACCTGTCTCTGTCATAGCTAACAGGTTATGACAACTGTGTCCCTGAGCAGAAAAGCAGGATTGAGATCATGCTGGATGAGGAAAGAAAAAGGTTTCATATTGGAATCTTCCCCGCCCTAATGCATACATTGTAAACCACTCAGCTCTTTTGTTTCATTTAGGAGAGTAAAACCAAAGAACCAGCTTGCATGGTGGGGGAAGGGTGGGTACCAGGGAAGGCATGACCGGTACCACCTCCAGATGGTGATTAAAAGGCAGAGCAGTACTGGAGGCTTCTGTGTGCTTGCTCTTCTGTTGTCCCCACCCACGTGAGCAGAAAGTCAGATAAAGTAGAAAAGGGAGAAGGAAAAATGGCAATCGTCAGAAACTCTATGCCCTCCCATTCCTCTTCTTTCCCTAAAGTCTTAGTTTTTACCCTCAAAAGTCCTCTTCTAGATCTCAATGTCCTGTTCTCACTTGGATCTATCAACACTTCTTGATCTATGTGGGTTATTTGGTCTAAGTGAGGGCTAGGAATCACACCCAGTTCAGCAATATAGACACAACACAGAAGGAATGTTTATAGGCATCATGTATTGAGAACCTACCATGTGTCAGATACTGTGCTAGAGACCTAACTTCTCATTTAATTTTTCTGCCACATAGTAGGATAAATGGTGTTAATCCCATTATCATAGCTGAGAAAACTGAGATTCACAACGACCAAGGATCTTGCCCAAGTTTCCAGTGGTAATAAATGACAGATCTGGAGTTCGGACCCAGGGCTGTCCTATGGTAACGTTTATGCCTTCCCACTGACCTGCTAAATGTTACCCTGCCCATTCTCTGGAGTAATGAAAAGAGCGTGGCTATACAGTCATCAAGATCTAGCTTTAAATCCTAGTCCTACCACTTATGTGCTGAAGAACAATAATTTCTATCTTAAGTAACTATTTTAGGGACTGCATTAGATGAAGTGGTCTCTGGTAGGTAAAAATGAAGGAAACACTTTCGTGAGCACATGTCTCTACACTCGCGATTCTACCTCATGTGTGAAAGGCAGCAGCACAGAATGAAGAGAACATCAAATTTTACATTAAAAAGGGAAGCTAGGTTAGAATGCCAGTTATGCCACTCAATAGCTGTGTGACCTTACACAAGTCACAAGTTCTCTTGTTACAGAAAACAACTCAGCCGCTTTTGGGTGTACAGAGTGGAATTTTATTTACACGCACGGACCCAGAGGATAGTCTCCAAATTCTGGGCCCCGAGCTGGGGCAGGAGCTTGTTTATATAGTATGGCACACAGAAGTGATTTTACTAAGCCTACATGGCAGAAGCAGGTTTGCAGAAGCAAGAAAACAGGGCTGCTGAGGGCTGCCGATGGGGTTATACAATGTTCTTTTTTTCTTATTTCTTAGTTACTTAGTTGCTCACCCTTCCTTATCTTAGTGTCTCAGCAAAGGGACTGTGTCATTCTGGCTTGTCTGGGCTTGTCTAAGCAGGTTTCCTGCTACACTCTGAACTTGAATTTCCTCTATAAAATGGGCATTCTAACATTATAAGATAGCTTACAAGGTTGTCATGTGCAGCACATGAAATATAATAATAGATATGAATGGAGCTTTAAATATAAAGCATTATGCAAATACTTTTAACGATGTATACATATCTCATTTAAAATCAGATATATGCATATACATATAATATATACATATGTGTATATATGACATTATATACATGTGAGTATATGTATTTATATATTTATTTTTTATATAGAAAATGCATGTGTAGTATATAATATGCTTAATATAATTAATTTTCTGCCTCCTCCACTCACTAGGACTTTTTTTTTAGACTTATCTCTCTTTATCCAGGTAGGAAAATGCCTCAAAAGCCTCAAGTCAGATCAAAAAGTCAGATCACCAGTTAATGCAAGGAATGACTAAATGGCAATTTGTGTTACTCTTGTTCCTGAGCAGGGCTGGAGGAGAAAGAAGTCTTTCATCTTCTGAGTTGTGCGGTATAAGCAGCAGGAAGAAGCTCTCTGGCTTGGAGTGTGCAGTGATCTTTCAGAATGAAAAGTTCAGTCAGAATGCAAGCAGGGATGATTTGCTAATCAAGAGTGGGACAGCACGAGTGGCATGCACGGCAGGACGGGGACATCAATTTCTATTTCTATTTGACATTCTTGAAACTTGGAGAGGCCAACCCCTCCCGAAAGACCATTTCAGCTGCTGATGGAGAAACAGTGTCCCTGAGGTGAAGATGGTGAGCAGCAGCTCCTACTCCGAAACTCACTGGATCTAAAAATCTTCTCTTCCTCTTCCTTACCTTCTTCTCGTTCCTCCCCCTCCTCCTCCTGCTGTTGGTGCCTAAAGGAAGGAATCATGGATTGACACCTAAGCCACCATGGGTGGACAGGGAAGGTTAAAAGATGGGGAGGCAGGAGGAGTTCCGCAAGGTCTTTCCTATCTTCTCATTTTCCCCAGGTCCTGGGCTGAGGCAGCTGGGCAGGCTCGCTGAACTTGTCACAACATTCCTGGCCTGGAGCTGGGGTGGCAGCTATCCATGGCAGGCCAGACTTTTGAACATCTCATCAGAGCCTTCCTTGTTTCACAGCCCCCACCCCAAAGCTAACACCCTTTTGTCTCCAGCTGGTTCTTGGCTCCCTACTGTTCTCATTTGTGATTTCATTTTGCCCAAATGGGGGGAGTAACTCAAAGCTGGGCTCTTGTCCAAATGGTCCAGCACCATCTTTTTCCTCCCAGGCTGTTCGCTGGCTCCTCTTAGAGAGGATTCTTGCTGGGTCTGCCTTTCCTCTCTCCATCTGGTGCTGCACACCCGCCGTGTGGGGCCTGCAGGGCTGGAGCTGGCCAGGCAGGGTGGCCAGCAAACAGCAAGGCCTTCACAGAAATAAACTGGGAATCCAGACTGCCTAGGTTGCTCTTCCAGTCAATGTCAGAGAGACAAAACACCTAGAGAGATTTTAAAACACTCAAGAAAAGAAAAAGCAAGTGCACAGCATGAGAGAGATTTGTCCAGCCAGCACTTTTATTAGCAATAAATCTGCTTTAAAAAATGTATAAAAAGAAAAAAAATTGGGCAAATCACTTTAATGGAAACCCATTTCTCCCACACTCAGCCATTTTCCCACATCAGCTCTTTCACTCTCCCAGAGAGAACCTCCAGCCATGTAACAGGAAAGTCCGAACTAAACTCACCCCAACCCCCAGCCTGGGTGTGCTGCAGGGCACAGGATGGTGCAGCCCAGGTTCCAGCTAGCGGGTTGCTGTGGCCAGTGGGGCCCACTGGGTTTCTGGTTTTATGCTGACCTTTGTGAGTATGCTTCAGCTGGAAAAATCACAGACCTATACATCTCCATGTTCAAGCCCACAGGGAGGCTGTGGGAGACGAGTCCCAAGTGTTTCATCTTCCCTGGTCCTGAAGACAGGAATGGGTCTCTGAAGGGATCCAGGATGATCTCAACCACGCTGCCAGGAAATGACTGCTTCCCAGTCAGGAACAGAGCCTTGAATCTATTCTCAGTGGCTGGATATACAGAGGTCAGATCAGTTTGCTTTAAAAATAACCCTGCACTATCCTTCAGGATTTCATCACTAGCTGTACAACTGTGGAGTTCAGGTTCTTACAAAGTAAAGGGGATATTCAATGGGCAATACTTGTTACACATCTCTGAATGCTTGCCATGCGTGCCGGTGCTGGTTTTCCAGCACCACACTCCTACTCATCTGCTATACCCATTTACCTTTGTGAAGAGAACCACAAGATGTTGGCACTACTCCAAGAAGACCAAAAAGGCCTCCAGAGCAGGCCAGACCATGCACCGGTCAGCATCCTTTGGGAGCAAGACCACCACCTTCTCCAGGAGGTTCTGCCTGATTGCTTCGGAGGTTTGAGTCTCAGTGACAACACTCTGCCCTGACCTGATCCCAAGAGCACAGCCTTGTAGCAACCTATAGGCAAATGCATGACCCCAAAGAGAGTAATTATGTCATAACCAATAAATAAACAACCGCTGGCACAATTAGTTCTCACTCCTTTGGAATATACATCTTACCTCAAGACATCCTTGCTGTCTGACCTTGTCGATACATTGATATGTCATAAATAAGTGGTTTTACTAGGGGTGAGATGCAAGCTGCCTTGCAACAAAGTGTGCTTAGAATACACAATCACTCACTTCCCCCCAAATCCACTTGCATTCCGATGCAAAATGATGCTAGAACCCCATACCTCGCTATGGTCCTCAGCAGTAATAGGGGTCAGCACCAACACTGACCGAGTAATGGGCTAAGTAATGTTACTACTGGTGATCCTGAGCAAGAAAAAGGGCATAAAGAAAAGGAGGAGCAAATAAAAGAAAAAGATAAGCCATTATCTGGGAATCTGGTATGATGTGGGTGGGGAGGGAACATCAGAGTAGAAAAAGAAAGAAGTCACAAGTGACAGAAAGAAGGACTATGACAGGGTGCAGTAGAGGAAGGACCATTTACTGCAGTAGGAGGTCTCTCCCTCCGGGGCACTTTTTGTCCACCTAATTAATTCAGTACAAATGGATATGGCACCAATTACAAGCAAGGCTCTCTAGAAATCCTCAGGGATGAAATGGAGAGATAAATAAGATATATGGTTTACAGTCTTAAATTGCATGCTGTCGTTCAGTTGGGGGCTAAATTATAAACACAAATACCAATACTACTAGTCAGATATTACTAAGTTTGCCCCAGAGGTATAGGTTAGTTTTGAGAAGAAAAGATTTGTGGCTGGGGTGAGGAATTTCAGAGAAGAGTTGTAATTTGAGCCTCATCTAACTAAATGAATGAACTCTTTCCTGGCACTAAGAAATGTTTTCTTTCCAGGGATTCTTGGTAAGAAGATACAATCCTTAATCTCAGAGGAAATTATAGTACAAAATGACAGATGAGTTGATGATGAAATATAAAACTGCTTCCAGAAATTTCTAGGTATAAAGTTTGCCCATGTGATTCATTCACTATCAGGCATCTCATTCATTCCTGCACTGTCTTCCATATTTATTTCTGGGCCCTTCTCAACTCCATGAAGCATTAAGAGCTTCTTCTCCTTTTCCTGTAAGAGCCATAGTTTCTGTCCATGTCTGCAACAAAGTCTCTTGAGAGCCAGCTAAAAATGCAGTTGACTAGGCCCTCACCCCAACTACTGGAACCGAGACCACAACCTGGATTTCCCATTTATAACAGGATCCCTGAATAAATCTGAAATGATTGTATCTGTACATTGCAAGGCCAATGTCAGCTAATGCTGTTTCTTCCACCTGTTGCACTGCAAACACTAGAATTTCCTGATTGTAATGTAGAAATATGGTGACCTCTCCCTCCGACAGCCAGCACATAATAATGACAGGGATTGCTTCACTTGTTAAAATTTCATTTGTTTGTTTTCCAAAAGTTCCAAATCTTCTTGGAGGATGTTTGGGAGCGTAGCAGGACCAGGAGTTAAACCTCCTGATTCCTTTGTCCAACTTGCCTACAAAATCCACCTGGGACCTGGGTGAAATCTCAATGTACCAGGTCACCCAATTATTCTCTACTGGCTGCATAAACTTTGCACTGACAAGTCTCAGGTGAAAGGTCCTGGAGAGTAATAGTGCAAAAATCTCCTTTCCCACTGCAAGGAATTCTCCCTCTCTAGGATGTTGTTTCTTTTCAAGAAACACAAATTAACTAGCTTCCATTTATAACCTCCAAACCAACACAAACACCCATTTTCTCTTGAAATTAACCTTCTATTCTGAATCTAAACAATGTCTAATTAGCCCCAAGCACTGGTGAGCCGACTGAAAGAGAAGTCTAAAAGAAGTTAAGACAAGGGATAGTTTTACAGATGGGGGGGGAGGGGACTAGCAAAAAACCATCATCCAATTATTGTTCTTGAAACTCCACCCCCTGTTCCTTATCCTGCATCTTCATCTGTCTTCCTTTCTTACAAACCTTGTAAAAGAGTCTGCTTTTCAGACAAATACTTTTCCTATCTCATTTGACACTGAGAAGGCAGGAAAAATATTGCCCATCATGATAAATATCAGTATAATATTCCAATTTTCCAGCATTTGACAGCAATCAAGGGAAGAGTAATGTGTTTCCTCTGTGACTAAATCATTTAGAGACCAAGGTATTCCGTCTCATTCTCATTAGGAAAAAAAATATTCCAATAATCTCATTATCCCAGTGTGAATAACAGTAAAAAAGCACCAAGACTAATGACTTCTCCTGCACTCGCTCACACGGATGCCAGCCAGGCTATGCTTTGATGGGACATGCCTCAGTAATGGGGTCTCCTCTAGCAGTGAACCAGCAGCATCTGCTGCTCTCAAAGTCCTACCTAACATGCTTTGCTTTGTGTGTGGTAGCCTTTACACGCACCCCTGGATTCCAAACACTTTTTTATTTACTTTAAAAAAGAAAACTAGCCCCAGTGGAAAAAGAATGTGGCATAGCATATTAAACTTTATGAAAATTCTTCTAGAGTACAACATACTTTCACAGTTTGTTTCTCTGAAATGACCTACTACTTGAACAATTAATTTTTAAGATATAGCCTTGACTTCCCTTTGCTGTATTGGACCCTTTTCTGAAATTGTCAACAATGCCAAGGGTTGGACAGTGAGTTGGGAGAAGAGGAGAAGCCTGAAAATGAATCCTTATCTATTGTATTTTCTTTGATCAGACACAGTGCTCTCCTCTGTGGTTCAAAATGAAAGGAGAAAACAGCAGTCATTCTCACTGGGGCACTTCATAAGCAGCACAGCCTGATGGGAAAACAGCACAGTCTAGGAGTCGTCAACTCTGCATCTTACATCTGCCACTAATTTACTGTGTAACTTTGGAAGAACTTCTTTTCATCTCTGGGCTTCAGGTGGGGAAAGAAGGAATCTTCCTCCTTATGCACCTAAAAGGAATCCTGTAGTGGTAAGCAGATAGATATAGAATGTACTCTGACCTCCTTGGACTAAAAGCTCAGAATTTCTCCAAATTATTTTGGTTGTTTTTTCTACATTCTATGTTTCATTCTCCCTACATGTTTTATCCACTTCCCTTTCTACGCCCACTCCTTTTCCACATACACACAGAGAAGCAGAGACTTAATACCCAACAGCATCTTCTCAGACTCACATAAGACACTTTAAATTCATAGGAAAATGCCATGGTACAGTAGTTAGGAGGAATATTATAAAATATCCATCTGAGTTCTTTCATTAGGAGGAGCGGGAAGGACTCAGAGAGGAGAGATTTTCCCCAAGGTCACATAGTTGTTTATTGGTAGAACCACCAATTCCCAGTCCAACACCCTGCCCTCTGGACCAAGCTAGTGCCACCAGAATGGCTTTCTATCACAACAAGCTCAGGATTCACAGAGGCAACCCTGGACTTAACAGATACAAGCATCAGAACAAAAGGATCTTAGGGTTCGAAAATATTACTGAGGCTGATTCACAGGGTGGGTGAGCAGACATCTACCTTTGCCTGAGACTGAAGAGGCATTTGAGACATGGAGCTTAAAATCAGCAAAGTCCCAGAAAAACTGAGATAGGTTGGTCACCATAAGGCATCTCCAAATGATGCTTAAGTTTATTCTCCAGCCCTCAGCATCCCAATGTGTATCTCTTTAGTGCTATGGCATTTAGGATACCCTCATTTAGTAAACTGCATTGTTAAAAGTGAAACCTACAACTATTGCTCTGTATTCTGCCCTTTGGGGTTCCACTGAACAAGTTTGGATCTGTAGACAACTGCCCACCACCATTCTAACACAGCTCCTCCCTCCCAAATCCAGGAAGACAATAGGATTAAAAGCTATGTGGACTCAGTGAAGCCTTCTAAACATGTTTTTCTCTCTGCTAGGCTTCGTGTCAGGAAGACAACCTCTTCTTTCTTCCTGGCCACTTATCGGAATCATTAACTGACTAATAGAACAAGGTTTTTTGCTTTGCTTTGCTTGTCGCTTATCTGAGGTTCCAGTGCCCCAGGTCTCACTTTGAGGCAGTATTTCTTTTAGGGTCTGGCCTCAGGGTGATCAGATAGCAGAGGGAGACAGGCTTCTGAGGCAATAGTACAGTGGAATCGTTGGCTTTTTGTGAAATCCTACTGGACCCAGATGACTTTGCAGCCACATCTATCTAATGCCTCTGGATGAGAATGTGATCAAATGAGTCACCGCTGCAGCCTCCCCACTTATTCCCTTGGAAACCATCTTGACCGGGCATTACCCCTGTTCAAAGGATTGGCAGTAGCTTTCTTCCCATAGGACAATGGCCATTTGGGTGATTTTCAAGGGCAGACATGCAGATAGCTAAGTCCACTAAAAAAATTGCAAGAAGCCAGAAATTTTGTTGGGCTTTCTTTCCCCCTATTCTTCAACTTCTCCCATTCTTCTCACCATGGTAGGGGGCAGTGTCTTGCGGCTGCCCCTCAGCTGCCCTTCATCTATCCTCATTCTCTGAGTAGGTACCTTCTTTCCCCTAAACGCCACGTGCTCCACATAACCACCATCCCCCCCAAAAATAATTAGAAAGGAAAAGAATGACTCTCTTAGTTTGTGATTCAGACATGTGTTCAAAAGAAAGCAATTTAATTATCTGACTAAAGAAATTTATACTAAAGTGACAATGTTAGTTTTAATCTTCATAAGGGTCGTAAGGATGTTAAAATGTGTAGAGAGAAGAGGGGCCTTCCCTAAGCCTTGCCTTCCTGGCTAAGTCCTCCCTGATGTGTCTTGCACTGTGGGAGCTTCCCACTTGTAGACCGAACCGGGATGGAAGCTGGCAGTTCATTTGACTGCTTCTTTAAAAATAAAATCATTGTTATACGCAGTAAAGCTACTTTGTAGAATAACCATCTGTTTGGGTCTGTTTGACATTATCTCATAATCGTATCCAGATTATGGTTGTTCTGTTTTGTTTTGTTTCTTCAGAAATGCCATAAAATTAATGCGATATTCTTCTCAATGAAACATATCAGGAAGCATAAAAAGTGGGTATGTCTACTACTGGTGATGTTAACTTTCATCTTTTGATTAAAATAAAGTATGCCATGTGATTCCACTCTAAAGTTAATTACTAAGTATTTTGTACTTATTAATTAATAAGTAATTTATGGGAAGATGCCCTGACAGTATGTAAATATCTTGCTCCTATTCAAATTTTACCTGATAGTTTTAATGTCTGTTGATGATTCTTGCCTGAACTATTTAATATGATGATGGTACTGAAATGGTGGTTTTTTTCTAAGCTTATTTTACTTCCAGTTTCATTAATTGGCATCCTACCATAAGGCAGAGCTTTCCCTTCCACTCATTTATATGTATGTTAACTTGAAAACACAAATTCTTATTTTATTCAATGGATCATAACCTGTTACTATCAGTATTCATTTTAATGCTCAAATTGCCTGATTTAGCTAATAGGAGTTCACCCAAGCAGACTCTCATATATGTCTGTCAAATCTTCTGACATTCTTTGAGCACTTTTACTTTCTGACACAGGAATATGATGTAGTCTCATGTTGTACTTTCCCTGACCTGGTTCAAGAATGTGTTATTTCTTTAATAAGTCCTGATTTCTTTTCATAGATAATGGTATTTAGAAAGCAAAATCTAGTTGTGTTCATTTCTCCTGACATGTCATTGATTCTAGGTCTTCTCAATAACAAAGCTAGAAAATATATATATGTGTATATACACAAATATTTCTGCTTATTTCTGTTTCTGTATATATTATATACAAACATATACATATATATCGATAGGTAGGTAGATAGATAGATAGATAGAATGCCATGCATTCACATCAATGCCTCCTCTTCTAACCCAACACCCCAGGATTTATTATGCCTCCCCTCTTTCCATGTTTGTAATGCCCATCTTAACAATAAGAAAATGGCTCCCCCATCCTCAGCTTCTTTGTTTATTTGCTTTATCTCCCTGCATTTAATAACTTCATGTCCTTTCCTTGGCCACAGTCACCCACACAAATTTCCTCATTAGCCTTGACCCTGTTAGAGCATATCAGGCCAACTGAATTTCTGTCCCTTGTCCCACAGGACACACCAGACAACTAGTTAAATCTTCACACTCAGACTATATTACTCAAAGTTTTGTGTTGACAGTCAATAGTCTATGAGAAAAGTTTGAAGGAAATATAAAGATCTTTTATATTTATCTATGGTTTTGCCTTTTGTGGCACTCTGCATTCCTTCCTGAAAAACCAGGCTTCCATCTCGTATCAGAAAATATTTTTTATTATATTTGTAGTTCAGATCTGCTGAAGAACAATTATTCCTTCTCTTATCTGAAAAAAGGAGGGATAATCTTAGTGGATATAGAATTTGAGGTTCAGAATGTTTTTCTTTCTTTTAGCACTTAAAGATGTACCATCATCTTCTCCATTATTTGGATGTGAGTCATCCTTCTTATTGTTACTCCACAGTACATGTGTCTTTTTTTAATCTGACTGATTTAATACTTTATTTCTATACTTAGCATTGGTAAGTTTGATCATGATGCATTTAAGTGTTATTTTTGTTGATTTATCCTACTCGGGGTTTGCTGAGCTTTATGATCTTTGAGCTAACGTCCTTCAACAATTTTGAAAACTTCTAGAGCATTAAATATTCAAATATTTCTTCTATCCTTCCTCCCCCTCCTCTCCTTCTGAGATTCCAATTATATATGTTCTTTACCTTTTAATATTATCCCATTGGTCTCAGACACTTTGCTTATTTTTTTCTATTATTATTTTTAATTTTAGTTAAGTATATTGCCATAGTTATATTGCCATATATTTCAATTCATGGATATTTCTTCTGCTGTACCCAGATTGCTTTCAAGCCATTAAATAAATTCTTTATCTGTTAAAATATTTTTCATTTCTAATATTTCGATGTAGTTTTTTTTTTGCTAAAATATTTAATGCACTTATGATGGTTAATTTAAAGTCCTTACCTGCTAATTTCAACATACGAACCATCTGTGGGTCTCTTAATGACTCCTTCATAGCTGACATTTTCTTGCTTGACCTTGTGTTTTATCATTTTAATTGTATAAAGGGCATCATATATAAAACAACAGTAAAGGCTGAAGTAAATAATATTTAACCGCCTTCTAAAAACATATTTCTTCTTATGCCATGCTGCTAAAAATTGTGGACACAGTAAATCTAGTCTCCACTTGAGATGGATCTTGACTTTTTTCCAACATTAGTTATATTTACCTTTTCAATTGTTCCAAATATTTTGAAGGTGGCATCAGGTATTTTCTTTCAGCAGTTCTTGGAATCAGTATACTTGTAATAATCTTGAGGACTCTCTAAGCACTATCATTCCAAATTGTGGTGTATCGCTCTCATTTAGTCTGTTGGATTTGGGGATCCCAGGGAGTATTCTTTGCTTCCCAGTTCTGATGCTGACTCTCTGTATCTTGAAAGAACTCTTCTGAAGGCCTGTTCCTAGCCTTTACTGGGCCACTAAACTGAACTTGGTAAAAGTCTGGAGGGACTTAAAGACATTTCTGTCACCACTTCTACCTGCTGAACTGCTGTACTGCTCTTAGAAAGACCTGTGGAACCAGAGAGAAATCTCTCTCAGTTCTTCTAGCCTACCCCCCACTTTCAGCACTCTGCCCAGGTGTGGTGGGTGGTGTGGAGGAGGTCCATGGAAAATAGTTATTAAGTGTATGAAGAATCACTCCTCAAAATTTTGAACTGTCATATCAGTCCATATGCAACCATGAAATGCTCATTCGGAGTAAGGTTGGCTTCTCATTAAACTCTTTTACAGTGGGTTCACTTCCCTTTCCCTTATGTCTCCAGCAATTAAACCAGCTGTGAGACTATTCTCACTTAGAAAGGTTTCACCTCTTTTTGTGTTTAGTTTATTTAGGATTCTTTCAGTCCTCAGAACTGTTGAGTCAAAAAATTATGATTTTATGGTTCATTCAGCTTGTCCTCATTGTTAGGATAAAAATAATTGTCTCCTTCCCTGACTAGTGTGGCCCAGTGGATTGAGTGCAGCCTGTGAACCAGAGGATCACTGGTTCTATTTCCAGTCAGGGCTCATGCCTGGATTGCAGGTTGAGGTTGTGCAAGAGGCAACCAAACATTGATGTTTTGTTCCCTCTTTCTATCTTTCCCTTCCCCTCTCTCTAAAAATAAATAAATGAAATTATAAAAATAATAACAATAATTGTCACCTGCACCAACCCTATTTTTTATATTCTCCCTTAATTTCTACAACTCTAAATTTATTCACTTCTTTTCTGGTTTTTAGTTCTTTCTTTCGCTGATCTTTATACAAACCAAAGGAAAAAGCACAACCTGTGGGATATATTCAAACTTCAAATTTATATTGGTATATCACTGTCCATTTATACTTTTTACTGAGAGGTATCTTTTCATACCTCTCAGTAAAAATGATAATTCAACAATAAAATAATAATAATAAAATAAAAATAAAAATTGGGAAATTATACTTGGGAAATACATAAAACCAAAGAATGACTTAAGTCAAAAGGCTCAATTTAGAAATTAGAAATTTTTAGTTCAGTATAAAAATTGGCATTTTGATCTTAATTCAAAAGTATAACAACTCATTTTCTCTTCTCATAACTCAGAGGGCATTATTGAAAGCTGTTAAGCTACCTTTAAGAAAGGAGGTGAGGTTCACCTTTCTCTCCTTCTTTCTTACCTCCTCCTAGTTGCTGTTTTTAAACCTGCTATGGTTGAATTGGGGGGCAAAATGGAAAAGGGAAGGAAGAGGAATGAGAAAGTTCTACCTTCACTGGCACTGCTTTAGAATGGTTCTGTTGTCTCCATGTTTGACAAGAATATAAAGTTGGCTCTTTCTCTCAGAAGCAAATTGGCGGGGGGGGGGGGGGGGGGGGTTGGAGGCTTCACTACTAAAGTCCTGACTGGAACTCCTCTGAAATAGGGTTTTCTTGATCAAGATCACTTTTACAATTACACCAAACTAACATCATATCATGAGGTTCACATTCTTCTCTAGAATTAAGCACCTTAGACACACCACTAGAAAGAGATGCCATTGTCTCTCACTGTACTGCTATCACAGGCCAGCAGAGATGACCTCTCCCTCACAGCAGGGTGTACCTTGGGAACATGCTAAGTGCAGTTATTTGTCCCTTCAAATCTAAACACAAGGTTTGCACACCAACCTCTCCAAGTGATCTCCTTTGCAGCTCCTCTGAACAGACTTGAGTGAGAAATCACAGGAATCTTAGAACAGATTTTTTCCAAAGAAATCTTCATCGTAAATTCTCCTGTCAATCCAAATAGATGCTTTTACATTTTCCTTGTTAACATGAGAACTAGCAAAATGTTCTGAGACACCTACTTTCACATTTCCGCCTGGTAATCTGGTACCTCACTTTGTAAGCTTTATATCTATTTTCTCTTGTTGTCTCAGTGAAAACTTCTGATTTCACATTCTGTTTCATGTTCCTTTCCCCATCCATTAAATAATTGGTATTCCACAGGTTTCTTTTCTTGAGCCAATTATTGCTTCGCTCAATACACTTGCCTTTTCTAAGCAGGTTTCCCAGTCTCATGGCAACAATTATGTACATTCAAATCGCTTCAAAATCCTTATGTCCTCACTTGAGTCTCTAACTACTAATTCAGACCACTTCCTGAATAACACTGTGGAGGCTCCATTGGAATTTCAAATTTAACAAGTCCCAAAACAAACTTATTATTCTCTTCATTCTGTTTGTAACTTCTTAGTTCTGCTCTTTTATCTTTTTGGAATGCCTTTAGCTTTCCCCTCATACTCTCTTTCTTACTATGCACTAAGGAACCTAATAGCCTTCTCGCTTAGATGTCAACCCCTCATTTCTCACACCCAGAAAAACTGACTACTTCTCTTCTGGGTCCCCCAGATTTTTCTGTCCTCCATCAATGGCACTGTCTGCTATCTAGTCACGTGTGCCTATCTCTGTCTTCACACTTTGGGAGTTTCTCAAAGGCAAGGACTTTGTCCCAATCATCTTCCATGCCCAGGGCTGCCCTGGTATATAGTCTGCCCCTATTAAACATTTGTTTTATGTTAATTTTTATTTATAGACATTATATCATTTGACTCTTATGATATATCATCAGGTGAAAATTATTACTATCCTCATATCCCAAATGAGAAAATTATGGCTCGAATATATTAAGTCACTAGAAACAAGGATTCAGGGAGAAAAGCTGAGTCAGCATTTTAGAACTACATTTTACTCACAGCCTAGTACTCCTCTTTTCCGGGCTGTTTGTTTTCATGCCAATCCGATAGCATCTGGCCTTTCAAGCATCTTTAAAGATCTTTTCATCTCTAAGCTCTTGCTACATATTTTTAGATAAAAAAGCTTATGAGGATTCTGCCTCTGTTCTTCTGACTCCTCTTAATTCCTTCCAAAGAACAGTCCTAAAATACGGTAATCAATTCATTTGACTAAATGATATGTCATGGGCTTTCTACTTTGTTTCTTCGTGATACCCATATGAGCTGTTTATAATGCCAGTATAATGTCACCCCCAGGCATTTCTGCCTCTTGTTTACACGAGCCAGTCATCAAAAACCTGGCCTGCGGTTGAAAGAGTATTACAGAGCTAGTATCTACCCAGGAGCCAGGCATTGTGTTTAGAGATGCTCCAGGCTGTTTTTCCCAGCCATGGACCAAGACTCTTAGGTGGGTATAGTAAAGAGAGACTAAGCTTTGTTTCATGAAACTTTTTTTGATTCTGACAAAGGTTTTCTTTAGCTTTGCCAGATGATATAGTTGGTACATGTCTTAGTAGAACCTGAGATGGAAATCACAGGTAATGTATTTTAAGAACTATCCCAGGGAACAGTACAGGGAGGATAAAAATGGAAAGGGAAAAAAACCCAGTACAAGGGTGTGTTATTAAGCTGGTGGACTCATGTGGGCAATTGGACATCAATATCCATGAGACCCTCTGCGGAGCTGTTGTGAAATATACTTGTGAAATGTCCACTTCAAGGAAGAAAGTGAAAAGCATTTATCACAAGCTCCTGTTTTCCCATGGTCAAAGATTGTTCCATGAGCATTATTCCCACTCACTTCTAAGTTGTGGATGTGGATATCAGTAGACTTCTCAAGGATCCCCACCACGGTGATGTAACAGGGTGAAGCCAAGAGGGAGGCCCCCAATAGGGATTTGGAATGGGGTCCAGAACTCTAGGTGTCTAGAAAATTTGAGAAAGACATATAAGATGTCCTCAGCCCTTCCCCACCCCCCCAACAGGTATGAGTTAGGGGAAGGGACAAATGGGGGGGGCATTGAGAGCTGTTTTGCATAGCAACAATTTTGCAGCTAACCTCTGGCATGCTCATTTAACATATGTATAACCTTTAACTGGTTTCATAGATATGTTAAATAGCTCTGAGCCAGGGGGATGGAAAGGGACTTCCCCCGAGTTGTAACTTGGTTCATATCCCCCAAATGACAGCACCTGCGTGAGAGCTTGGAGATGATTGGCTCCACGCCATAGGGCCACAGACTCACTATGGCAGCCCAGTAAAGCTGGAAGGGTATGGGAGTGCTGGCAAGTGTAGCTGATTTTAAGAGGAGTCGGAAATGGGGCTTCAAAAGAAGATTGGCATGGGGATTTAAACCCCAACTAGGCAGCCCCGAAGGGAGAGGACCACAGTGCTGTGGAAGTGCAGAGAGAGCCACACTCTCCTGGCAGAGTGAGGAACCCCATAGCCCTGGTGGAGAGATGAACCATGAGGTTTTGGCCAGAGTGGGGACTCCTGCAGCTTTGGTAGAAGAGGACCACGTGGCTTTGGGGTGCTCCCTTTGGCCACATGTCCTGGGAAATAGGAGAGTCTTTGCCTGGAAGAAAGGTAAAAAAACTCTTGCCAGTAGGGCATGAGAAGATGCCACATGGTTTTGGATTACTTAGAGATCCTGCCTGGACAGCGACACAGCTGATGGTGCCAGCAACCTGAATCATGGACTCCTGCTCCTTTTCCTGAGTTACAGTACCCCAAATGAGGGCAGGGAGAGAAGGACGCACTCTGGGCATCTGTGGGTATCCAAAAGGACTTTGGTATTTTAATGAAGACATTACATCACTACTTTAAGTTTGCATAGCTTTAAATAAACATTTCCTTTCCTTTTCACAAATTTCTGGCGTTGAGAGACGTCTTTCCTCTGGCAGCAGACAATGCAAACCTACCTAGTGGGGGTCCTTTCGGTAATAGTATATTGGGCCCCTTGGCCCTGTGTGTGCACATTCTGTAAATAGTTTTTGGTGTCCCTGGTGGGCCAAAAATTGTCCCCCTGGTTCCTGCTCTTTAACAGTGACACACAACCTAGAGGCAAGACTGGGAGAGGTGGTCACACCCGTGTGAAGCTACCTGCCCTCACAATGGCTGGGGCGAAGTTGGACTG
This sequence comes from Artibeus jamaicensis, assembly GCF_021234435.1. Taxonomy (NCBI): domain Eukaryota; kingdom Metazoa; phylum Chordata; class Mammalia; order Chiroptera; family Phyllostomidae; genus Artibeus; species Artibeus jamaicensis. The sequence continues at coordinate 715,188 of NW_026521726.1, forward strand.
CGTGAATCTGAGATGCCACATGATGACAAAGCTGCACCAGGTACCTGAAGAAGCAGGCTCAAACCAGCTCTGCCCCCAAGGATCGGAGAGATACATAAGCATATATTTTTTAAAATCACAAATTAAAGAAGAAAAGACCTGCACAGGAACCAGTACCAGGGTTAGGAAAACCCAAACTACAGTGAATGAATTGCTGGAGGTTGGGTGTGGACATCCCAGAGTTACAAACTCCAGGAGGCTTGGCATTTCAAGGTGCACTCCAAATAATTTTGCAAGCTTTACTTCCGAGCTGTACCAAGTTCCCATGGTGAATACTGGAGAAAAAAAATTTCCTTGCACTACCAGAAGAAGGAAAAATAGCCCATCTTAAAATACACCAGTGTTGTTATTCTTAACAAGGCCTGACTGATTTTTATCAGAGCTTTTCTGACCTGAGGGAAAGGAAAACCCAACTCCAATGCAGTCTAACCCTCCTATCTCACTTAAAGGGAGAAAAAAGACAAAAAATACTGAGAAGCTTTAGTGAAGTTCACAGTCTAGGAGTATAAGCTCACCAAAGACTAACATTTAATCATAAAACTATAAATCACTTCTCCTCGCCCCCCATACGTTCCCACCAGATCAATGAGTTCTGCTTTATAATGACAAGAAAATGAAAGTAAAAAAACCTTTTAAAAACTGCATCTCTCAGATTTTACTTAAGAAGTATATAGGAAAACCAAAAACCATGAGGGGAACAAAAACAAAGATACCAGAGTATATTTTAGCCTTGACATTTTCAGTTACATCAAACGGTAAAGCACAGCCTAACCCCCATCCAGATAAACACAAAACTTCACATTAAAGGTGGAGTTACCTCAGACCGTGTATGGCTTTCTGTTGGGAACCTTACACCTGGCTTCTAGCTAAAAACATTGCATTGATTACAGGAACCTGTGCGCTCCACAAAGCCAATCGGCTACAGGTAAATGAGGTGTGCATGCGCTCCACAAGCCAATCGGCTACAGGCACATGAGGTGTCCACGAGTACCAGTTGCACCCAAGTAATCAATAAGCGGGCCCTTCTTTGTCTCGAGCTAGCCAATAGCAAGCAACCTAATCTCCTTCCTCTCCCTCCCCCCCTATATATATACCCAGTTCGGAAAAATAAAGTTTGCGGCTTGATCAGAATCTTTTGTCTTGCTGCCATTCTTCGCGCCTCTTGTCCCCCAACTCATTTGTTCTAGGTAGGTGGTCGAGCCCCAGTTGATTGCTCCGCGGGCCGGAGCAGCTTTCAACAAAAAATTACAAGGCATGCTACAAGACAAAAGCACAGTTTGAAGGTAAAAAGGAAGCATCAGAATCAGACTCAGATATGGCAAAGATGCTGGAATTATCACACCAGAAATTTTAATAAATATGATTGTTAAATGCTCTCACGGAAAAAATAATCAACATGCAAGAATATATGGGTAATGTAAGCAGACAGATAGGAACTAAGAAAGAGTCAAAAGCAAATGGTAGAAATCAGAAACACTACAACAGAAAGAAAGTTTAGGTTGGAGTCACTCAAGAAACCAGACAGACATGAGCTAAGGAGCAGGGTTTATTAGCAGAGAATAAGAGGGAAAAGTGGAACCAACCAAGGGAGGTTAGGACTTGCTCCGTTGTTCTTAGGGCAGAGTTTTTAGGCACAAAAACCCTTGAAGGGTAACTGCTTGGGGTGCCAGAGTCTGATTGGCTAGAGCTGGTTGCTGTGCGCCATTTCTGCTGACCATTGTTCTTGATACATCTTGTCAGGCTCAAGTTAAAGCTGCATCCTGTTATGCTGGATAGGCGGACCCCAGACCCCAGTCTTAGCCAGGCATCTGTTTGTCCTGGGTAGGGTCAGCAGGCAGTTTCCCAGGCTACAGTTGCCCATGGCACAGTTTTCCCACCTGGTGATTTTCCATTCCTGCTACACCTACCCAGGCCTGTCATAAAGAATGCCTTTCATAAGGTCATCAATAAACTACACATAGCTGGGGAAAGAACCAAATACAGGGCCTGGCATAAATAATGCACCTTTTTATTACAAAATCATAAGCATGTAATTCTGTAACATAACAATATCACACTCAAGCACACCATATGGCATTTTAGGTGAAATGTTCAAATTAAAATTATAAACTACTACACCCATATTATTACCCTACCAACCACACTCAAGTAGGCGTTACTTCTACCAGACCCTATAGATTGAAAAAAAAAAAGATATCAATACAAATGTCCAAACTGAAAGACAAAGAGAAAAAAACTTAAACGGTATAACAATATCTAAGAAGTGTGGGACTGTTACAAAAAGTATAACATAAACCTAATGGGAATACCAGAAGGAGAGTAGGGGGAAAGGAAAAGAAGCAATATTTGAAGCAATAATAACTGAGAATTTCTCAAAATTAATGATAGACACCATATTACATATCTGGGAAGCATCAGAGATCACCAAACATGATAAACGCTACGAAAATCTATAGCTAGACATATCATATTTACACTGCAGAAAATAAAGGATAGAGAAAATCTTGAAAGAAGTTACAGGGGATAAAGGAAGGGAAGAGAAACCCATAAAAGTTATAATTACAGAAAGATAAAAGTTATATCATACTTCTCAAAAATCATGCATGCAAGATTGCAGTAAAATATTCAAAGTATTGAAAGAAAAAAACAACCACTCTAGAATTCTGTATCCACAATAATTATCCTTCAAAAGTAAAGGAGAAATAATTTTTCAGTACAAAGCAACTTGAGCAAATGTATCACCAGTAGACCTGCCTTGTAAGAAATATTAAAAACAAATTCTTCAATAAATAAATAAATTTGTATCTGTCAGAAACCCAGACCTACATAAAGAAAGGAAGAGTGTTAAGAATAAATAAAGGTAGAATAAAATTGTTTATTTTTCTTATTTTTCATTGACTACAATGTAAAAGTTTCAGATGTCAAAATAACAATTATAGCAGCAATGTATTTAGTGAGGATAGTGTATGGATAAGTAGTAATAATGTCCAGTGGAGTTACTTTTTAACAGGAAGCTTTAAACATATGGCAGCAAAAACAACTACAAAAAGCATATAATCTATGAGGGCACAAAACATGTACTACATTACTTGAGTTGTCCTAGAGAAAAGTAAACATATTGATTAATTTTAGATGCACACGTTTTAAATTCTAAATTTCCAAGTTAAAACAAAAAAATAAACATGAAAACTATGTATTTAACATTTAAGCTTATGGCATGAAAGGAAATACAATGCTAAAAAATTATTAATCCATAATTTAGAATGAAAAGTAAAAAATGAACATAGAGTAGGTGTAATAAACATGAAGCACAAAATAAAATGCTGAGTTTAAAACTAAAATCTCTAGGTATTATATTATGTAAAAATAGACAAAACATTTCTAGATAAAAGACTGACTTTCAAAAAGCATAGAGTTGTATGGTGTTTAAAAGATATATCTCTAAAATTTTAAAATACAAAAAGATTTTTTAAAATGATTAAAAACTTCCTGCAAAAGGAAGCTCAGGTATGTATATAAATATCAGTCACAACAGACTATTAGATAAAAAGCATAGCTAGAGATAAAGTAACTTTGTAATGATGAAAGCTAAACCATAAAGTATAACAACTTTATATTTACATGCATCTAATAAAATGGCCTCAAAATATATACAACAAAAATTCACAACTAAAAGAAACTGATGTTACAAGAAAAAAACTTTTTGTAAAGAAGTAGAATATTTAAACACCAAAGCTAACCTCATAGATATATGTAGAAAACTCTATCCGACAACTATAGAATATATTTTTTCAAGTACACATCAAATATTGTTAAAGTAATTAGATATTGGGACATAAAGCAAAATTTATATATTTTTAATGACATAGACTATGTTTTCTGACAGCAATGCAATTAATCTAAAAATTAATAAAAGATAACCTAAAAAAGCCCTGTTTGGCAAAGTTAAGAAGTTTACTTTTAAAAAGACAAAAAAATAAGGCATAATAGAAGTTGTTAAATATTTTGAATTAAATAATGAAAATTATATATTTATATATGATGAGGTTTGTATTACATTATGATGTACATAGTGTACATCAATGTACATTACATTAATATCTCCATGTAGTATTAAAAACAGAGACATTTATTGATGAAGATACAAGAAACATTATATATAGGATAATGATGCCTTAGTTCCCTTCAAAGTAGGCACCTTGGGACCTCACACAGTTCTCCCAGCATCTTTTCACCTTTCAAAAGACTGCAAAATCCATTTTTGGAATCACCATCAGTTGTTGTTACCGAACAAGAGGTCCGAGGGAGGGGCAATACAATATTTGGCCCACCTAGGGATGCCCAAAACTGCTATACAACAGGGGCCCCTCCCCCCCAAAAAACCAAAATACTAATATCTACTGGGCTCTTCTGTCCGCCACCAATTGGAAAGACATCTCTCAATGCCAGAGATTTGTGAAAAGGAAACAAAATGTTTATCTAATGCTATTCAGGCCTAATGCCGCCACTAAAATATCAAAGTCCTTTAGGGTATACACCTACACCCACACAGCGTTCCCTTCTCCCACTGTCCCAACTCCAGGTACCGTAAATCTGGAAAAGAGCACACGTCTGTATTGCAGGCTGCTGGCACCGTCAGCTGTGTCACTGTGCAGGATCTCGAGTTAATCCAAAGTACTGTGGTACCCTCTCACGGTCCACTGGCAAGAGTCCTTTGTACCCAGTTCCAGTCAAAGTCTCTCTTGCTTTTCAGGCCCCGCAGCCAAAGGGGGCACCCCAAAGCCGCGTGGGCCTCTTCTACCAAAGCTGCAGGAGTCCGCACTCCACCAAAACCATGTGGCCTTCTTCTTCACCTGGCTGCAGGGATCTCCATTCTGGCAAAGCTGCATGGTTTTTCCTTTTCACCTGGGAAAGAGGGGGTCCGCACCCTGCCAAAACCACGTGGCTCCCTCTTTCACCTCACCAAGAGGGGGTCCTCACTCTGCTGAAACCGCCTGGCTCTCTCTTCATCTGGCCAAGCAGGGGCCCTTTATGTCTTGGAGCCAGTCTTTTCCAAGCTCTCTTGCAGGCACCTCACTCAGGAGCGCAGCCCCTCGTTACATTCTCAGTCCCAGCCACTCCCTTCTCCTTCCCTCCAAACTTAGCCACTGCTATTTAACATATCTATGAAACCAGTTAAAGGTTATAGATACATTAAATAACCATTCCAGAGGTTAGCTGCAAAACTATTGCTATGCAAAACAGCTCTCAATGGCCCTGCTCTATTCGTTTCTTCCCCCTGGGGGAGGTGTGAGGACATCTTATGTGTCTCTCCAATATTCCTATACACTTTGAATTCTGGACACCATTTCAAATCTTTTTTTTGGGGCCCCCCTGGCTGCACCCTGTATCATTGTCACATCATGTTTTCCTGAATCTCATCGATGGTCTGAAACCTCTTCCCTTTCAAAGGCAATGTTTTTAGTTTGGGGAAAAGCCAGAAGTCAGAGTAGTTTTTGGAATCCCCAGATCAGCTTCTGGTTCTTACACTGTCAGTCACCAATCTTTGTTGATTGCAGCCTGTACATGTTCAACATTCTCAGATGTGTTTGTCGAAGGCCTTCCAGAATGTAGCTATTGGAAGATCTTTTCTTCCAGAAAGGGTAGATCATTTTCAGCAGATTCTCTACCATCTTTGAAATGTTTGTGCCACATTTTTATATGCATTGCATTAATCACATTATCCCCAAAAGCCTTGTGAATCATCTGAATAATTTCCGTGCAGAAATATTCAAGCTGAATTCAAAATTTGATACAGATTAATTGCTCTACTCACTCAGTCATTTTTAATGCAACAATCACATTGTACACATGCTCACTTAACAGTATCTACTGCTTCCCATGACAAGTACAGTGAAGTTGTCATTGTTCACATATGCTCACTCCAGTCTACTCTCCTTGGCTTCCAGGTTACATCAATGGCACGCAAACCATTCTCGTTATGTTAACAATACAATGGCTGGACTTTTTCCAGACAGACCTCATTATATATATAATACCTTGGATGAAGCTAATAAAATATGTAGAAATTTGTAGTCATAATTCTTCATATTCAAAAAGTAGAAAGATTAAAAATTAATGAGCTAAACATCCTTCAGAAAAAATTAGAATAAAAACACCAAAATAATCTCAAATAACAGAGGCAAAGATTTACCATAAGAGCTGAAATTCAATTCTAAAATATATAAAAGAACAAGGCTTTTTATGTACTATTTTAGAATGATATCCAAGACATATTGTTAAGAAAGCACTAAAAATAAGTGTTATCACTGACTGGTGTGGCTCAGTGGATTGAGCACTGGCCTGAGAACCAAAGGGTCTCAGGTCCAATTCCTAGTCGGGGCACATGCCTTGGTTGTGGGCCTGATCCCCAGTAGGGGGCGCATGAGAGGCAACCATACACTGATGTTTCCCTCCCTCTCTCTCTCTTCCCCTCTCTCTAAAAATAAATAAATAAAATCTTTTGAAAAATAAATAAATGTTATATGCAGTTTCCTACCATTTGTGGAAAAGGAATATATTTATATTTTGAAAAATTTTAGTGCTTATAAGACCTTCGTAACTTCTGAGTTTTTTAAAAGTTACACTTTTAAGTAAATAAACTTTTAAAATTTGTTTAAAAAGTGATTAGCTGAAGGCCCCCTCCCAAAGAAAACTAGAGGAAAAGCAGATTCACAAATACCTCATTCATATATAAGGGAGATGCCATTGCCTGCTGACCACATGTGAGTGAGGAGGTAGTGCTAGTGATGATGGAGATGGAATGATGGTGATGGAGGTGGTCAGGATGGTAGCGGCAGATGTGGTAGTGGTAGTGTAGTTATTTGACGATGAAGGGTGGTGTCAAGGAAAGCATGGTGGCATTGGAGGTGAAGGTAGAAATGGAGGAGGTGAAAGTGGAGGTGGTGGTACTAGAAGTAATGGTAGAGGTTTGGCAGGGACTGTGATGGTAAAACTCCTGACGCTGTTTTGGCAAGGAGATAATCCTTATTCATCAACATGAGCCAAAAAATCTGAGAACATTCTATTACATCCCACCAGTTGAAAATCATCATGTGTTCTATCTTCTTTCCTTTGAGGTCTATTTCGATCCATAAAATTCAGTCTCCTCATTAGTTCCCAGCCCTGTTCAGATCAGCTGACTATAACTGATCATGTAGGAGTTGACCACATAACATAAGGGATTTGAAAAGAGGTGAGGTGTAAGATACCACTTGTGATTCCTATTTGGACCGTAGAATCTGAGAGTGGTTACTAAAAGAACAGTTAGTCATCCTATGCCTTGAGTAACATCTGCTATATGTTTGAATAAAACCATGTCCCTGGTGGCCAAAGAAAAACTGAGAACTGCTCTTTAAAGGTGAAGGGGAAGTTCCTGTGTGAGTCTGCAGTGAGGACATGTGACCAAATTGTCATGAAGGGACATACTTAGTAACCTCAAAAGAAACATGAAAAACTTTATAGAGACCACAGGTTTAACTTATTCCTTCTCCTCGTCAGAGGTGCACTGGCTCGAGGCCACAGGTGAGGTGAGTGAATGAATTCCCAGTCCCAGAGAAGAGGCTGCCTTCTAAAGAGAAAATTTTTCCCTGCATCCAAGCTAACAGCTTCAATTTCCCTCTAATCAGGCCCCTTAGTTGGTCCATGACAAGGGGGCTGATTGCTCAGACTTGAAAAATAGTAGATGAAAAGCAGAATCCTTATAACACTTTATCCACATCCAAAAATCATTTTTCACTCTACACCCCCCACAGTCTTTACTTAGGCAACAACACAGGAGCTCTCTGATTATCCCACTGGGTTCTAGTATTTGCTCAAAGGTTTCTCAAAATCAAATTGTTCTTATTCACTTTATTTAAAAAGAAATTCAGAGATTGCTTTCTACATGATGGTGTTAAAAGGAGAAATACAGTTATAAGTATTAAACAAACAACTAGAATTTAAAAAGAGAGAAAGGAAGAAAGAGGGGAGGAAAGGAAGAGAAAGGATGCAGAAAGTTAATGTCCCAAAAGTCTGGAACTTACTGTCATAGGGAAGTATTACTCCAAAGAAGCATTTCTGCCCCTCACCAATTTGGAGGCAAAATGAGAACCATGTGAAAAAGCAACACTGAAGAGATCCTGTCTCCACACACAACTAGGTTTTCTCAAGAGTGAAAGTGAGTGATATTCACAGCTTCAGGAGGAGTTGGTTATTACTAATAGCATTATTGTTATTCTAACTTACTCCTGGTCCCTTCTTTAACATCACAAAAACCTCTGAAAGTGACTTCTGTCTCTTTGGCCCTTTCTATACCCTTTTGGCTTTCTTTGCATTACAATACACAGGCTAACAGTTCTATAATTTTCGCTCATTGAAATGTATCCTCTCCCAGAAATAGACCAGTGTGATTATTGAATAGGCCTGGATACTCTGTGCTTCATCTTTTCTTGCTGTAACTGGACAGCCCTTTTTTATTCTTCTGATAACTGAAACATTTGAACAATCATTGTCCTACAGAGGAGCTGATCTTGGAGCAATTGTGCTTTGAACCACTCCATCCCCATTGGGAGTAAGATCGGTTTTTAAAATAATGACTTCTCTAGCAGTTTATTACCAGCCTGGAGTCATTTTCACACCTCAGAAGTGAAGGCTTAATGAGCAGAGAAATTAAAGAGCAAAACTCCGCTAGTGTCTTCTTAAATGGTGGCATTTTGGCAGCTCAGAAGAAGATGCAATTCCAAAGGGGAATACATCACATTTATCTTGTTCTCCAAATGACCTTTAGGTAATGAACCTCAAAGTTTCCTCCCCCCTGCCCTGCAACTCCACACCTTTCTTTTTAATCTTGGGGGAGATGTCTCTCAGGAAGATTGGGTGTTGAAAAATGGAGTTGTGTTGGTATAATGAGTTCACCTAGCAGAGGTCTGAAAATACAGTAATGGCTCAATAAAATCTTCCTAATTGAGGAGTGACCACACACTCCCAGACCCTCACCACCACAGCAACTCCTTCCCCAAAGTTGCAAATTCTTAGGCATCTTTTAGAAACATACTCAGAAACACTTTGTTCTTATATTACTAGTGTTGGGGTTCTTGGGTTGCTCGATACAGAAATAAAGAGGAAGAAACACAGAGAAATATCCAGACAGATTTTATTAAGTCTATGCTCAAGCTCAAGAGAGACAGCACAAAGGAAGAAAAGACCCTCTGAACTGGCTCCAGGGACTGACTCTTCTCAGCTGCTTTTACAAGCTGGAGACAAAGCAGCCTTGCCTGAAAGGGTGGGCTTTTTTAAAAAGGCAGGTTTGTAAAGGGTTCTAGAGTGGAATTTTCCGTGTCATGGTGGGGTTACTTCCTCCTTCTTTCCAGTTGCTTGACAACTCTCTCAGCACCTGCGCTGTGGAGGTAAGATGGTGTTATTGCTCATTACAATCACCACAGGATGGTAGAGTAGTGGCCAAACCTTGATCAACTGCATGACTGGAACTGTAGTTTCTCATCTTCTGGCCACCTGGTCTTAACTTGGCTTCCCAACTACCCGGTATTTTTCCATTCCTGGGCCAAAGTCCTTATACCGTCTCATTTATCTTTCATAATTCTCCCAGTTAGTTGCTCCCTCTTCAGTTCTCTTCAGGGTTCTTATGTCAATTATTTGTACATTTCATTGTGATTATTATAGTTTTAATAGTCTGTTTTTTCCAATAGGCCTTGAGTTGTGCAAGGAAAGTGACAAAGCAGTGGTCCTTTTTACATCCCTAGTGCCCATCACAGTGCTTAGCACAAGTAAGAACTTAGTAAATATTTGGTGAATGAATAAATGATTGAATTATTTCAATGATTCTTTTCAAAGGAATGATAGTCTCACAAAGAATCACAGCCTTTGATTCAAAATAGAGCAATAAAGACCAGCGGGTAGATGTAAGAACTGATTGCACTCTGTGCATGACTGCCCACTTTAGGTGAGAGAAAAAAGAATTCTCCAGCCTACCTCCAACTTCTTGAATAAAATATTCCACATCACCGCTACACAAAACAGACAGTCTGGGAAGCATTTGTGTCAATCTATTGGCTTTCCCACCTGGCCTGAAAAAATCAGAAATCTCATGTTTGGATGGTATTTCCCTCATAACATCTGCAATCTTTGGGAATCTGTTTTGGGCCAAGAAATCCTCTGGGAGGGTATGATCAAACTGCCCAGAGTAGGCAAGTCAAATTAATGAAGTAGTAGAAATCAGTCTATCTCAGTGACTGCTGAACCAGCCTGCCTAATTGCTTATTTTGCTTGGTTGGATTTGAAGCTTTTATTGATATTTGAAATGTTTTTTTCTCATTCTGTTAATATTGGTAGTTAGAGTGTGAGTTTTGATTTCCAATGCTTTCATTTATTTTCTCTCGCTGGTAGGGAAAGCCAGAAAGGAAACAAATGAAGAGAAAATGACTGTTGGGATGAGTAGGAATATTGGGTAAGGAAGAGAAATAAGGAATATGAGAGAGTTCTACCCCTGAGAGGACTTGGGATGGTGAGATCCCTTCAAGATGATTAGCAGCCAATGCTACTAATCGACATGGAAAGCATTTCTGTGCAATATCAGTTTCCTCATGTTGTTTGTAGAGTGGGCTTATGATCATAAGTGGCAGGAGATTCGCCCCTCCTCAGCAGTAGATATGAGAAATGAAGCTCTTTGCTTTAGAAAAGCCAATGAAAATAGGCTGGTGTTCACTGTTTCATGAAGGAAGAGTGGACAAATTACCTACCTAGACCATACTGGGTAGAATTGTTAGTTAAAAATGACAACCAAGCTTGTAATATACACCGCAGTTTGGAAATTTAAGCTGGGAGGCCCAGAGCTCTCAATAGTGCATTATGAAGCTTCTTTTGTACTTCTGGCTCTTTTTGTGCTGGGAATCATTTAGCCATTGACTTTAACTGCAAATACAGTTCCATCAAATACCAAGTATAAATCAAAATTACTGGATCATTCAAAATCTGTCCTCAGAGTTGTTTATACATATTTTTTCCAGCATTACTTCCATATAGTTATAAGTGAAGCCACTAGATTATGATATATTGTGCATGCCTTGTCCCCATCTTGCTACAGCCTCTTGCAAATTAGATGTAATCCATGACAAGTTATTTTTCTAGTTATACTAAATATAAATAATGATAATAAAAAGGGAATCAACTGATGAAAGATGAGAGCGAGAGAGGAGGAAAGTTTCTTTTAACCAGCTCTTCTCTTGGTCTTGGTTGTTCCAAACAGGTGGAAATTACAAAGGAGGAATTTTGAATTTAACTTTGTCACACAAGAGCCTAAATTCCTATCTGTGTAGTCCAGTCTACTAGAGAGTAATAGGAAACTCACTGGTCACATACACAACTATTTATCATTTTTACATTTTCAACTACGGTCGATATATATCATTTTATTAGTTTCAGATGTACAACCAGTGATTAGACATTAAATAATGTAATAAGTGTTCATCCTGATAAATCTTGTACCCATCTGATACCATACATAGTTATTAGACTATTATTGCCTATATTCCCTATACTGTACTTCATATCCCCATGACTATTCTGTAACGATCAGTTTGTACTTCTTAATCTCTTCACATTTTTCACCCATTTACCTAACTGCCCCTCTCATCTGGCAACCCTTAAAACATTCTCTGTATCTATGATTCTATTTCTGTTCTGCTCTTTTGTTTGTTTTGTAGATTCAGTTATTTGTTGATAGATATGTACTTATTGCCATTTTATTATTCATATTCTTGATCTTCTTCTTCAAGAAGACCCTTTAATGCAGGGTTATCAAACTCATCTTCACTGGGGACCACATCAGCTTTGAGGTTGCCTTCAAAGAGCCAAACTAATTTTAGGACTATATAAATGTAACTACTCCTTAACTGTTAAAGAGTTGAAATTACATTCAGCCCTTTGAAGGCAACCATGAGGCTGATGTGGCCGCCAGTGAAAATGAGTTTGACACATCAGCTTTAATGTTTCTTATAATACTGGTTTGGTAGTGATGAACTCCTTTAGCTTTTTCTTGTCTGGGAAGCTCTTTATCTGTCCTTTGATTCTATGTATTAGGTAGGTTTGCAAATATTTTGTTACAGACCTATGTCAAATTCTGCTTGTGATTGGCCCTGGGCAATCTGTTCGGAGCTATCAGAGATCCACAGCTTGTGGCTCTCTCTGCTGGGTATGGGTATGTGCAAAAAGAATTATGTTACTCACAAAAGCCAGCTTTTTTTCTGGAACTAGACACCAAGGAGAGTCAGCTAAAGTCTTAAAGTCCCCAGAGATCCACCTTTACCTGTAGGCTTTCTGTTAGGCCTAATCAAAGGTTAAGAGGTAAAATCATTGTCTCTCTGATTTTCCCCACTTTTACCTCTAAAATTTCTGCCAGTCATGCTTGGAGAATTATGAGATGTACCTACAAATGTTAACAGTGCCGTGTTAACTGAAGGATTTACCCCATATTCTCTTAAATTATTCTTTTCTCCCTTTGTGCCATAGATATATTTTGTATACCTGTGTGATACTGAAAGACATAAAGCAACAAATCAAAAAAAAATCCTGTCTCAAACCATTACACTCATTAATCTTACATTAATACAGCAAAATAAAAAGGTTTGGAATAGGAATTTATCCAATTATACCTTCCCATGACTGATATTATAATGCAAACATGAAGCTGATATGCTAAATGATGTGCTAATTTAATGCCATACTTTACCATGTATAATGTGCACTTTTTTTGCCCATATTTTGTAGGAAATAATAAGGGTGCACATTATACATGGGTAGCACTGGAATACCTTGTACCTGTTCTTGCAGTTTGTAATTATTTGTTACATAAAATTTCTTGTATCATAATACATTCAAAACTAAATGCTAAAATTCTTTTACAATACAAAAAAAATCCAAGTATCTAAATATAAATAAATAAATAAATAAATAAATAAATAAATCAAACAATTAAAACAAAAGATTTTTTCCTGAATGTTCGGGCCAAAAACGTGGGTGTGCATTATACAGGGCAAAATGTAGTAGTAGCTTCAACAAGGACCATTAGAATTACATCATAATAACAAGACATATTTATTCCAGATTCCAGAACTCAAAAACATCTGTTTTTGAAGGAAGTTTCAAAAACTGTTATGAGTCTTGAGAATTTGCATCATCACTGCTGTATCCTCCTAGGCATCAAGAATCAGCTGCTGCCTCAAGATACTGGCTCTCCAGGACCTCAGCTCAAATCAGCAAAGCTGTTTATAAATCCAAAGAGAGAGAAGAGACTTTGTAATTAAGAGTGTTCTGACCATTTATACAATAAATTTTCCAGAAACACAGCTTAGTATAAACCATGTTTCAAGAACATTTCAGCATAATAGAACAAACACAAGCATTTCAGTGAAGCAGATAGCAGAGCAATTTGTTCTAGCAGATGGTTCGCTGTGGGATCAGAGCAATTATCTCCTTACTCTCTACACAGGGGTAGCAGAAGATTCAACAGTTGACAATTCAAAGGAACTCAGTGATACAAGTGAATTTCTGAGATATTAAAATGAATAATGTTTGTATCCTCCTCACTCCACAAGCATGTCCTGGAGAATGTTCTGAAAAATAAGAAGTGATTGTTTTGCTGTGTGTGCATGGTCCTCCTACTGAGTTGTCTTAAAGAGCTAGACTCAGAAGATGTGAGGACTCAGAAGACTACTCACCATTCTGCCACCCCTCGAAGTCTTACGCCTCTTTCTTGTGACTATTGCCTAGGAAAATGACTCTCCTTCCCTCTTTTATCTTTCCTCTCTGTAATTCTGAATCTATGGGCCAATGAAGTTGCTCTAGCTAAAACAAATCGACAATTCCCAAAACAAAGTTTGCAATCCACACAGCAAGTGGTGAAAAGATATGAATTTATTTATCATTTTCTGATATGGAACTACAGAATCAGAAGCCAGGAAATCTATACAAGCTAAAAAATTCTTGACTGGTAAAAATGGTTGAATACATAATATTTTGCCTACATCGAAATATTAGTTCAAGTCACCTGAGCAATCAAAATTTCCATCAGTTCTCTTGAGTTGCGGTCAAACATTCCCAAATATTTTACATCTCCCTAACTTTGGCAGTAGAAATTATAATATAAAGATGGAATTAACATATTATGAATGGCCTCAGGCACTTCTGTACAACAAAACCAAATCTAGAAAAAAAAATAAATAAATAAGCAAAAAACAGTTGATGGTAGTGGGTTTGGAGATTGGGGGAAAATTATAAATCAGGCCACCACACAGATTTGAGAGTTACAGGGAAACACCCACCTAGGACAGACTTTTGAAACAAAGAGATGGTATAGAATTTATGACTTGAAAAAATAACAAAACAAATTCACAAAGATAGTCAGAAATAAAAAAGCAAGGGGGCAGGGACACTCAGAATGTTGAAGGCTGCCTAGATTACAGAAGTCTTGTAGGATCAAGCCAGAAACTAGACAGGACCGTTGCCTTCATTCTCATGGAAACAGAAAAGGTTGGCATCTACTTTGGAGTAGAGGTAAAGGCCAAGGAAGAATTAGGAGATAAAACATAGAGGCTACCCTGAATCCTGAGCATGGCTTTCAGCAATCTTTTTGGATTCATTGCCTCCTGAAGTCTATAAATTGCTACCAGGTAGGACCTTCGGCCCTAAGATGAGTGCAGTAGCTTCGCATGCCCCATGGTTGACTGAACAGGCCTAAGTGCTTTCTCTACTTAGAAGGAAAGTATCAAAGTGGCATATAAGGGAAAGTTTACACAGAGACAAAGTGGAGCCTGGCATGAGAGCTCCCTGGATCCGAGAGGTTGAGTTAATTTTATTTCCTCAGACAGGACAGTGTCTGAATCAGTGCTTTGCTCTCTGGCTTCTACTCAGAAACATTTGAGAATCTGTAATGTCCATTCTGGTCCCAATGAAAAAAATAAGAACAAGAATGGAAATAAAAAATAAGCATTTTATTTAAAAAATTGTTTAAAACACTTCAGCAACTGTCAAACATTGTGTTAACTCCTTTGAAAATATGTAATTAGATACTCATTGCAGTCTGTGAACTTATTCCTGTTTTCATGAGAGGAAACTGACGCTATTGTTTTCTTTGGGGGGGTTGCAAACTAAAACTCTAACTATCCTTTTGATATATTTTTATTATTGAAACCAAAGACTATTCTGTGACTCTTAGATCACCTACAAAGAACTTTTTGACTTTTCATAATTAACTTTTATTTCAGCTCTAATAATTTAACTTAAGATGATCAGGACAGAAAATGCACATGTTGAGATATAGGTAACCAGATGGAGATGAAGAGAGAGAAGAGAAGGGAAGAAAGTTGTCCACCCACCTCTGGTGATTATATTTAACAGACAATGTAGGTTCATTGTCCAGAGGATAAATTATGGACCCTGTGGTAATGACAACAATAAAGAAAACACCATTAGCAACAACAAAAAGTATTTGTAACAGGAGGGCTTCTTAAGCCCTCCTGCTTGTGGTATTCATTGTTCTAAGTGCTCAATGTAAATCATTTAACAAATTACTCACTCAATGTAAATCATTTAATAAATTACTCATTCACAAGATTAATGAAGCACTCACACAATTATCATTTCTATGTTCTTTTCTTTTATATAGTCACAGCTGTGAAGAATTTGTCATATAATCAAAAACCAGTAATTTATTTTTTAGAACAAACATATTAATGATTGTGGAGATCTAAAATATAAGTTTCAAATATTTTATTATAGGCTTTATTTTTTCAGCCATTCCAAGAAAAAGAGTTTATTTTGCTCTTTATTTTTCTGTTGAACAAGAGATATATGATCCAGTTTATAATACAAGACTAGAATTTTTTAAATTGAACCTGACCTGTTTTCTACTTTAAGATTCCATTATTTAAAGTAATTTCTATATCCGTTCTAAAAGGGCTTAGGTGACCCTGATGTAAGCTGAAGTAATGTCATCTTATTTAATGATTTCAAAAGCATCAGGCATTATATTTTCTTGCCGACTCACTAGCCCT
Organism: Artibeus jamaicensis; assembly: GCF_021234435.1. Taxonomy (NCBI): domain Eukaryota; kingdom Metazoa; phylum Chordata; class Mammalia; order Chiroptera; family Phyllostomidae; genus Artibeus; species Artibeus jamaicensis. The sequence continues at coordinate 731,312 of NW_026521726.1, forward strand.
CTTCTTCATGATGATATTGGTTAAAAAAGTAAAACAGATGCATAACAGCTGGCTCATGAACTTCAACAGCTCAGCCATTTCTTGGCATCACTATCAATGTTTTTCTCTGAATACCAATCCTAATTGCTAGTGTTATACAATTCTGGGGTTTGAAGTCTTAAACATACTACCTACTTATTGATTTTCAAATTATGTGATTTCACACAATAGGTGATAGATAGTTAGGCACTTATAGTTGAGTGATGCTTTATTTTCCATGAGCATAACTTGCAGGTTATAGGACTTTTCCTTAATTAGTGAGCCTTAAAAGACTCCTGTTTTTTTTTCTAAGTTTTATCCGACAGTATAATTTTTTATGGTTGAGTTGTAAAACCTTTGAAAATAGAATTTTATAATAGGAAGTGACAAATCCTAGCTCAGTTTAACCATCTGCCTGTAATAAATACATGTTCCTTTCCCCCTGCAAACCCTGACATTTTCTTCCTGTGACCCAAGGTCAATTAATCAGAGGAGAGATGATGATAATTAAAAAGAGACTGTTAGTAACACAGCACTGTAAAAATAGTTATAAATGAACTGCCTGTCTGAGCAACAGCACAGTCGGAGCCTTTCTTTCAAGCATGCTTTTCTAGTACTTGCCACTGTCTTCATTAATGTCTCTCCCACAACTGAAGTCTACGGCAGGCCTTTTTAGGACCACAAACAGGGGACACACAAAGGAGGCAAACTCCTCTCTGCATATGACAACATTGCAGGTTCAGAATTTTGAATGACAATTACATGCATTCATCTTAATTTTGGGGGGCCATCTGGTTTAAAGGGGCTGCTGGGATTTCAAAACTCAATGAAGATTGATATTGCCCAGAAGGCTGAATCCTTCAGGCAAATCAAGGGCAAATATGTCTATCCAATAGAAAAAAAATCTTTAAAAAAAATCTTGATGTCACCAGATTTACTAATAATTAGGTTGTATTTAATGCAATAATTTTACATCTGAGGAGCAGAGTGTCAGGATCCATCAACATTAGGTGTCTACCTTGTTCCCTCGGGAAGATTGATAGAGCTCAGGTCAGCATCATCTGTTACTATTTTATAATTGGATTTGTTTTGTTCCCTTCAGTAAACTACTTTGAGTGCTATGAAGAGACATTTGCTGTAAACAAAAAGACAAAAAGGGGCAGGAGCTGAAATGTGTGAAGTGGGCAAGTTAGAAAATGAAATGTAGACTCTTAGTTATGAAAGAACTCATCAGAGGTGGAGAAAAAGGTATAAGTATAAATATGGATATCTAGAGAAAATTATCTTTATGTCAAATAGAAAAATTCAATGTATAAGGGGATGAGTCAAGAAAACAGTGAAGAATATACTTTTCACTTTAAGATTTTGTCACTTTATGCCTACCTATAAAATTTTCTTTCTAATCCTCTAATTTTGAGAAATGCATCACATTTTTATGCTGGTTGAATGGAAGTGAGGCATTGTGATTTTAGGATATTTATCCAGAAATCACTGTTACTTGTCATCATAAAGTTAAGATTTTTTTCTTCTAATCCAAAGAACATTCATTCAAAAGTTTCTTCCTAGTTCTACCAAATAAAGCAATTCATATGCTTTGCTCACTGCGGAATCTCTAGCACATGAAAGAGTATCTGGCAGATACTCAATACATATTTGTAAAGTAAATGAGTGATCTGCCTTTCAAATTTATATTCATCCTTAAAAGATTCATCCTTACTCATTCGTTCATTAAGCTTTCTCGGATCACCTCCATCCCTGCGGAAGGGGGCAGGTGCTTCCTCTAAACTCTCATATCTCCAGGTGTGCTCTTGTAGAATGGTGCCATTCTGGCATGGAGCAAAGTCATCCAGGGTCCTTATTTTCATCCCTTGAATACAGTCTGTAAGACCAGAGAGTGCTTAAACTTGGTAGATGCTCAGTGAGTATTTTTGTCAGTGAAATTAACGTTAGCCTCAATCTTCTAAGAAGACCCACCCTCTTTTTGCTTCTGAACTTCCTTCTGAAAGAGTGCAAGTCCCTGCTATCCACTTTTTAATAATAATAAGAATAGCTCAGCATTTACTATTGAGAACTTGGCTAAGTGCTTTAATTTCATTATCAAGTTTTCTCTTTGCACTAAGCACTGTTATTCATTCCCATTTTACAACAGACAAAACTGAGCCTGAAAAAAAAGAAGTAAAACTTGTGCTAGGTCATATGGCTTGTAAATAGCAAACAAGGCTTCTATAGGGGCTGAAAACAGCTCTATCTGATGGAATGTGTGCAAAAAAAAAAAGACTTTGAAATCAATGTCTAATTTAAAAAATAAAATCCATGCCCTTAGGTGAATGTGTTAGAACTTTAAATTGTCAAAGTTCTAAACCAAGTGCCTTTAGACTTACTCAAGATACTTTTCAACACAGAAAAAAATAATTTTTTAGCCAATTTAACTTACTCTGATAATTTCATCATGCCAAAAGAGGTAATTTATGCGATTCTCGATTAAATGGTATTATCTGTTCTTACAGCACTTAGTTTTATTTATTTACAAACACACACAGCTCCTTGTCAAGTGAAACAAATAATAATTTTGCCTAATATAACCTAAATGTTTGGAGCTATGATTTCCAAGAGAAAAAAGGACTAAGGGGACAAAAATGTTCAAAGCCTTCTGAAATGAGATCTTTATTTACAAAGATCTGCTTCATAACTGTTGCAGTGAGATTTGTACCCCGTGTATTTGGAGGCTTACATGGGCTTTTTACTCTGGCCTTTGATTCCTCTTTTCTTAAAATGCATGAACATATTCTCATTGGCTCGATTTAGGATTTCAGTTCTGCCTTGGAGATGCTGTCCAGATAGTCTGAGTCATTGGTCCTGTTCTCAAGAAAGTGTAGAAGATGGATAGCTTTAGCACTTTCCTTCAGCTCTTATAAATCTAATAAATGGCTTCATCCATATTACCTCTCTTGGAATCCTTCACATTGTCTTGGTTTCTGTTACAGATAAGAAAGGGGAATGTTTGCCAACTTTGATGTTGATGAGACTGAAACAGCAACTCTAGTAATTCTACATTTATACAACTTTATTCTTATTGTTCAACTGGCAAAAAAAATTGTGGTCAAAGCAATAAAGAATCAGATATTGTCAGGTCATTTGGTACCTAAGTTAGACTGAGCCAGGCAACTCTTGGGAACTCCTGAAGGTTAGAAATATACCTGACCTCCTGGCAGTTGGTACCAAATATTAGTGACAGCAATAGTCTCTCCAGATGACGTGGGAAGCTTTGGAAGACCTTTGTTCACCCAAATCCCAGGCGCTCTGGGAGAGTGATAAGGCCGTCTGGGAAAAGCAAATAGCAGGATAGTCACAAGGACTGGGACTAGCACCCCCACTGATAGAACTAATTTTCACATTTAGCCTTTGTACTCTGCTTCTGCCCCGTAGATAGAACTAATTACCGTATTCCGCTTCTGTATCTCACTTTGCTACATAGACAGGAAGACCCCTTCGGCTATATAAACCACAAGAATCCTTTGTTTGGGGCTCAGAATTTAGAGACTGATTCTTTTGGGCCCGTACACGTTAATAAATCTCGTACTCCAGAATCCCTCAGTGTCTGGTTGCTTCATTTTCCTATAACACAGACACATAAATAAGATTAGAAAAATTTTCAGAACTTGTCCAATTTCTTTGTTAAAACAGGAAAATCGATTCATCAAAATGAACTTCCTGTGAATAATCAAGTTTCTAAAATTAGGAGACACAGTATGCTTCCACAGAACAAAAATCACAAGCACCAGACCCTGAGCGAGAAATATTTTTCTTTGCTTTACCCCAAATTTCATGTAGCTTATATTTTGTTTCAGCATATGCTTTGGAAAACCAATTTCTTCCCCACTCTTCCCACGAGGACTCTTTGCAGAGGGAGAGATGATTTTTCAACTCATGAGACTGAGTTCCATTATTTTAGACCAAAAGTTTTTGGTTATTTTCTTTTTAAGGCAAATCAGAGAAAAACAAAAAGAAAATGAAAGAAAGTGATTCATTAAGCTGTCCTGATTGAATGATAACTAGAAGGACATAATGTACCAATTTAATCATGCTGGAAAATACTGCAAAATCTTGTCATGCGTTTAATAGAACCTTCACTCCAAATATGATTGCTTTATTGATATCCTTCTTGATCATTGTCTTTGAGATTCTCAAAGCTTTCAAAGAGATTTTTAGGGCCATTGTGTTTAGAAAAATATTAAAGTAAGCCTTACCAGGGCTGCCCTGCTGGCTCATCTCTGCGCTGTCCTGAACTATTCGACCGCATGCACCCTTTAAAGAGCCCAATACACTCACATTTGCCACTTGGTTTCTCACTGACAACAGTCACACAGGCCCAGCTGTTCCCAGCAGCTGTTCAGTGTAGAACTGTGTGAACTGAAATGCCTTCCAGCTGATGGTGGTCCCCCCGAGTGCTCCAGGACAATCACCATGACTGGGAATGGAGGCCAACCCCAAAGGGAGACAAATCCAAGGCTAAGCAAAGAAAGCCACCCCCATCCTACCTCTGCCTCGTGGAGAGGAAAAAATAACTGTAAACCGTTTCGTTCCCAGCCTGCCCTCCCGAGGGCTTCACCTTTATAATGAGCTGGACTAGAGAAGGAGATTCCATGCGGCTCCAAATGAATTATCATTATAATAGGCATCTAGGCTGCCCATCAAAGATCCCAGAACAGGGGTAGCAGTAAAGTGGAGGGGGTAAGAAAGAGGAGGGGGAGGAATTTACATACAGAGATAAGCATGGACAGTCATTAAGAGAACAGGCCTTCACTTCAAAAAGACATGAACTCGGCACAGGTCTCCTGCCTGTTAAATATGTACAGCGTGTGCTTATTTGATGATGAAAATCAGACCATGGCTATTTGAATGGAAATGAATTTTAATAAGCGTTGGAGGCACAAGAAGCAGAAACCCTCCATTCTCCCCTCTATCACCAGGCACCTTCTTGACCATCATTACCACAAAGGGAAGAATGCAGGCATGCTAATCATCAGCAAAAAAAGTGCGCTCTCTTCCTCAGTCTTTGTGGGTGTTCATTAACCTTCTGAGTGCCTCAGCTGGCAGAGGACAGCTGTCCCAGGGACATTTCCATATCCACTAAGAAAAGCAGAATGTTGAGTTAGCCTATAGAAAAAAAAAGTGGGAGAAATCTCCCTTAGGAATGAAAGTAAAGGACTATTAACAGTTAGCACTTACATTGCACTATTTAAAAATTTGCAAAATTTTGCACTTACTTGGCACTTTTATCAAATTAAGTATAATATGGTTATTACTCATTTCTTACTCTGACAGACAAATGAATCACCTTAGTATTGTCAATCCTAATCTCCACCGCCTTTGGAAATAAAAATTAAACATATTCTTGAATTACTCGTTTCTTATTTGTATTTAAGTACAGCACAAGAACATAGAAGTATTCTGGTGACTTTAAGAGGTTATGAAACATTTCCCTTCGCTCCATGCAAAACCACATAAAAACCATCCCAATGTAACAACAGAATAATCTCGAAATTCTTTCAAAAAAATTTGGCTCCTACATGGCAGAGTTTATTCTGGAAACCATGGATTCTCTAGTAACTACCTTCTTCAAACATTTTTCACACTAATCCATGTACTTATTGTTTGTATCTCTCTGCACAAGTCCGACCTTTGTAAGGTCATTGACCCTAAGTTAGTCCAAGCTCATTACACCGGACCTTAAGGCACCATCATCCCACTAAACCCTTTGGCAAAAACCCTGTAAGATCATTACTGGAGGAAGACCAGTCCGGAAATAGGTCCTTCCACAGTGTCTCCGGAAAAGAATTTCAGAGGCACACGCCTAGAAGTAATGGTGGCAAGATGTATGAGAGCGCTTTCAAAAGGCCCCTGCTCTCTATGAGGTACTTCCCGGCACTCAGCTGGTAGATGGATTCACTAGCCCCAGGTGCGCACGTCCAGTGTCTCATCCACGACCAGGTGGTTTAGCTCCCTCTAGCTGCAGAAGTCCATTTTCTGGGACAGGAGCCCACACTTAGGTTCACCGGACCCAGGAAGGTGGGCAGGGCCCAGAGCTGCCCTGCTATTAGCCCAGCACCCACCACCCCAGTGACTTAGCTTAGTCTCTGTTCCCATCTGGCTCGTGATTGGTGCTTTGCTTTGACCAGTGCGGTTGCTAAACAGAGACTAGGGCCTTTGTTAAGCTTCCCAGTAAGTATCTCTTTGAGTTCGGAGAGAGCAGGCTTTCTTTCAACCCATCCAGTCTCCTTCCTGACTTTTCCAGGCTTGCATCTTTATCTGATCTTTTCCCCAGTTTCCCAGGTTGGCCCCCTTTATGGTCTCCATTTTGGCTTCTACTGCACATGTGCTCAGTGAAGGACCTTCACTGCTTCCTTCTCCTAGTTAATACCAGGAACTAGTTGGTTGCTCCCTCAAGTGATTAGAAAGTCGATTTTTTCCCTGCCCACTCTGATAGTAACCCCTATTGTAACAGGGCGCAGCCAAGAGGGGGGCCCCAGAAAAGAATTTGGGATGGGGTCCAGAGCTCAGGGTGTCCAGGAAATATTAAGATGTCCTCAACCCCCCAGGTGTCAGTTGGGGGAAGGGAAAAATGGAGCAGGGCCTTTGAGAGCTGTTTTGAATAGCAACAGTTTTGCAGCTAACCTCTGAAATGGTCATTTAACATATCTATAACCTTTAACTGTCTTCATAGATATGTTAAATAGCTGTGACCTTGCTTTGAGCAAGAAAGAAGGGAGTGGCTTCTACCCAAGATTTAACTGGGGGCTGCTCCCCTGAGTTACAGCGCCTGCATGAGAGCTTGGAGTTGATTAGCTCCACACCATGGGGGCCATACTTGCCCAGACTATTGATGGCAGCCCAGTAAACTTGTAATAATACGGGAGTCCTGGCAGGTGTAACTGATTGTAGGAGGAGTCGGAAATGGGGCTGCAAACAAGGATGGGTGCAGAGATTTAAACCCAGATGTGGCAGCCATTGAAAGAGAGAGCCATGCGTTTTTGGGCAGAGTGAGTGATACAGGGTGCAGCCAGGGGGCCCCCCCAAAAAAAAGATTTGGAAAGGTGTCCAGAATTCAAAGTGTATAGAAATATTGGAGAGACATATAAGATGTCCTCACCGCCCCCCCAGGGGGGAAGGGATGAATGGAGCCAGGCCATTGAGAGCTATTTTGCATAGCAACAGTTTTGGAGCTAACCTCTGGAGGAATGGTTATTTAACATATCTATAACCTTTAACTGGTTTCATAGATATGTTAAATAGCAGTGGCCAAGTTTGGAGCCAGAGAGAAGGAACTAGCAGAGACTCAGAATGTAACTAAGGGCTGCTCTCCTGAGTGAGAAAGGCTTGGACTCAGGAGGATGTAACTAAAGTCTGCACTCCTGAATGAGAAGGTTGTGGCAGGGACTCAGGATGGAACTGGGAGGACTCAAGATGGAACTAGGAGCTGCGCTCCTGAGTGAGAAGGGACTCGAGCTGGTAACAAGGGGCTGTGCTCCTGAGTGAAAAGGCCTGTGTGAGAGCTTGGAAAAGACTGGCTCCGAGACATGAAGGGTCCCCACTTGGCCAGATGGAGAGAGAGCCACGCGGTTTCAGCAGAGTGAGGACTCCCTCTAGGTGAGGTGAAAGAGGGAGCCACGTGGTTTTGGCAGGGTGTGGACCCCCTCTTTCCCAGGTGAAAGGGAAAAACCACGCAGCTTTGCCAGAATGGAGATCCCTGCAGCCAGGTGAAGAAGAAAGTCACATGCTTTTGGTGGAGTATGGACTCCTGCAGCTTTGGTAGAAGAGGCCCATGCAGCTTTGGGGTGCCCCCTTTGGCCGCGGGGCCTGAAAAAGCAACAGAGACTTTGACTGGAACTGGGTACAAAGGACTCTTGCCAGTGGACCATGAGAGGGTACCACAGTACTTTGGATTAACTCGAGATCCTGCACAGTGACACAGCTGATGGCACCAGCGGCCTGCAACACAGACGTGTGCTCTTTTCCTGATTTACGGTACCCGGAGTTGGGACAGTGGGAGAAGGGAGCGCTGTGTGGGTGTAGGTGTATACCCTAAAGGACTTTGATATTTTAGTGGAGGCATTAGGCCTGAATAGCATTAAATAAACATTTTGTTTCCTTTTCACAAATCTCTGGCATTAAGAGATGTCTTTCCAATTGGCGGCGGACAGAAGGGCCCAGTAGATTTTAGTATTTTGGTTTTGGGGAGGGGCCCCTGTTGTATAGCAGTTTTGGGCATCCCTAGGTGGGCCAAATATTGTATTGCCCCTCCCTCGGACCTCCTCTTGTTCGGTAACATGAGGACCCCTCTTGGTGAGGTGAAAGAGAGAACCATGTAGTTTTGGCAGAGTGCAGACTCCCCTCTTGCCCAGGTGAAAGAGAGCCACGCATTTCAGCAAAGTAAGGATCCCCTCTTGGCAAGGTAAAAGAGGGAGCCACGCAGTTTTGGCCAGAGCACAGACCCCTGCAGCCAGGTGAAGAAGAAAGCCACATGCTTTTGGTCAGAGTGCTGACCCCTGCAGCTTTGGTAGAAGAGGCCCATGTGACTTTGGGATGCTTCTTTTGGTCTCGTGGCCTGGGAAGCAGGAGAGACTTTGCCTAGAACTTGGTACAAAGAACTGTTTGCCAGTGGACCGTGAGAAGGTGCCACATGACTTTGGATTAATTGGAGCTCCTGCCTGCACAGCGACACAACTGATGATGCCAGTGGCCTGAAACATAGATGTGTGCTTCTTTTCCTGAGATACAGTACCCCAAATTAGGGCGGTGGGAGAAGGGAGAGCTGTGTATGTAGGTGTATACCCCAAAGGACTTTGATATTTTGATGGGGACATTGGGTCACTATTTTAAGTCTGTACAGCTCTAAATAAACATTTTGTTTGCTTTTCACAAATCTCTGGCATTGAGAGATGTCTTTCCAATTGGCAGCGGACAGAAGAGGCCGGTAGATATTAGTGTTCCGTCCTTGGGAGGGCCCCTATTCTGTAGCAGTTTTTGGCATCCCTAGGTGGGCCAAATATTGTCCCCTCCCCGACCTCTGTTCGCTAACACTTTGGCAGAGTGATCGGGCTATTTTCTGGAGTGTCTGTGGACCTGTAGTTTCCAGACTTAATCAGACTCAGCCAGTCTTCTCCCTTCTCTTTTGATAGTACCTAACTAGCTGCCTATGCTAACAAGGTCTCATTTTCCCACTGCCATCTCTAATGGTTCATTAAAGTCAGTATGATGCTTCTAGTTGATTTCACACTAAACCAAACAAATTATGCATCTTTGCAAAGGAAAGAAAGAAAATACGTTGTCAAAGTAACAAAATATCTGATACCTTTAACATCTAGAAGTAGATTTTGCCATCGGCAAGAGCTCTAGCCTTTCTACAAGGCACGTGTCATGGCGTCGGAGATACTGCCAGCCACCCCGCTCCACACCAAAGCATTGGGGAGAGGAGCCAGGGCGTCGCAGTAAGCCTCTCCCACTTCCGATCTTAAAGCAAGCACTGTGTTCTTAAAAGTATTTGCAAATGAATTTTTACTGATATGTGTCGACCATGTATTTTATATTTGAGGATTTGCTTTCTGAGGATTAAGACTTAATCTCTGAGATTTTTCCCATGCAGTCTTTAACATGCTATAATTTTTTTTTACTAAATTTCAATATTTAATGAAGCAGGAGAGAGCAAACAAAGAGATTCTCTCTTTCTCTCACGCGCGTGCACACACACACACACATCAATTGTCCCCTACGTTGGGAAATGAAAATTAACCTCTGTATTTCTTTTTGCTAGAAAGGTGCATTTAAAAAATTTAATGATGTCTTTAATGAAGTTTTTTCTCTTCCACCTTTGTTTCCTCCTGAGCAACAATTACCCCCCTCGCCCCATGGGTCCCAGATGTAGGTAGGATAGAATAGCAGGAAGCTGGGGCCAGGATTGCAAAGGTCGCAGCCATTTTCTCCCCATTATCACCCTGTTAAACTGCTCCAGGGACAGCCTAACAAGGTGCTAATGGGCCATACGTTCTAGCCCAGTTCACAGCAGGTTGTTTCAGATGGTTGAGGAGGTTGATTTGCATTCGAAATCTTCCCTCTCTCACTTGCTTTTTTGTTGGGTCTTTTGATTTCTACTCCCCAGACACTCTCAGGGTTGACTTAGAATAGCACAAAATCACATCAGTTCAGAATTTGAATTGCCTGAGTTTGGGTTTTAAATGTGCCCCATTATTTCATCAAGTTGTGGTGGGAGTGGGGGAGGAGTGTGAAGAAAGAAAAGAAAGCAAAGAGATTTTAAAATGAAAGGGAGAGATAATGACAGATGGATGCAAATGTTCCTTTTAAGTGGAGAGGAGCAGCTGATGTTGAGGCATGAAATTAAATTAGTACATCTGTGGCTGGATGCATGTCATTCAGCCTCATATTTTCTCTTCCAGAGGAGTTGGGCTACCTCATGATTAACCAGCTTACTTTCATAGGGCCATAGCCACTTCTCTGCCTGCAACACTGAGGCCCCTCTTCATAAAATGGGGATGCTTGTAGACAATCCTATCATGTGGTGGTCCACTCCTCTTTCCACCCTGGGAAAGGGTGGAAAGAGGAGTGGACTTAGTTGAAACTCTAGTTAGTGAAGTCAAAGGGAGGTGAGAAAGAAATGAAACAGAAATCAGCCCATTTCCAAGGAGACAGTGTTTACGAGTGGCCTGCGGTGTGCTGGGCAAGTGACAACAACCTGCTTTTGAAAACCCTGCCTGCACCTGCCAGAAGTTCTCCAAATGCATAAATATTTACAGCCATTTCTACAGGATAACCAGACGGGGCTGTTTCTTCAGAGCTAGGCTCCAGGGGTACTCCCCATAAAGAACAAATAACTGCTCAAGCCTCCACTTCCCTCTGAAAGCTGAACAGTCCTCCAGTGCCTGGCTACTGCTAGGAAGGCTTAGGCACAGCCCAGCTCCTAGCTCTCTTGTTTTCTCCCCTTCATCTTGCATATCAGTCACTATTTTCTCTTTCACTCAAAGCTAATAGTCTAAGCCAGTTGTCCTCCAACCAGTAAGGCCTAGGTCATATGCTGAATTTGTCACAGGTGGCACAAGTAACCAGGTTCTTGGTGATCAAGAACAAAGAATTGAACCGAACACACAAGAGGTTATAGCATAAAGAAAGAGAAGATTTATTAAGTGATAGTACACTCCACGGAACATAGGAATGGGCCAACTCTGAGCAGAGATTGGTCTCATGGGCTGGAGGGATTCTATCCCTATAGGGCGCAAGCTTCCTGGCTAGTTTTTGGCGGGCTTCTATTGCGCATGTACAATTAGTTGCATTTCAAAGGTACTGCACATGTGGTCTCCCATGATTTTTCTTGATTAGCTACTGGAGAAGGAGGTCCCACAATGTCAATTTATTATAATGCTATTATAATGAAGCAGGGGTCATGTAGCATCTTCTGCACAGGTGCATTCTTGAGTTACCATGATTCAGCGTTTTTCCAGAAAACAGGAACAACTGGTTTCAGAGCATCTTTGCCTTGTATGGATGCCCTTTATCTTAGCCTCTGGAGTTTCCTCCTGACTATCTCCTGCCTCAAACTGACATAGTCCTGCTTTGTAACAGAGGGCAATCAAGGCCCGAAAGGGTCAGAAGAGTTTTCTAGCTGCCCCATAACTACATAAAGGAATTTAAATAGAAAGCCTGGTCCAGAAAAAGAATTAACACCAGAAATAACTACAAAGGATACAGACCAGGTGTGAGGGCTTACACTTATTTGTTTGTTCAAATTCTCTGCATGGCATGGGACACATTTGTCTGCCATTTGCCCTTTCCATCTTCCTGGTATGGCTTTGTTCCTTTAACATCCCAGACTCCTACCCTCTTTTCATAGCTCAGGATGGTTCAAAAGCCTCAACTGCCTGCCTGTTGGCCTGCCATGTTCATGTGAGGCTCTAGTATGCACAAAATTACATTTGTTTTTTTCTCTTATTAATGTCTTATGTCAATTTAATTATTAGACCAGCCAAAAGAACCTAGAAGGGTAGAATAAAATTTTCTCTCCTACCGTCAAAGCCAAATAAATGAGGGAGCCATATTACTCTGAATGAGTGACATAAAACTTTAAAAAAATTTTAAAAAGTCAATTCCTGGATATTTACAACAGATCCTGTAATCACTGTTGCTCACTGACATGGCAGTGGTCTAAGACTGGGTGTCAAAAAGTGTCACAGATGTGCAGGCGGGACCACAAAGCTTTTGGTTTGGGTTTTGTTTTAAGAAGGACATTATCCAGTGTCAACTTGAATCTATTTAAAAAAATAAGAAAAACAATTAACTTAAAAATATCACCATGATTATGTTTTCATATCAAGATAAGACTCGCTAAAATCTCCTTTCATATACCAAACTGCTTCATGGACTGAAAAATGAAGTTAAAAACCCTCACCATTTCTTGTTCTTCTCTCTGCAAGGGTGGGGTTCAGAACACACTACCCTCAAATAGGATGCCTTGTCATATTGAATAATTTAAGCTGAAGGATTTTAAGAAATGGTAAGTTTTGGAAGGACTTTCTGACCTTCCCCTGAAAGAGGTCAGAAGACTCTCCTGTGAGAGGTGCCCTCCCTACACCTGTAGGAAAGGTGTCTCCTGCCTGCAAGACAGAGAGACTTGGAGAGGAGTCCAAATGAACGGGCCTTGCTAAGTGTCCCCGAGTTTACCACTCTTAGCTCTTAGCCCTGCCCTGACACGTTTTCCCACTCTCATCACTCTCATCAAACCTAGTTCACACGTTTCACCATTATTTTCAGTCATTTCCATATGACATCTCCTGTATCACATAAAACATATTAAATACATTTGTATGCTTTTTTCTTCTTGTTGGTGGGTCTTTTGTAACAGAGCTTCAGATGAGAGCCTAGAATGGTAAGTGGAAAATATTGATTCCTCCCCTACAGCAAGCAAAAGAGAAATAAAGAAGGCAGCTTCTTCCATCTAGACCCCAACGTTTTATGAAAAAGACTTTCTCCAAACAGTGGCTGCCTATCAAGGAGCATAAACATGGGAGGAGGCCCAGGTGTTGCTTATCACATCATCTGCTTAGGTTGACAAGCACCATGTGCTCTTTCTTCGGGCAATTTTCAAGTTGTCTTTTTAGATTTCTTACACTGGAAAGGCACACACAAGATGAGGAACGTATAACATCAGGGGCAGATACAGGAAAGAGAGAGAGTCCCCCATAAATGCATCCATGCAAGGGCTTTTTCCTAGAGACTCCCTCACCTTACATTTGCTTCATTTTATGCCCTACGGTCCAGGAAAATTCCTCAGAGCACTTAACAACAAGATCCTCCCCCTACTGCTTTGTTCCCCCATTGGAGGGGATTAGCCAGCCAGTCCATATTTAGCTCCTGTTGTTACTTGTTTCCCAGCCAACTCCTTTATTCCCTGAAGTCCTGCCGTTGTGGTTCTTGGAACTGTCTCCAATGTGCTAGGACTGATCTGCCCCGAGCAAAATGTTTCACCCATCTGTGCCAGAAAGACGCTTGTGTTGTTTTCCATCAATCTTTTCATCTCCAAAGGAATTAGATAAGAAAGCACATCTTATTTCATTGTTGCCACGGTCCAATAACAAGAATATTTGGGATGGTTCTCCCTAAGGGAACATGGAGCCTGAGTTAGGAAAGTCAGATTGAATTGCTTTGGTAGCTGAGCCCAGGGGGGTATAAGACTATGAAGTGTATGAGGTGTAACTGGACTTCTCACTTCTCCCTGCAGAGCAACCCTTCTTGCTGTAGCAACCCCAGTTCCCAGCATTGTCCCACAGTCACCCACAAGCAGCCTTGACTTTTTCCTTTTGTTTGTTTCTTACAATCTCTGCTAAAACCTTTTTCATCAAATTCACATAACAACAGTTTATCTCATTGTCCCCACTTATGTGACAAAGGAATCAGAATTCAAAAGATTGACTGTGACATAATTTTGAGGCCCCTGTGGGCCACTACTGAGTTATTTTTTTAAGATTGTATTTAGTTTTAGAGAGGGGAAAAGGAGGAAGAAAGGGAGGGGGAACATCTATGTGAGAGATAAATATCGGTCAGTTGCCTCTTCTACACACCCCCACCAGGGACCAAACCCACAACTCAGGTATGTGACCTGGTGGGGGATCAAACTGGGGGCCTTTCACTTTGCAGGATGACTCTTAGCAAACTGAGCCACACTGGTCAGGCTCTGAGTTATTTTTTAGAGAAAGCAACTATATTGCCTCCTCACTTCACAGGACTTAAAGAAACACCTACCAGCTGTCCAATTGGGATCCAACTACTATTTGCTGATTTCACTTTATCAATAGGAGATAAGGCTTCCATAGATACCCATTATTTCAGGTTGAGCTGTGCCTATAGATACCAACATTTGTTTGAAAATAAAACCACTCTAGAGCAAGCACCTGGAAACATTTTAGATGACTGTTTCTTAAACTTTGTTGTGCATAGGAATCACCAGAGAATCCTGCTAAAATGCATATTTTTATATACTAGGTTTAGGGCAGCTTTGGAGATTCTGCTCTGATTCCTGTGCCACCAAATTTTGTGAGTCCTTCTAGCTACTTATTCAACTGGGTGGTCTTGGAGACCCCCAACTTGTCATTGGTGTCAGAAGTGAGATTGGTCTTGCAGACTATTTCCTCTCATGTACCAACTTTGAAAACCTCATGCCAAGTGAATGAAGGCAGACAGAAAATGCTGCATATCATACTAATCCATCTTTATTAAATGTCTGGAATAGGCAAATCCATAGAAACAGAATGTAGATGAGTCGTTACCAGGGGCTTAGAAAGGGGAGAATGGGGGGTGACTGCTCATGGACACAGGTTGCTTTTTGGAGAGATGAAAATATTTTGGAATTAGACAGTGGTGATGGTTGCACAACTCTGTTAATATGTTAAAATACTAAATGTACTAAAACCTGCAGAATTGTGTACTTTAAAATGGTGAATGTTATAGTGTGTAAATGTTGTCTTTTACAAAACTGTAGCTCAGTCTTGGAACTCCATAGGATACCCTTGAATAGGCCAGAGATGAAGAAGACACTGAGGAACAACTAAAGCTGGTCATTCAGCTTTCCCAAATGCATCCACAAGCATACATCCCTGTGGGAGGGATAACCCTTCAGCACCCCTCCCTGTGACTTGAGAGCAACTCCAGGGGGAGGAGCTAAGGGAGTAGCAATAACCAACTGAGGTCAACAGCCCTGTACCCTTTGGATGGGCAGTAAAATTCAGCACCAGATTCTCCATAGGGGGGGTGGGGAACTGTTGTTTAAAAAACAAACAAACACCTTTTCTGCTTTTACTTCTCTTTAAAATGCCACTGTTGAGTCACTTAGAAAGGGTCCCGTTGGGTGTTGGCTCTAAAACATTTGACAGCTACTGCAGTCATCTAGAGGTCCACTAGCAGTAATGGCTCTCACAAGTTCAATTGTGAAGTTTCTGCCAAGCAATTAACATGTAGCCAGAGTCCAGAAATCAAAGGAAATTAGAGACGAGGGGAAAACAAGCCTCCTCTGTCCTTGGACTGCCACCTCCTCCCTGGGCCAAGAACAAGGTTTCCTTCCAAGTTGCTGTTTGCTGACATAATGAGAGGAACCCTGGGATCTGATTCCTAGTCCTTCCACTAACTAAGCCCATGGTCTCAGGCAAGTGTTGAAACATTTTTGGTATTCTTAAAAATGGGAGACTGGCGCCTCTCCTGCTCGGCTCTCTGCCTAAGCACCATCTGGACCAGACATTGCTGTAGATAATTTCTGCAGAGTGAGGCAGGGTGAGGAATGTGTGCACAGGGCCCCCCAGGAACGCCTGAAAGGGCACCAGTGAGCTGAAGGTCAGGTTGGGGAAGCTTTCTGCACAGACACAGAACTGGATTAAAATAAAACATTCTATCACATTAAGTTGGTCCCTTTTAGGGAATATAAGAGAACACATCTGAAAGAAAACGTTTTTAAAGGGTGTTCTAACTGGTTGTTCTCAAGTGTCATGGTGGCAATGTCACCTCCTCCATGGCCATATCATCACACTGAGTCCTTTTCTTCAATCCTTGCAGCAAACATTCCAAAGGTTAATGTCCTTTTCGTTCTTCAGATGACAATACCAAGCCCACAAAGTCTTCATAACTTGCCTAAATTTCATTTGACTGGGCAGTGAGAGAGACAGGTTTTGAACCGTAATTTTCTGACGACACCCATGTTCTGTCTACAGAGCAGTGGCTCTGAGATCTGATGATAATCAAAATCGCCTCAGCAGTTATGAGCATGAACAGGCAGAGGACCAACTGCTACATCCTGTTATCCGTCTATTCTATTCTTCCAGCCATCACCACACTGTTGTCCATGTTCATGAGTCTTAAGGGACTTCTTAAAATTTCAATTTTAATACCGCGTTGCATCTTGCATGTTCTCCCTGGCTATTTCTTTCCTAATAAATCCTCTGGAGCAAGTCCAAGAGGCAGCATAGTGTAGTGGGCAAGTATACAGGTTTGGAGCCAGTATCTAAGCTGAATCTTTGCTCGCTGTATGACCTTCAGCAACTTATTTACCTTTGTGATGCCTGTTTACTCAACTGTGCAAGGGAAATATTGCCTCCTTCGAAGGCTTGTTGCAATGATTAAATCAGTTAATGATGTAAAATGATTAACAAAGTGCTAGGCACAGGGAAAGTGTGCAATAAATTCCACCATGAATTGCTTTTTCCACCCTATTGAAAGGAGAAGGAAAACACATGAGAGGAACCAAAATCCAAAAGCATTTAAACAGCCTGTACCGGATAACGGTGCCAGTCAGTGCCAGCTTGTCCCATGTGCCCTTCCATCCAGCACTTGAATATTACCTCAACAAATCTAAATGTTTCCTGTGAACTTTGTTTTTCAAAAGCACTTAGAAATAACAAAAGAAAGTTTATACTCCTTCACAATTAGAAATCTAGATGCTAATGAAAATCCAATTCAATCACTGTTTAATGATCATCTACTATATACTAGTCACTGGGAGATAAAGAGAGATTAGCATCTGATAAGCCACAAGTTTAAAATCATCACAATATAAAGTACAACAGGAGAAGCTGTTGTACTTCCATGAGGGAAAAAAGTATCTGAGAGCTCCAGGGAGGGAAAACTTCACCTCCATTTGGATAAAAACTTCATGAAGAAGGATTCACACAACTTTGAAAGAGAGATAAGATTTTTAAAGTGAAGGGAGCAGAGCCAGAAATGTCAAAAGAAGACTCCAGGTGGAGGGAACAGCACAAGCCAAGGCAGGAGGATGGAGTGAGCTCTTGATGGAAGAGCACCAAGAAGTCAACTTTGCCTAGCACTAAAGGGAAAAACATGCATGTAAGTGGTGGGAGGAAAAGCAGGTGAGGTGGGTGGTGGCCATATCATGGGGGCTCTTCATTCTGGGCAGGAGGAAGGACAGCGGTTATCTGAAATTAAATATAAACAGCCAGTGGAGCATTTTGAATAAGGGGCAGTATGATTAAAGTTTGATCAGAGTTCATTAATAATGAGGTAAATAATAGTACCTCTCAGGAGGTGATAAGGAATAAATGAGCCCAAATTAGTAATGCACCTAACAAAAGTCTAAAAGTACAAAATTGATTCTAATTCTCTTCTTTACAGCACCTGGGAAACCTATTGTTTTCAGAATTTGAGTGTCTGCAACTCACAAAAATGGGCCTAGGGTCTCCTTGAGACTCTGCTGTATGCAAATTTCTTCCTCCTTCCCAGCTAAAGAAGGGGTCACCCTGTGACCTGGGTCTGGAGAATCTCCAGGTGGAGGCCAGAGGATATGCTTTTATGACCTTTAGCTGTTTACTTCAGCCCAAGAAACTTAAAATTCCACAGCTCAAACCTGTCGACCTCACTCTCCCTGCTACAAGCCCTCCTGCAGGGAAGCTGGCCCTCTCTCATCTTTTTTAATATCTCTCTTTAGAGGCTCAGTTTGACTGGCCGGCCAGTGTCACTTGGCATTCAGGAAGCATGCCTCCCTTCATCCTCTCCACTGCACTGAGCCTACAGGATGATTTGGGGGCTTGTGGACTTTCATTTTTTCCCCCTCTCTCCTTCTCCTGCTGCTAGGGGTCTTTTCTTTCTGATAAGAACCTTCTAGCAGCTTCATCAGAGCCATTGTTAAGAGAAGGCGAGTCTCGGAGTCTTCTCACAATGGATACCTGACAACTTCTTTCTGCAGACAAATCAGTCCCAGGAGAAAGGTCTCATTACTGCTCTTGTGCCATTATTCTGAATATGCCTGCTCAGGCCCCCCCACTTGTCTCTGCAGGGGAGGGCGGGCAGAGGGAAAGAAGAATCCTGCTTCTTGCCATTCACTTTTTAAAAATGTGGCTGTGCAAATACTTTCCCCACTAGTGGGACTTGAAGAGGACACGCGTTCCGGCACTTCTTACCCTTACACATTCTAGCAGAGTCTTTTATAGATTCCGAGGCGAACTGTGGTTTTCTGAGTTTCCTCCTGTCTTGTCCAACTTGCTGTTTCATCTCCCAGAGATCAAAGTGCACTGACCTTTCCCCTCTCAAGCATGTCAGTATTTTTAAATTTTTTAAAAAACAGTCTTTCTGCCCCCTCCTCCACATAATTTTCCTCCTCTTTTGTTCTCACACTGGCAGGCCAGCTTCCACTAGCACACTTGAAAATCATGAATTAAGTGTCCATTGTGGTTAAGGCACTGTGGTATCCCCCTGTGGGGGATAAATTATCCCTCACCCTTCTCTGTCTCCCATTCTTATACACTAGAGATCAAGGACAGGCACCTTCTTATTCAAGGCCAATCCTTCATAAGGCCTGTGAGTCTTTCACCCACCGGATTCACTTGTGATGTTCCCTAGATAACAGACACTTGGCAGAGTAATTATTTAATTACAGCTATTCATTATGGGGTATTTAAATCTAGATTTCCTAATCTAACTTATACTAAAGTTCAAGACTAAACCCTAGTGAATTAGTTTCTTGTTCAATCTTTGCTTGCCTGTTAGAAAAGGGAAAATACACTATTTCAAGTTAAACTGAAAAATGAATATCCAGAGACTCACTGATAAGGGAAGCAAGGAAAAATATAGGTCTATATGCAAGGTGGCAAAAAACAGAGATAGATTGACTGTTATAATTGAGTCATTTGTTGGGAAAAAAGCAAATACTGTAGCCTTCGCTAATGATGACCTCTAAAGCACAGAATCTGAAGGGCAATTACATAATTTTAAACACAGGTTAAAGGCATTGTCTTTGGTAAATGAACATGGACAGCCACCATGGTTTTGAAAGTGGAGCCACATCCCTCCCCCTGCCTCGCTTCATCTCTGTCACCTTCAGGAGTGAGCAGAGCCAGCTCTCAACTGCCTGCACCAAGGGAAGGGGGCACCAAACCTTCCTGAGACTCCAGGGTTCTCTCTGTAGGAACTAGTGTTTTGCCTGCATAATCTCTTCCTCCCAACAGTTGGATTTAGTTAGTGGCGTCTCTTTTCACACTGAGGGTCTCATTTACTTGCTTCCTTGTTCTTGGCTACAATTCAGTGAAACTAGGGTCATTGAGTAAACACTTTGCTTTCGTCCAATTAAAAATTAATATCCACGTGCTAAAGGAAAAACTAAGAGCAGGGATTTTCCTTTAACCAAACGGGCCATTTCACAGGAGGTTCACGTAGACTCCCATAGAAGTTCCTATAGATTCACTAGATGTAAGTAAAACAGAAACAAGCCTTAATGCCACCTGCTAGTCTCCCAGCCCCAGAAGAGAAAAAAGGGGAACATCTAATCTACAGCTGTGACACTCACAGCTCCAAACAAGGCGAGGACAGTGCTGATAGGTAGACATTGTCTCGGCAGCCTGTAAATTTTGAAAAAGTGACGCATCCTCTTTTGCTCAGGGAGTTCTACTGGCACGTTCCAGCAGGGACCAGTATGCTAGGCTGCTCCAAAGGCAAGTGGTTACCTGGAAGTCAGCATGGCCCGTAGGAGGGATGGTTAGGCATTCATGTGCTGGGAATCTGTGCCAAGAATTACACTAATTCTTTCAAATAAGTCAGCTACATCTTTCCAAACCAAATGTAGCATTTGCAACTAAGTTGAAATAACAGCACTATAATACAGTTGAATCTTTTTGCAACCCGGTTTCTTCATTTCAAAGATTGATAAGAAAGTGCCTGCTTCTTACAGACGCAGTGATACTTAAATGAGATTGTCCAGCTAAGCACATAGAACAGTGCTTGACATGCAGCCAGGACTCACTACAGGTGGTTGACTGTAACTATTTTTGCTGTTGTTGTAAGTTAAAACCTATAAGCAGTAACTTATTTAAGGCAGAAGGTGGGGTCTAACTGGAGAGTCATTTCAAAGCTCAATCCCACAAAACAGGGAAATTTCTGGGGCATCCATAAGATGTACTTCCAGAGAAGTGAGGCCATGCAATTGGATGTCTTTCTTCACAGTCTCAGTGACACAGTGTTGGGCAAGTAGTAGGGGGAATCAGGTAACGGTCCTGCAACCCAGCAGGTCATTCTTGACGATAAGGACAAGTTATTTCCCTGCCAGTCTTGCAGTTGGGTTTGGCTGGTGGCTGAGCTCTAGCTCATGGAATGTGTGAGGGAATGATGAGTGTCACTTTGAGGCCGAGAAAAACTCCCACATTTGGTTCTCCATTCTGTCTTTTTCCTCATCCTGGCTGAATGGAGAAGACTTCCAATCCCTAGAGGACAGTGGAACTCTAATGCAGGACAGGACATCATCCAGGAAAGATGGCATGGATGTCCCACTCTGACACGAGTGAGAAGTAAACCTGTTGTATTAAAGCCACTGAGCACAATGGCCCTTGTTGTTCTATTTTCAACATAGCAAGTTAATAAGAGAAACAGTGATGCACATAATAAAAATATAAGATAAGAAGGAAAAGAGTCATAAATCTTTTTCACTAAAAAAAAACAAACAAACAAAACTATCCTTGCTTAGTGGTAAAAAGCTTCCAGTAAGCTGACCATAGCAAAAATGATTGTTAAGTAAATCATATTCCACAATAAGAAAAAGATACTCCCCTATGTTATAAAATTAAATCCTTAGTATTATAACAAATATGAATTGAATTTATGAAGAGAAAGCAGAATAGCATATCACAATGTTACACTACCATTAACTGTACAGAAACTAGCAACAATATTGTATATTATTCTAGACTACATAAGAAGTATCTGAGTTATATCAATAAGTAACCATTATTCAGCTTCCAGAACTTCACTGTAACAACCTCAGTAGAGAGATTCTGTCCCTTTATCCAATGGTGGCAACAAGGAAAAGCTGGTGGAGCCTCTGGCACAGACGCTTGGTGGGTATGTTACCGAACAAGAGGTCCGAGGGAGGGGCAATACAATATTCGTCCCACCTAGGGATGCCAAAAACTGCTATACAACAGGGGCCCCTCCCAAGGACAAAATACTAATATCTACTGGGCTCTTTTGTCCGCCGCCAATTGGAAAGACATCTCTCAATGCCAGAGATTTGTGAAAAGTAAACAAAATGTTTATTTAATGCTATTTAGACTTAATGCCTCCACTAAAATATCAAAATCCTTTAGAGTATACACCTACACCCACATGGCGCTCCCTTCTCCCACTGTCCCAACTCCGGGTACCGTAAATCAGGAAAAGAACACACGTCTGTGTTTCAGGCCGCTGGCACCATCAGCTGTATCACCATGTAGGCAGGATCTCTCGAGTTAATCCAGTCATGTGGCACCTTCTCACGGTCCACTGGCAAGAGTTCTTTCTACCAAGTTCCAGTCAAAGTCTCTCCTGCTTTTCAGGCCCCGCGGCCAAAGGGGGCACCCCAAAGCTGCAGGGGTCCGCACTCCACCAAAAGCATGTGGCTTTCTTCTTCACCTGGCTGCAGGGATCTCCATTCTGGCAAAGCTGCGTGGTTTTTCCCAGAGTGAGGGGGTCCACACTCTGCCAAAACCCCATGGCTCCCTCTTTCACCTCACCAAAAGGGGGTCCTCACTCTGCTGAAACCGCATAGCTCTCTCCCTCAATGGCTGCTGTGTCTGGCTTTTAAATCCTCGCACCCATCTTCCTCTGTACCCCTATTTCCGACTCCTCCCAAGATCAGTTACACCTGCCAGTATTTCTGTATTAATACAAGTTTACTGGGCTGCCATCGTTAGTCTGGGCAGTAATCATCCCATGTCCTCGAGCCAGTCATTTCCAAGCTCCCACACACCGGCACTTCTCACTCAGGAGCGCAGCCCCTCGTTTCATCCTCAGTCCCAGCCACTCCCTTCTCCCTGGCTGAAAGCTTGGCCACAACTCTTTAACATATCTATGAAACCAGTTAAAGGTTATAGATATGTTAAATAATCATTCCAGAGGTTAGCTGCAAAACTATTGCTATGCAAAACAGCTCTCAATGGCCCTGGTCCATTCCTCCCTTCCCCCTGGGGGGGCGGGGTGTGAGGATGTCTTATATGTCTCTCCAATATTCCTATACACTTTGAATTCTGGACACCATTCCAAATCTTTTTGGGGGGCCCCCCTGGCTGCACCCTGTATCAGGTATCCTGGGAGGATAAGGCCTGGAGGACATCTGAGTCCTCTTTAAATCCAGAGGGTTTGTACCCTCAGGAAGGAGTGAAATGATTTTTCACAGCCTCCAAATTCCTTAAGGTTTTCAATTGCTGTTTTGAGGCTTCCTGGAATAGTTTTGTAACTTATTTTGTAAAAACTTCCGATTCTAAATTCTATACGAGAAAAGGAAAAAAAGACATATTTGCATGTAATAAGGCTTTCCTGGCTGATTCCCTGATGCTCTTTTGGAAATAAAATTATACTGACTTTGCATTACCTGAGCTCTTATTCGGGGATAAAGGGCCCAGGGTGGGGGTGGGGTGGTGGGAGGAATGTGGATACTCTCTCTCATCCAGAAGAGGTATTGGCATTTCAAAAGCAGGAAGGTGAGTTTGCAGCTTTTTTTATATATCTGAGAGAGAAAATAAGTTTGAAATAAAGTAAATGGTTAAGAACTAGTGTTAATTGAAGATCAATCAGAAGTTAACCTATATTACATCTGAAATTATAGTGCTAATTGGTGGAAAGATAGGATTCAATTTAAAAGCAGATGGTTCCCATGCAAATTTTCACAACTCAAGTCAGACAAAAGAATATAGATATCCTGCCATATTTGTTTACCCCTTCAATATCCAGAAAGGAACCCCTTCAAAGACACACAGGTGAGAGGGAGAAATTCCTCTTTGGGTTCGTTGGTTTAATTGAGGGGATGGCCTGGGTTGGGGGCGGAGGTTGAATAGGTTAGGGTCTGGGCACCGAGTAAATACATACCTGTTACCAAGCATAAATTGCCAGTATGCTTTTTGTTTAACTGCTACTGCACACGAACTCTCTGGTCCCAGCAATGAGAAATTTGCAGGCCGGTCACATTCATCAACAGGAAAAGCCCTGGATTTTATGCTGTTGTGTTTAGTGGCTTGTTTTAATTAGAGACTGAGAAATTGATCAGTTTTAGCCTACCAAGCACGGATTCAGGCTTAGGTTCTTATTCCTTCTGCCATTTTCAGAATTAATTTCTACAATTCTGCAAGCTGCATCAGCACTTGACCTTGAGTTCACACAAATCCAAAACAGCTGGTTGAGTTAGTCCAAGCAAACAAGTAATTCATAAAGTTTAAAAAAAGTCACCATTTCATTCAAAAGTTGATCTAAATGCAATAGGAAAGCTTAAAGTCCACCCCTTCAATAAGTAGCAAAAGGCTGTGAAGAGAATTCATTCTGAAGGCATCTTATCTAAGGCAAAATGTAGGATAAAACAAATGATTTTTATTTTTCATTTATTTTATTTTATTGTTATATTTTATTGATTATGCTATTACAGTTGCTCCAGTTTTCCCCTTTGCCACCCTCCGCCCAGTGCCTGCTTCCCTCTAGCAATCCCCCCCTTAATTCACATCCAAGGATCATGCATATAAGTTCTTTGACTTCTCCATTTCTTACACTATTCTTAACACTCCCTGTCTGCCTTAAACCCACAAATTATGCTTCTTTTATTTTTAGATTTTATTTTATTTATTTTTATCTTTAGAGGGAAAGGGAAAGAGAGAAGGAGAGAAATGTCAATGTGTGGTTGCCTCTCATGAGTCCCCTGCTGGGAACTGGCCTGCAACCCAGGCATGTGCCCTGACTGGGAATCGAACCTCGATTATGTGGTTCGCAGGCCCATGCTCAATCCACTGAGCTACACCAGCCAGGGCCAAATTATGCTTCTTAATCCCTGTACCTTTCCCCCATTCTCCTCCTATAACAGGGCGCAGCCAAGAGCCCCCCCCTCCAAAAAAAAGGATTTGAAATGGGGTCCAGAACTCAAGGTGTCCAGGAAATATTAGAAAGACATATAAGATGTCCTCACCCCTTACCGCCCCCCCACACAGGTGTCAGTTGGGGGAAGGGACAAATGGAGCAGGGACATTGAGCGTTGTTTTGCATAGCAACAGTTTTGCAGATAGCCTCTAGAATGGTCATTTAACAAGTCTATAACCTTTAACTGGTTTCATAGATATGTTAAATAGCTGTGGCCATCCTTTGAGCCAGGGAGAAGGGAGTGACTTCCACCCAAGATGTAAGTAGGGGCAGGTCCCCTGGGTTACAGCCCCTGCGTGAGAGCTTGGAGTTGATTGGCTCCACACTATGGGGCCACACCTGCCCAGACTCACTATGGCAGCCCAGTAGAGCTGGGAGGATACAGGAGTTCTGGCAGGTGTAACCAATTGTGGGAGGAGTCGGAAATGGGGCTGCAAAGGAGGACTGGTGCAGGGATTTAAACACAGACGCGGCAGCCATTGGACAGGGAGTCCCGCGGTTTTGGCAGAGTGAGAACCTCCTCTTAGCCATGTGAGCAGAGAGAACCACGCACTTTCAGGCAGAATGGGGACTCCCGCAGCCATGTGAGAGAGAATCACCATGCGGCTTTAGCAGAGAACTGCCACTTGGCTTTGCCAGAGTGGTGACCCTACCCTCTTTGCAGCCATGTGAAGGAAAGAACCATGTGGTTTGGGCCAGAGTGCAGACCCCTGCAGCTCTGGTAGAAGGGGCCCACGCGGCTTTGAGGTGCTCGTTTTGGCCACGTGGCCTGGGCAGCAGAAGAGACTTTGCCGGGAAGAAGGGTGAAAGAACTCTTTGCCAGTAGACCATGAGAAGATGCCACATGGCTTTGGAGTAATTAGAGATCCTACCTGGACAGTGACACAGCTGATGGTGCCAGCGGCCTGAAACACAGACGTGTGCTACTTTTCCTGAATTAGGGCAGGGGGGAAGGAAGCGCTGTGGGCATCTGTGGTTATCCTAAAGGACTTTGATATATTAATGGGGACAGTGGGTCACTACTTTAAGTCTGTATAGCTTTAAATAAACCTTTCCTTTCCTTTTCACAAATCTCTGGCATTGAGAGATCTTTCCTCTGGCGGCAGACAGACGAGCCCAGTAGATATTAGTGTACCCTCCTTGGGAGGGACCCCTGTTGTTCTGTAGCAGTTTTTGGCATCCCTGGGTGGGCCAAATATTGCCCCCCCTTGGACCTCTGTTCTGTAACACTCCTTTGCCCTCCCAGCTGATAACCCTCCAAATAATCTCCATTTCTGTAATTCTGTTCCTGTTCAAGTTGTTTGCTTAGTTTGTTTTTGTTTTTTAGATTCAGTTGTTGACATTTATGAGCCTGTTGTCATTTTACTGTTCATCGTTTTGATCTTCTTCTAGATAAGGCCCTTTAACATATCATGTAAAAATGGCTTGGTGATGGTGAAGTTCTTTAGCTTTAGCTTGTTTGAGAAGCACATTATCTGCTCTTCCATTCTAAACAATAGCTTTGCTGGGTAGAGTAACCTAGGTTGTAGGTCCTTGCCTTTCATCACTTTGAATGCTTCTTGCCAGTTCTTTTCTAACCGAGCTTACAGGGGCCCGTTCACATGGCTTCTTGGTGCATGACCCACCAATCAGTGTTGGGAAAAACAGGTTTTTATTTGCAAGATTCCAATCTCTGTGGTGCTGAAAGCACTTATGCTTGGAGCCCTGTTCTTCCCCAAGACCCAAGACTTCCCTTGCTCCCCAAAAGGCTAAAAGCCAAAGCCAAGACCAATAGTTCCTTCATATCCTTATCTTAAGCCGGCTGCACAAACAGCTCTCCAGACCCTCTGGAAAGCACATTCGTGCATCTCAAAGTCACTATCCTCTTACAGCAGCTCTCTCCTTTAGGATCTGGGGTATGTTATCTTCAGCCTCCATGTGATAGTCCAGGAAAGCATGTGCTGTGTTGTACCAGATCATGGTAAAGTCCAGGAGAAGCACAAGTGCCAAAGAGTGAGCTCTCTGTGTGTTCTGAGACCCAAGAGTAAGCATCCTGCAAGGCAGAGTCCTTGATGGCTTCTGAGTCAGCTAGAGTGGGCATGATCAGAGCAGCAGCAGGCGTTCTCTCCCTGACTACACCAGGCCACATGGCCAAATCCTGACTTTAAACTGCCTGCTGCTATATCATGCCTCCTTCTCCTCTACAGTCACGCCACCCATGTGGCTCCTGTCTCTCTGCCAGCAGCATGGCTGAAATCACTCTCACATGCACTACCAATCAGCATCGCTGCTACCAGTTTTCTCAGCCCTCATGGCTGACCTGCCTCTCTCTCTGCCCACCCCCAGTTTAAATCCTGTCCTGGAGTTTCCTGCATGAGCTCCTCTGCAGATCCTCCCACGATGAGCTACATTTGCCAGTTTCCCCTATCATTTACATTCTCTTGGCTGCCACCTTTAGTCAGGGCAAGCAGGGCTTAATGACGCAGAGGCTCTGCATAAGAGCCTTCCTGCCTCTTATGTAGGCACTGTACAGACCCCTGCTAAGTCACAAGTCACCATATATTCTGAAAGTGACATACACGCCTTTTGCCCCAGGGCAGTAGCACAGCTATCAGCTAGCTAGCTAGCAGCTTACCATTGTTATGAGAATTATCTTAATTGCCACATCATATGTTTTCCCCTTCCCCCACCCATGGGTTTTAGAGGAACATGATCTATATCAGGGTCACTGTTGTGACTATTGCCCTTCTAGCTGTTGCCTTGGTGGTGGTTCCCAGAGTGGGTAGGTTTACATATGTTCTAGAACCATGTGAGCCCTTTAAATGGTCTCTCCTGAGAGACCAGCAGTTTCTTCAGCCACCCCAACCCCCATTGGTTTTTACAATTTGAAGTTATGAGGCTTTATTTGCTCAATGCTAGAACCCTGGTCTGCGCAATCTGGGCTGGGTTCATCTCCAAGGCATCCCTCCTGATTTTTATCTACCACATACGGATGTGGGACCTCCTCTACCGCTGGCCACGGCCACTAGCACCAAACTGCCTCCTCTCCTCCCCAGGTCATCATCTCCACCCCTCCAACCCACTTGGATAAATATGGCTTCTTTAAATCCTTGGTGTTGGACTTCCATACAGTTTGATTTTCTGGCAGTTCTGTGTCTTTCATTTCAAGGTTACTTGTGATCTTTCTTGTGGTTACACAAGGAAGCAAAGCATGTCTACCTATGCCTCCATCTTGACCAGAAGTCCAAATCACATACTTTAAATGCCACTATCTCAACAACCTAAACAGCTGCTCATATTTCTTCTCTACACACACACTCACACACACACAAAAAGACAAAGCCACCAGTTTTTCACGTAAGGTTTGCGTGCTTTCCTTAACAGATATATTCACAATGGAAACCACTATTTTGGAAGTAAATTAATCCTTTAGTTTTTAAGATAATATCAAGTGTATAAGATTAGCTTGTGTTTAGAAGGAAATGGTCCACGTGTGGCCTAGAACTGAAAACAAGAAAAAGGAAGAAGAGAAGGAAAGAAGGCTTTGGAAGGAAAAAGTCTCAGCAGTGGTAAGGAACGTTCTGTAAGAAATAAAAGCCACACCACTGCAGAGCACAACCAAGTTGACTGCTGATAAATGTGAACAGACATGAAGTAAGTTAGTCATCCCTCAGTTCCTCCTGGCAAATGAAAGAGAACAGTGGATGAGGAATAAGGAACATGCATCTGTTCTAAATACCAACCAGCCACATGAGACACCGACTAAGCCCCTTGTACTCACTGGATTGCTATATTCTCATTTATAGAATAAGGGGATTTGTATCATTCAGAGTAGCCCAAAATGAGTTTAT
Source organism: Artibeus jamaicensis (assembly GCF_021234435.1). Lineage (NCBI taxonomy): Eukaryota > Metazoa > Chordata > Mammalia > Chiroptera > Phyllostomidae > Artibeus > Artibeus jamaicensis. The sequence continues at coordinate 759,577 of NW_026521726.1, forward strand.
AGTACCACTAAAGGTACTATAAACTCACTATATGGTGGAAAAGTAAAGATATTGGTTTACATTGAATTAAATTATTCTATAGTCAAAGAAATTGGGGAAACACAGAGTTACACAAAGTCAGGCAGGTGTCTTGGCTTCAGGGCCTTTCAGCCTGCTGGTGCTGTTTGTCAGAAGCTCTGTTACTTTCTTCCTGGCACATACTGATGTCCTTGACCAAGGCTGGGTTTGTGAGTATGTGATCTGTGCAGTCCCGCGGGATCCTGTGCTCAGATGGATCCCACACGTAGATTAATGCTCTGTGGTCACTGTAGTAAAATTCTTAATAATTTTTTTTAACAAGGCATCCCAGATTTTCATTTGTCACTGGCTCCCACAAATTACAGAGCTTGTCCTGGTATTAACTAAGAGCAGACTCCAGCTAACTGACTAAAGCCCAGTTCTGCCAACTTACTACCTGCTTGGTTTTGGACAAGGTTGTTTGACCTCTGTGACCCTCAGTTTCCTTATCCATTAAGTGGGGATGATAATAATAGGACATGCTTTGTAACATGCTCGTGGGGCTGTTACAAAGTTTAAATGAGTTAGTGTAAGTAGGGCACTTTGAATTGGGTCTGGTACATTGAAAGTATCATATATACCTTACATATCAGCAGCCCACTTCCAAACATCAGATTAAGGCTTAGTGTAGAGTAACACTACATAAATATTTATTAAATTAATGAGGACATATGCCACCATGTTCATGTACATCTTTCCAAAAAGCAAAACACAACACACATTTGACCATTGAGTCATTTGACTTCAAAAATTGTGCTCTTGCAAATTGTGTTCCAAAAAGTGTACAGTGAAGGTTTCTTTTTTCAACCCTCTCTCCTAGCCCACCCCACAAGTCCTTGGAAATGACCAGTGCCAGCAGTTTCTTAAGTCTATTTCAGATAGTCTGCAGAAATAAGTAAATATTATTTTTAAATTTTTACAAAAATAACATACCAACATACCACCTGTGACATAAAACATATATGTTTTGCTACATATGTATACTTATTTATTTGTTATATACATGAGGTCTGTCTGAAAAAAGTTCAATCCCTGTTAATATAACAAGAACTCTTTGTGCAACATTGATGTAACCTGGCAAACAAGGAGAGTGGACTGGAATGTGCACGTGTGAACAATGGTGACTTCACTGTACTAGTCAGTGGGGGTGGTAGATGCTACTGAGCAAGCATGTGTGCTCTGTGGCTATTGCATTCAAAATAATTGAGCGAGTAGAGCAATGAATCTCACCAAATTTTGCGTTAAGCTTGAACTTCCTCTACAGAAACTATTTGGATGATTCAGAAGGCTGCAGCTACAGGCAACTGGAGATTGGCAGCTTCATCACAACAGTGTGCTTGCTCATGTATTATATCTTGTGTAGAGATTTTTGGTGAAACATCAAATCACCCAGGTGACTCAGCCTCTGTGCAGCCCAGATTTGGTGGCCTGTGAAATCTGGCTTTTCCCAAAACTAAAACCATCTTTGAAAGGGAAGAGATTTTAGACCATTGATGAGATTCAGGAAAATACAACAGGGCAGCTGACGGTGATTCAGAGAACTGTGTGAGATCCCAAGGTGCCTACTTTGAAGGGGACTGAGGTGTCATTGTCCTATGTACAATGTTTTTTGTATTTCATATCTTTAGTAAATGTCTCTATTTTTTATTTTACCTGGACGATACTTTATGGACAGACCTTGTGTGTGCACATGTGTTCACACCTTGGATTTTTCACTTAGTATATCTCAGGGATAGTTGCAAGATCCTTGACAATCTACTTATGGATACATTGCATCACATTATACAGCTATACAATTTACTTAAGGATTCACCTACTAATGAATAATGAATATTCACATTGTTTTCAATATCGTGATATAGAAAATGTTGCCTTACAGATTTTATAATTACATAACTGCAAGTATAGAATAAATTCCTAGAAGTAGAATTATAGCATCAATTATTGTTTTATAATTTGATATATTTTTGCTAAACTTCTTACCAACACTCTGATAGAACCATTTTCACACACTTTTATCAATATAGTGTATCCTCAAACCTTAGAACCTTTTGTAACTGATGTTTGAAACCAACATCAATTTAGTTGTAAAGCATTTTACTTTATGAAGAATAAAACTGAGCATCCTTTCCAATGTTCAAGGGCTCCATTGTTTTTTTCTTTTTCCTTTCTATTTCTCTATATCTCATTTTGTGTTTTTTTCCGTGTGTGTGAATTCTCTGTTCATATCCTCTGCATTGAGTTGAACTATTTAAAAATAAATTGTGACTTGATTATTCAATTGTAGGAATTCTTGATATACTTGGCAAACAAGCCTTTTGTGGTATGAATTGCAATAGTTTACTAGTTTATTGTTTTTTTTACTTAAAAATTTTTGTAACAGTTTATTACATGCACAAGCTTTCATTTCCATGAAGTTAAATTATTGGTCTACACTGATAACTATTTTATTACACTGCTTACCTGAGCTTACAATGTTGGATGTATTAATAAATCTCATGTAAGTCCGTCTTTTTCAATTATTTTGCTGTTCAATTACAGTTGTCTGCATTTACTCCCCACCATCCCCACCTCCCTCCTCTGCTTCCACCCCCCCCCCCTTGGTTTTGTCCGTGTGTCATTTATAGATGTTCCTCCTTCCCCTCACTGTCCTCTCCCACTCTCCCTCTGGTTACTGTCAGCATGTAACCTCATCTTATGCTCATGAAGGAGATACCTTTCTTACCCCCAGTTTGCCAATGAGAAAATGAGGCTCAGAGTGGAGAGCTAACTGGTGAGATAGTCGGTAAAGTGGCAGGCCCAAGATGTGAACCCAGGTCCTTTTGCTGTCCGTGGGAATCAGACTGTCCCACGGGATCTCGAGGAAAGCATCCCAATGCACGGGAGACCTGTGGTGTAGCAAGATGGTTTATTCGGGAAGAAATCGCCCCTGGGTTTCCAGTGTCGGCTGCCCCTGTGTCTCAGCTCCATCCACCTCACCATGGAAAAGGTCCAACCATGTCGTCGGCAATGCCAAAACACAACCAGCGTCCAGAGTATCTGCTCCACGTGAAAGCTTGGCCTTTGGGAGCCCATGCCGTCTGCTGCAGGCCCTGGTTCCTGACAGACCCACACATGTGTGCTCCGGGGAAGAGAGGATGTGTGAGCACAGGGGGTGAGTGTGTTACCAGGTGGGCGAGAGAGAGTGCTTTTTCCTCCTGCGATTATATTAGCTTGCATTTGGGACAGGCCAGGTGCTTTTTCAAAAGAGCCAGTCCCAAGCTTTTGTGAGCTTTTCATAGGTGTAACCCCTAGTCAGACTGATAGCCTCTATGGTCCAGCACGTTCCCCTGTGCCCCCAAACAATCCGGCACCAGAGGGGGAAAGGAGGAGTGGCAATCCCCTTGGCAGAGAAATGCTGTGATCCCCTGGCATGTAAAGCTGTAGCTTCCTGGTGAAACCAACAGGCTCATGCTCCCGTTTATTCAACTCAATGTCTAATTCCCTTTGTGCTTATTTTCTTATTAATAATTAGCCAACTACTTATGGTAATACTTTGATTAGAATCCGTTTTTTTAGCTCCCTTACTGTGTTGCCTCCTCAAATACCTATGAAATCCATGAGACTTGAATTTGTTATTTTCTGTATTCAAATAGTTCCTAACACAGGGTTAGGCACACAGACAATCACTGATCCATAGGCTGTTTGCCTTTACTTCTTTCTCCCCCTTTCTCTCTTTCTCTGTCTCCCTCTTCTTTCTATCTTTTAGTGTAGCTCTTCCAAGTGGCACATGCTAACTTCCTTTTAGCCTCTTATATTGATTTTTAGGAAATCCACAAAGTCTCCAGATAAGAGAGAATACATAGGAAGACAAACATCAGACACAAAATAGCTAAAGGACATTTGCTTTTAGAATAGCCTAGGGTGGCTTTATTTGGCCAAATAAATGTTTTCACTTTAATGGGAAGCTAAGATTCCAGTTCCTTTCATCGGAAGCCATAGACACCCAAGTCCTCAAATAATCCCAAGTTCAACTCTGGAAAGCCAAAGGTCAAGTGGGAAGCCAGAGTCGTTTTCCAACCACAAGGAGGTGTGAGTCAGGAACCACTGGGTCTCAGCCACTGCCCATATTTCGTAGGAGTCAGCAAACCCTCGGCCACAGGGCATCCCATTGCTGGTAAGCCATCCTGGGATAGCAAGTGTGGGGGCTCCCACCGGCACCCCTGAGGCATCCCCAGCACGGTGTTTCCTGAAGCTGCCTGTAGTTTTCTAACGCTCCAGGAGTGTTAAGAGGCAGTAGCATTTCACGGTGCCCAGGAGATCAGCAGTGAGCAAAGGGTGCCATGGTGAGCCCTGTGGCGGCAGCTGCTCCCACCGTCAATTAAAAACGGAAGCACAAAAATCCTACCAGTTAAGGTTTTACCTAACTTTGACATGATCGACGAGCCAGTTTGCTCAGGCAGCATGTGAAGCGAAACAAGCACTGGCTCCTGAATCATATGTCCTTGACTCTTTATAACCAGAAAAAAAAAAAAGAAAAAAAGAAAAGGAAAAAGGATGCTAATGTTCTACACATTCTTTTTAGGAAAGTGGACCAGACAGTTTCTGAAAGCCATTCTCTTGTCTAGCCTTTGTTCCTCCACGGGTGCAGATCATGTGAGCCAGCTCCCTCTTCTCCTCTCCCCGAGCCCTTTCTTATTCCTCGCTTCTGCATTCTGCTAGAGATTCTGCAGGGCGCAGGCTGGAGGAACACCCAGAAGGCCTTTTAATGGAATCTCCACACTTCAGTCACTGAATCGGAGTATTATAAGAGCAGGGAAGGGGTTCGTGGCTAGAAAGGCGCAATGGAGGAGGTGGTCTCAGAAACTTGTTTTTTTGCTTTGTTCGTTTTGGTGTTTTAAATCATTTTAATATACCAGTAAGAGACAGAGTCCAGCAATCACTGCTATAGAAGAAATACCTGCCTTGGGGTGACCTTTAAAGCTCTTTTACACACTAAGGTTCTGATATCCGGTGTGTTGGGCAAGTAACCCAAGTCTATAAGGTACAAAGAGTACAGACTGTGTGCAAATAGGGTTTGGATCCTCATTCCATTACTTACTGTGTGCCCTTCACTAAACTCCTCTCGAATCCTCTATTTCTCCAGCTGTAAAGGGGGCCGTGACTGTGCTGACCTTACGGGATCATTGTGAGATTCACCACCGGGCACTGCATGGAGAGGACCCAGTACAGAGTAAATACTCCATACGTGTCTGCTCTGACCAGTGACATCAATTAATAAATGGCCAAAATGCTTGATTTTAAAGGTTTTTCTAAAAACTGAAGCCAGTGCTTTATCTAGTTGTTTTTGTTGTTTTTTTTCCAGCTGTTCCCCAGACCCTCATTCCTATTGGCTGCTCGGGCTGAGCCAACAGCAGAGAGAGAAAAGAAGGCAGGGCCTGGCCAGCAGTGGCTCCAGCCAAGGACACCCTGAACATTTGCCTGGGAAAACTGAGAATTACAGAAGGGAGTCCCCTGTCTTCAAAAGCTGCAGGTGCTCCAAGGCAGAACTGTAATTCAGCGAACTCTCCTGGAAAGAGGAATGGAGGGAGGATTTTATAGCCCCTTTGCAGCCTCCTGGGCAACCTCCATCCCCCACTTCAGTCCTTTGTATGTTTACTACTCAGCACCCAGAAAGGAACAGTGGAAGCAATCTGCTAGTATGATTATAATTGTTTATGCTTCTTAATATTATCATCACGCGGATCATTTCTGTTGTTATTTTTACTTAATGTCTAAACAGCCCACAGGCTCTCAAGGTTCACTCACTGGAGACGCCAGTTAAAGCTGGGGCAGTGCCTGAGGTCAGGCTCTGGGCTGGCGGAGGCAGCGATGACAGTCGCTCTCTTTTCTCTCACTGCACAGTGAGCTTCCACTGACAGCTCCTCATCCATGCGACAGCCCTTCTCAGAGACAATCTGTAAGTTATTTCCCAGGGTCTTGAGGGAATTGCAAATTTACTCTCCTGCCACTAGATGGCAGGCAACACAACGTGCACTTTCCAAGTAAGATATTAACAGCAGCCATAAAAGATCCCCCTCTGTCTCCAAGCATTTATTCCCTTTAATAAAATCAGTAAATCTCGGGCTCATTTCTGATTTCAAGCCTAACTCGTTCTATGTCTGAGAGCACCCTGGGTTTGCCTGTTGTCACACTCTGCCCTTCAGGGATTCATAATCACACTCCCTGATAATTGCAAACCCATGTGTCTACAGCGTTTTATAGTTTGCAAAGCACGACAGGGTTGCAAGCTCTTTTGCAGGCAGCATCTCATTTGACAAGTAACTGAACATCCACACTGAACCAGCCATAATGCAACCTCATTATACTGATCAACAATGCACACAGAGTAACCCACTGATCCATTTGCATCCACTTTATATGAAAACGGTTGCAGTGCAAAGTCTTGAAAGGAATGGCAGTATTTTAATGTACTCAACAAGTGAAAGGCATCCCTTCTCCCAGTCTCCCTGGAACTTGAAGCTGCCCTACTGTGGGGAGGCTGGCAGGTGAAGGCCAAGATTATCAGACTGTGAACCTGGGGAGCAGCATTCCCCAGTTTGACCTGGTAATGCCACACCACGGGGGGTCTGGTCTATTCTCTCCTCACAAAAAGGAGCCAGCTACAGCTTGTCATTTGCATATAAGCTGGCATGAGTTAAGTCACCCTTGCGCTTCAGAAATAAATTAGTTCATTATAGAAGAGAACAAATCGTACGTGTGTGTGCACGTGTTGAGGGAGAGGCACTACTTTCATCTGTTTTGGTTTTGTAACTCAGCCTGAAGAGGTCTGAGTCCTTTTATTAACAATTGAAAGTTTTTCTCCCAACCTGAAAAGTTCAGAGCCACACTGACTCTGCACAGGCGGGTAATCATACACTGCAGAACTCCTTGCTTTCTGGTGTGAACTATAAATGACACACATTTGTTTCAGAAAATCAGCATAAAAGCCAAAAACATATTGGTTTGGGGAGTGAGTTTATCCATCAGGGTAATATTCCTATTAGTGCCGCTATTCAGCCATGGAAAAGAAAATCATTGTGTTCCAATAATTAAATAGGGCAGGTGACTACTACGGCTTCCACCTTAGAAACTCGGCTATTTATATATTGTACATATCTTATTATGGGGCTGGAGGAAAATGAATTCTGCACAATTTTCAAAAAATCCTGGTGGCAAGTGGAAGTTATAAAAAGCCATGGCTGTGCTCCGACCAGCTGCCGAGGCGGCTCTGTTCAGCCTCCGCGGGTCGCCCGCTGTCCCTTACAGCTCCCCCCCCCCCCCCCACCGGTCTCCAGTGCCTTGTGCGATGTGACTTGCTCCTTCCGCATGCAAGTTGCATCTTACGCGCAAACTCTGTGAAGGTTCTTGCAGAACGGACAAAGCAAAAATCTCTCTGGTTTCATTTCATCTCTGCCCCGAGCAGACTTTATAAAGCAATAAAGACTGAATGTCTAAGGACTTAAAAGAAATGTGCTGTGTTATCATCATCAATTTATGAAACTCCCACAAGGAAGCAGACAAGATACAAAACATACAAATTGTACAGTTGCTGCCTCCGGAAGTTTAAATGGCAAAGAACAAAATGTTGAAATCGGATATCACTTTTCTCTCTCGCCTCCTCTCCCCCTCTTTTCTTCCCCTTTTCTTTTCATTTCCCTTTGCCTTTGAGATGAGGGGATTCTCACTGTCAGTGAGTGAGAGGTTGGAGAAGCTCTGAAGCCTTTGGAGCTCTGAATGTAACAGCTCAGAGGATATTGAACTGGGGGAGAGTTCTAAACAATGGATGGGGCCAAGGCAGCCAGGAAGGGTTGCAAAGGGTGTGTGTAGGTGTGAGCGTGCACGTGTGTGTGCACTGAAGAGAGCAGTGAGAGTTAAACGGGGGTAAGAAAGAAGGAAAAGGGACAGACATTCCTTATGCCTCCACATTTGGCCTACTGATGTTACATATTCTTCCTTTCTACCTCCAGGTCACCACCCCGATCTTTACGAATTAATGGCCATAAAGACCTTTTCAGGACCTAACCTCCTGCTTGAGGGCAGGACTGCAAGCCTGCATTTAGAATGCGTGAGACATTATGGAAACAAGGCGGACTAGGCGTGCCCCGCCCTCCAGGATGGTATAGCCTGGTGCCCAAGACAACTCTGTAACTGCAGCACAGAGGAACACGTTCTAAGAGGGTTGAGCAAAGTGCTATGGGAACAACTCAATCTTCCCTGCCCATCTGGGGCAGCTTCTACGGGGCTGAAGGAATAGAGGAATTCTGCAGCAGGGCCCACAATTAGCTGGGTCCTTTTGATTGCATGTAACAATAATGTGACTGGAGCTGGGGTTTAGGGGGAGGGGAAGTTGATTGGCTGTCGTTGTTTTTAAGGGAAATTTTTACAGAACCAGTAAGGCATTTCAGGGAACTCAAGAACAAATGTGCAGGTCGGCCTCAGAAAGAACTGGAAGTCAGGACCGCATGCTCTCAGTAACGCAGCCACCTCCTGTGTCAAGTGTCTGTTCTTCTGTTTTCTCTGTCTCATTCTCCACCTGGTGTGCACGTACCTGGTTAAAAGGCCTTGTCTTCTGCTTTTCCTGCCCACAAGATAAAAAACATGGTACCAAGAACATACTGTTTTCTATCTTACTGTCTTGGAACTCAAGATGTTGATTTCCTTTTTCCAATTCAGTGTCAAAATTCCCAGGGAAGAATTCAAATGGATCGCCCCAGGCTGTGTCAATGTCTGCTGCGGAACCATCTGCTAAGGCCATGGGCACCACAGTGTTTGAACCAGCCTGGGCCACACCGCAGGCCCCCAACCAATGCAACGCAACTGGGCCATGAGGGAAGGGCCTTTTTAACGTGGCTGCCTGTACTGCACCCACCTCGGCTGCAGCCTGTGGATGGAGAAAGTGGTACGTCCCTCGAAAAGCGCTACTGAGCAGACAGTTCCAGAGGTGCCCACTCCACCAAGAACTTCATTCTCAAACAACAGGGAAGTATTGCCAGCTTGAGAGAGGCAAGACATGGTCTGACCCGGTTTGCTCCCAAGAGATCAACAACAACTCTCTTTGGAATTCATTACAGCATCTAATAACTTTATTGTTAGAAAGTGCCTCTTTATAATAAACTGCTGCAGTCTCAACTCCCTTTAGAGAGCATGAAATAGTCACTTCATGACCACAGACACAAAGGCAGCTGCTAAGTGTTCCTATAATTTTTCCTCTGTAATCAAGTGACTGCCAATAGCACCCGGTTGAGTTCTAGGGTTTTCATAGAGAATAAGATGGAGTCCGCACTGACAAGGGATTCGGCCTGGTATCGAAGCAGACAGCGAAGAACAAAAAATCAACCCTGCATCAATTCATATTTGGGTATGTTTTCTCCTGAAGACCCAGCTCTGCATGAAAACACGCCCTCCACACCCATCTCTACCCCAACCCCAGCAGCTCCTGTGCTGCTTGCGGGTCTGAACCAAGCACGGTCAGCCCCGGGATTGAGAGACCTTGTCCACTCACTGTTGTTCAGTTCTATCACGAGAGAAGCTCTCTTTTTCTCAAAGCCCGCTGGGGGGCTGCAGTAGGGAGGCAGACAGCTGCAGAGGAAGTGGGGTCCCTCGGACTCCGTGGATGCCCCATTGCCCGGAGGGGTCAGTGCCCTGAGACATCATTGCCTTCAGCGGGGCCTCAGTAGTTCCTGAAGGGTGGGCAGCCTGTAAACCAGCATACCATGGCCCCAGACACAGGACAGAGGCGGTTAAACACTTCTGGGAATTAAGGGGGACCGACATTAAAACCGCCATGATAGGGCGAATCGGCTACAACTGCAGAGACCCAAGGCCAAGGAGGAAAAGCCCGACCAAGCGTCTGGGTGGGACTAGGATGTATGCTGGTGGCACATGAATGAGGATTTGTGCCCCTGCTGTGACTCTGCCCCAGGGGTGTGACACAGGTCTGAGAAACACAGGCCTCAGCACCCCAACCCTAACCCTAAACTCTCAGCTTGGTTAAAAACAAAATCTTTACTCTATGGAGGGGTGGGGAGTGGGAGCACAGGTGGGCATTATTTTCTCATGCAAACTGGAGTCCGAAAGCTTTGTTGTAATGGAGGCTGAAGTCTCAGCACCAGGGACTAGGCTGGGCTTAGGGGGAGAAAAAGCCGCCCTTGCTCAATGTGAGCTCGGCGCGCCCTCTGCTGGCTGCCACGTTCCCTACACGTCTCGAGAAGCAGCTGGCCACCCCATACAAATGGACGCCGCATAGTTAAGCTGTCAGTTCTAATGTATTTATTTGACTCTCTGCTGTTAAAATGATTTCTCTACAGCACTGCGGTTATTTACGACTATTGTCAGTACAAGGCCATGAGAAGGCAGCAGCAGAGCAAAACAACAACAGCTGAAGGGACAGTTCTGTCTGGGAGGGCTGGGGGCCTTGATGACAGCCTTTCCTGTGGTTTTGGCGGCTGCTGTTTACTTACTGTGCAGCGGGGGCTATGGGCTCACTCATCCATAATGCAGAACACACCGCCCTCACCCTAGCCCACAGCCGGCCCGGCTGGACTCCTCAGAGACGCTCTGGCCTGGGACCGGCAGCCCCAGCCCCGTGCTGCAGGAAACATTTTCAGAGACCCTATGAGTGGACTTACAGATTCTCTAGGGTCCAGACCCATCTTCCTTATTCAGATGGTATGAGTTCTTAGAGGCTGGATCTGGACCATAATGTCCTATAGTTTATTACCTCTCACCTCCTAGGGCTGTGTTTCCCAAAATGTGGCTCCCCAGATCAGCAGCACCCCTATCACCTGCGGACTTGCTAGAAATCCAGTTTCTCAGGTCCTGACATCTGGAATGGCAGTGGGGGGAGGGGCAGCTCTCTGAGTTACAACAAGCCCTCCGGGTGGTTCTGATGTGTGCTCACAGCTGAGGACCACCTCTAGGCACTTGAGCACTGAGATGTCCTCGTGTGCTCACACAGGTAAACGCTCCTGCACCCCAGGGCCTCCTCCTCCACCTTTGTATAAAGGCTTTTAGAATCCAATTTGGTCCCATCCTCCCCTGGAGCTAATTTGGAAAAAACATCTTCTGTGACCTACAGTAGCCTTACAACCCCTGTGATCTTAGAGAGGCAGGACAGGCAGTGGTCAATGGCACGAGTTCCTGCTGCCAGTCTGCTCAGATTCCGCTCTGTAAGCTCAGGGAAAGTACTTAATCTTTATACAATGAACATACTAATAATAGTCATATAGGATTATTATACCGGTTCAATGGGTTAATATAGTAAAGTTCGTACAGAGTGCTGGCATCCACTAAGTGTTCACAAATGCTAAGTGTTGTTATACTGTGTAATATTGGCTTCCATATTCATGTGTCCAAGCCTCGGTCATCACTTGGAGCCGTGGTTTAAGGATAGATCACTTGCTGTCAGAAGACTAGTGTTTATATATGGCTTTTGCTGCTTATAAGCTACAGCACTTAGAGCAAACCATTTAGATTCTCTGTGTCTCAAATTTCTCATCTAAAAATCAATGCCTACCTTGAGTTTTCATATAAATTATCCTGTTTACTCCTCACACAAGCATTTGCGCTGAGAAGAACAGGTCTGTCGCTATGCCCCTCGTACGAATGAAACGAGGACTCAGAGAGGTCACGTTCCATGCCCGAGATCACACAGGGAGTAGAAGTGGAATCAAGACTGGAATTTGTTTCCGCTGACTCCAGGTCTCATGAATTTGTATGAGCTAATGCATGTGAGAGCAGTATACAAATGATAGTTATTATTTTTGTTGCTGTGGAAGAGCAATCAGAAAAAAGGCATCCCATTTCCTGAATATGAATTCAGGAAATTAAAATAACAAACCATAAAGTCCCTCTGGAAAAAAATCAATAATACCAAAAAAGAAGCAACAACAACAAACTGAGCACAACATTCTGCTCAGTTTGATTGAGAGTAAATCACAGAAATAAGTGGAGACACAATACCAACATGTCTCCCCTGCTTGGGAGACACGTGTCTGTGTCCATGAAAGGTGCAGGACAGACAGCAGAGGCTGACGGTCTGTTTATCCCAGGGACAGGCACGGCCTCGTCTGCTTAGCATCTGTATAGTGCTGGTCCCTCATCAGCGTCTAGGTGTCAGGCAGGAACATGGGAGGAAGGGTCATCACAGAGGGGCAGTGCGGGTGCCGGGGCAGAAAGATCCTGAAGACATCTTGAGGGTCTCCCAGCCTTGCTCCATGCCACCTGGAGTGCAGAAGGGACCCTGAGGCTTGAGACCAGCCCTGCTGCTCTTTGGAGGGGATTCATGCAGGTAGAGTTCCTTGAGCTCTGAAAACAGTCCTCCTGGAAGGAAAGAGCTCCCCCTGAGCAGTAGTGCAAGTAAAACCCTGGAGGCCTGCTCTCTGCTTCTATCACTCCCCGCTTCCCTCAAATCTGTTCGTCCACACCTTTTGTGCCCCCATCCATTCTCGAGTTCTCCGTATGACTTCCGGTCCTACTCCTGTCCAATCTTGTTTCCCTGGGACTCCAGGTACAGCGTTCACTTCAGGTGTGCTGGGGCATGATGGTGAGATGAGGAGGCTTAGAAGTCAAATCCTGGCCGGAGATTCCAGTTCTGTTCCCATGAACTCAGAACTGTGAGCACCTCTGCTAACTTTCCCACACCTGGGTTTCAGCTTCTGCAGAACGGTGCAAGGCTCCTTTAAAGAGGAAACTTGTGAAGCACCTGTAATGTGTCACAAGCCCAAGGAAACTATCTGCCTGGGAAAGGTAAGGATCTATTTTAACAGCAGGAATGCACAGAAAGAAAGAGGAAAGGGTCAGTAATTATCATCAGAAGCCAGAATTTACATGGCGAAGTAATTGTCTTGAGATGTAATGTTTCAAAATTTGGTGATGTCCCTTTTAAGTCTGGTTAGAATTCAGCCTCTTCTGTAGTCTGGACAAAGCAACCCATGGGCCCAAGACAGCTAAGCCACGAGACTCTTCACCCTGCGGCAGAAGGGGTTTACTCTGCACAGGACGCAGGAAGCGATGAGGGAAAGAAAGCGCAGGGAGAGAAATAGAGGAAAGGAGAAGGAGGCTGGATTTAGCCGAAAGGAAGTATGGCGTGTGCCCTCACTGTTTCTCCCACTCACAGTGGGGGCTCTGGCCCCGGGAGGTGCTTCCTACACAGGCGCCCCTCGGGCCACAGCCTCATCAACACGGACTGGGTCCTGGCAGCAGGGTGAGGCACAAACACCCGCTGCAGCTTAGCTTTTCTAAGCCTCCTGGAGCCTCCGTGACGCAGATGGGGCGCACAGAAGCCCATTCTCACTGTCACTGGTGAAGCGGGGAAGGCAGCTGAGTGGACAGTCAATGGACTTGCCCTGAGGCTCACTGTGACCGGGAGCCTCGGGGCAGCCCAGGACAGAGATTAGCTGATAGGAAGACAGGAGGGTGTGACAGAAAAACAAAGCTACCATGCTAGGCAGAGCAGAGGTGGGGCAGGTCAGCTACTGGCCTTGATCCAACTCAGAGAGGAACACCAGTCATTGGTCTCAGCCCCACAGGCCAGCAGACCACCCAGCAAGTAGGGGACTCAAGGGAATATGTAGATATATACATAAATGCTGCCTCCCTGTGTCCCACAAAAGCCAAATGATTCCCCCACTCCACCCGCCACACACCCAGGCAACATTCAGAAAAGAGCAGGAGAGAATAAGGGGAGACCGAGTAATTGTCCCCCGATTTTGAGCAGCACTTCCCCCTTGGATCCTCCTCCAGAGACAAAAATTCTCCACGTGAAAATGACTTGAGCACATTCCTAACTGAAGGCTTAAATCCATTTATACCATTAGTATTTGGATGTCTTCATAATTCCAGAGAGTTCACATTAATATATAAATTGCCGTCTAAAACTGGGAGCGAGAATGTGGGCAGGAACGGCCTGAGGCGTGTTTATGAAATTCAGGGAGGCGGGCCTTTGGGACCCCTGCCTCCTGCTTCACGTGCCTCTCTCCCCTCATGGTGGCACCTTCACAGCAATGCCACCAGCCTCTGGGCTCAGATTCCTCTTCGTCAAAAGAATACAGAGGATGGGCTCAAAGGAAGTTCCTCCCAGGTCTGACTATGAATCTACGACTTAAAGGAAGTTCCTCCCAGGTCTGACTATGAATCTACGACTTAAAGGAAGTTCCTCCCAGGTCTGACTATGAATCTACGACTCCTTCACCATCAGACAGCCACAGATTCAGTCTCTCAACGTCCTCCCCAGTCACACCCAAGGGCAGATGCCGAAGAATGTCTCTGCACTCTGGGGAATGTCTTTTTAACAGAGATCACGTTTCATATATCAAATAAAGATTCCATGATGGTGAGACTCCAGGTATGAGCCAGGCTGACCGAGGAGGAACCTTTGGAGGCACCGAGTCACCCTAAGGGCCCTAAACCTCAAGTCACATTCTCTCCTGCAGGACTGTCCCTGGCTTTTGGAGCAGGACAACCCCTGGTGCTCAGTTTAGCCCCTCACTGGATGTTTCAACACCTCGGGTGTGTGAGTTCACAGTTACTATGAGCAAAGCTGGGAAAGCCCCGTAGAATCCCCAACTAGAGCAGAATTCCTGATACAGACCTGCTCATAACAATAGAAGAGTAACTGCTATCACATGTGAGAATCGGCCATGAGCTCTCTGTATTAGCCTTTAGGCACATGCTGCAAACTTCACCTTACATTCAATAGAGAGGTATCATCAGTATAATTTACAGATGAGGAAACCGAGACTCAGGAAGGTCGAGTATCTTTTCTGAGGCCATGTCAACAGTGAAGGGAGCACCAGGATCGTTACCAGTGTGGGACCTGCAAATCCTGAGGTCCTCCTTGCACTCTCTGGCCAGAAGCCTCTTCAGTGGGAAAAGTCCTTCCAGAGGGAGAAGGGCGAGAAGGCTGAGCAAGCATGGGGCTGCTGCCAGTTCTGACAACCTACAGTGTCTCCGTCCCCTTCCCACGTTGCTCTCCTCTAAAGCAGGAGGGCTTGGGACCCACAGACAGACTCTTCCCACAATGAAAACGCTGGCTGAGATGATTTTTTGTTAAAATACACATATATTTTTAGAAACGTTCTGGAGTGTAAGTGTATAAAAGGCTGGGTCAGACAGTGCCTGGGGCGTGGGTGGGAAGGAGACCGGCAACTCCAAAGAAGGCTGGAGCAGCGGCTTCAAAAAGTGGTTTGATATTTTTTCCTTCAGATTTTGATCTCAAAAATGTCTGGAGCCCCAGACAGCCACGGCAGCTTTGGCCAACGGGGCTCTGACCCTGTGACCTCACTGCCTTACTGCAAAGGCATCTAGTTAACAGAATTCTTCTGTGTGATGGAAAGCGGGTGAGACAGAGACAGGAAAACGCTGGGGTTGACAGAGACAGCTGGTTACTGTGGCGAGGCTTCAGAATTGTCAACCGAACGCACAGTGGAGACAGAGAAGGGCCGAGGCAATCCGCAGGACCCGGCAAGCACACTGCTCTGGCTGCCCCGACACCTGGGGGATTCCAGTTTGATGCCTGAGCCAGTTGCCTTCCTCTGTTACTTGAAAGCAGACGGTGCAGCCACTCAGCTCCTGATCTCTCTCCATGCTCTGTCTTTGACTGGTGACAACCATGGCATTGATGAGTTCCCAAAGGAGTCTGGCTTCTTTGGGGTGATTTCCCCCACTTCATGCTTTCCCTTTTCTGAGGGGCTTTTCATGAGCGAAGACGACAAAAGTAGACACCATGGTTATCCAGCCCCCATTCAATTACACTGTTTGCCTCTGAGTGACAACCAAAGAACACGAGTCATGCTTCCTGCACAAGGCTACAGCATCCGCCCCCAAAAAGCTTCTGTCCTCAGGGTCTTGGAGAACTCCGGCGGGCACCATGCTGTGAGACTCCAAGGGTGTGGGTTGGCCTCACTACCCTCCTCCAAATCTCACCTTCTGTCTGCTTCTCTCACCCCTACACACATGCACACACAAAACATACTCGCTATATAGGCATTCCTAGGGCCAAACACCTGCCAACATGCCTGAAATTCCGTCCTAAACTCTTACTCAAATAGCTTCATAAAAGAACACAGAACAACATGAAAACAAGAGCTAAATAGAGATGAATAGATAAAAAGAGACTAAAAGGAAACTCTCACTAAAGCATTAAGAATGGTTATCCCTAGATAAAAAGAACATAATTTTCTTCTATTAATTCTTTAATAAAATGTTATAATGAGAATATATTCTATTTTAATGGTTGACACTTGGATTTGTTTAAAATACAGAAGCTTCATATATTAATCTACTGGACGTAATATATGAAGACTCCATCAATTGTCTTAGATTTGAAAACTACCTGAGAGAAAGGCTTTATAAAAAAAATGATAAGAGCCCTGTACCCTCAAAAGAGTAGCAATGTCTGGAAAGCTAGGTGTTGAAAGGAGTTCTAGAAAAACCACAAAGATAAATTAATCTTTTACAAATAAATACTCTGGGGTCAGTCCCTGGGCTTCAGTTTCTTTATCTGCCAAACAAAAGTGTTGCAGAATGAACATCACTATTCTTTTCAGTTTTTGATATGCTGCAACTACGTTGAGTCAGCCTGGGAGTTCTCCTTCTCTTCTTGACCCCCCCCCTTTGAAGCCTAGAGAAAAGTACTAAGTCCCTTAGATCCAAATCACAGCACTTCTAGAACTGTGCACATCACAGGGAAACTTAGGGCCTTCCCATTCGGGTGACATGGATCTAAACAGAGCATCCAGACTTGTCTAGGCTATTTGCCTGACTCTCTCTAATCATGAGTCCATATCACAGCAACCCCCACATTTCCTTCCCTTCCACCATTTAAATATACAAAGTCTGCCCAGAAGTTATCCAGCCATGTAATATGAAAAAATAGACATTTATTGAAGAATATATGAGATACAAGAAGCATCGTATGTAGGACCATGATGCCTTAGTCCCCTTCAGAGTAGACACCTTGGGACTTCATACAGTTCTCCCCATTGCCATTGGCTACCCTGTCATATTTTCTGAATCTCATCAATGGTCTGAAATCTTTTCCCTTTCAAAGGTGATTTTAGTTTGGGGAAAAGTTTAGTTTGCAGGGCACCAAATCTAGACTGTAAAGGGCGTGAGTTACCTGGATGATTTGATGTTTCACCAAAAACTCTGCACAAGACAGGATAAATGAGCGGGCATGTTGTCATGATGAAGCTGCCAATCACCAGTTGCCTATAGCTGCAGACTTCTGAGTCATCTGAATAGTTTCCATGGAGCAACGTTCAAGCTTAATGCAAAATTTGATGCAGGTTCATTTCACTACTCACTCAGTCATTTTGAATGTGATGGCCACCCAGTACAGATGCCCATTCAACTGAGTCAACCGCCTCCACTGACTAGTACAGTGAAGTCATCATTGTTCAGACATGCACATTCCAGTCCACTCTCCTTGGCTGCCAGGTTACATTGATGTCACACAAACCGTTGTCATTATATTAACAATGGCTGGACTTTTTCTGGATAGACGTCATATTTGCAGGAGGCTATCTCACAAAAGTTTCGTATCTTTTTGAAATCTCAGAATCTAGGGAGCCAAGAGTGTAGTGGCAAAACCATAAACTGTCTCGTTGGTCAGACCTGGGTTTGAATTCCAACACTGCTTCACCTGAGCTGTGTGACATGAATGAGGTTATTTGATTTCCTTGACCCTCCATTTTCTCTTGCTGAAAATGTGCTGATAACCAACATATAATTTTGCTGGCCATGTATTTAAAAAGATAGTGTTTTTTGCATGAGGCATTTTAAGATACTTTCCCTCTTCCTGGGAAGTTACTCTCCTCTTGGTTTCACAAAACCCATTTCCTCTTGACCTAACTTCAGGAAATACTGAGAAACGATGCACAATTTCCCAGCAAAATCATTTCATTTTTCCCAGGTTCAGGTTCTGGGCATGGACATCAACAATCAGGATTGACATCCAGCTTCTACAACTCTAAGAAACATCTGGCAGAGAGACCTTTCCCTGCTACTTAGTTTCTTCTCTCTCTAAACTGCACACACACACATACACGCACACACCAGCCTTCAATCATATCCACTTTTCTCTGGCACAAGGTTGACTAAATACCTAAAGATATGCCCTGACCTTTCACCACCGGCTAAATGTCTTCAGATGTTGCCACTTTGATTATAATCCCTGCCTTCTCTTCCTATTATCTCAGATGCCAACCCCACGAGACACATTAAATACATAATGCATTTTGACTTGCATCTGGGCTATGCTGTCTGGTGTGGGAGGTTACAGCAGGAGCATATGCCTCCTTCTTAAAATTCAATTATTCAAATTCAATTTCTTCTCTAGCTCCCAGTCCTCACCAGCATCCAGTCTGGGACTTTTCATCAGATCACTCAAACTGCCAACGCTGGAGCCAGAAGTGATTGCCTTCTGTTCAATTTGATTCAGCTGCCATTTATCGTCGTTGTTGTGACGATGCATTGTTCTGGGCACTGGGGGTCCAAAGACATAGAAGAAATAGCAGAAACCCTTAAAGAAGTTCATGTTCCCAATAGATAGAAGCACTTACATATGCATTTATCCCCAACAATGCATGACAAGGGCAATTTTCGCATAAAAGATAAAGCAATTTAAGAGTGCAGAGGAGAAAGCAATTAATTATTTCTGTAGTGGGAGGAAGGGATTAGTCAGATAAGATCTCTTATCTACAGCATGGGTGGTGAAACACTATGTGCTCACAGGAAATAGAGATTCAAGTCAACCAAAGCAAAATGAGGGTGTCAAGCATTGTTCAGAGTGTAAGGGTAGGGTAGGGTGTGGAGGCAGTTACAGCGAGAATAGAAATAGAAACCGCGCTCTGAAAATGGCTGACCACCCTTCTCCATATCTCTGCTCTACTCACGCGAGTCCCCTTCCATTACGCCTAGGTACCTCCCCATTTACTGTCTGAAACCCCATGAACTCTTCAAAGCCCCAATCCTACCTCCTCTGTGGATTCCCTACCTCTAACAGAATTGCTTGCTTTTCCCATATTATTTTTCTTGCATTTGTTTTTTGCTCCCATAGCATTTTCTAATGGTGTTCTCCTGTGACTGCCTTGGATCATGGTACAAATATGCTTGAGAGCAGAAAGCCTATCGTTGTCCCATTCGTATCCTTGAGCAACTCACAAGCTCTTAGCACACTGTAGACAGAGCAAGAAATGCCATTGGCAAATATGAACCCAGTAGAAAATATATAATGAGATACTATGCACATGTTTGGCCAAGTATTTACCACTTTCCTGAGCTATAGAAATACTTTTCCAATTGCCTGCTCAAAATCGTCCTGCATATTTCAAAAGTACCTCACACTGAACTCATTAATACCTCCCACAGCCCTCCAAATTGGTTCTTTTTCACTTGTCTCTAGTTCTGTGAAGGGCACTATGGTCCATGCAATTCCACTAGACAGAAAGAAACCTTGGGTAATTTTTGATATCTCTCTCTCACCCAACATGTTACACAACATGGTTTACTTCTCAATTGTCTCTTAATCTCTATCTCAAAAGCTGCAACCATGGTTCAAGGGGCCAGAGGCTTTCACCTGGAGCCTCTGCATCTCCCTTGGCTCCCCATTTGACCTATTCCAGAGTTTCCTCATCCTCCCTTTCAAGCATCTCCCATTGCCCTGGAGTAAAGACTGATAGCTCTCCACAGATTTCAAGGCCTTGCATGCTCTCATCCAGAAGTCGGCAAACTTTTTCCATTTATAGACCATTCATAGTAAATATTTTAAGCTTTGCAGACCATGTGAACTCCATTGCAACTACTCAACTCTGCCATTATAACAAGAAAGCACACATACACAATATTTTTTAAAAAATAGCATTCATGTGTTTCAGTAAAACTTTATTTGCAAAAAACAAATGGCAGGCTTGATTCGTCTGGCTGGTCATGGTTTGCGGACCCATGGGCTAGTCCAAACTGACGGCTCCAGCTTCATTTCTCTCCATTCTTACCCGCTCTGCTCTCTGGTTCTAACATCGTCATGCCCTTTCCTCCCATAGTGCTTTGCTCAGGCTGGCCCTCCTCCATGTGCTGTGCTTCTAATCTCTTACCTCTCTCCTTCTTTACCAAGTTACTCTTATTCTTCCTTCAAATCTCACCTAGATATCACCTCCTCAGACAAATTTCCATGGCCCTTCAGCTAAATCAAGTCCCCAGCTAAATGTTCTAAAAATGTTTCATTATTTTTCTTCATAGGACTCATCACAATTTGTAAATACAGTTGTTTAATGTCAGACCCTTTCTCTTTGACCCTAAGTTCCATAATGGCAAGTCCTATTCTGCTCAGTATTGGCCCCATACTTCCCTAATACACCCAGTGCCTGGCTCATCACAGTCATAGCTGATGAATGAATTAATTGATAAACACACACCAAAGAGGGAGTGCATGCATATGAACAATACCCGAGGGACTGACTGAAGTTGCCATATTAAGGGGAAAATTATAAATTGCTACAAAATTTCTGAAGAGAAATGTGTCACTGTATCCCCAAACCCTTAAAAATGTGTATGTCATTTGACTTAGCAATTCTCCTTCTTGGCATTTACCTAAGGAAATAACCATGGATGTATATAAAGAGTTATGTACAGAGATTTCTTCATGCCATAAAAACCAACTGATTTTAAATACATGGTAAACCATTTAAATGTCCAAAAGTAATAGGAGGTAACGGTAATGAAGTCATCAATTGAAACAATTTACCATGCAGCTGTTAGTAATAATCTTTTAAAATCATATTTAATGACTTGAAAAAATGATCACCGTATATGGTTCAGTCAGGGCTGGCTACATAATTTGTACAGTCCAGGAGAAAATGAAAATGTAGCATTAATAAGCAGGATAAAATTACATTCCTTCTTTCATGGCCTCTCACTCGCCATGGCATTTTTTTCTACTTAATGTTATTCTAAGTAAGACAAAATTTAAATTTAAATTATTAGCATGAATTTCACAATTCATCTTTCTATTGTACAATGAAGCTTAAAATACAAATAATAAAAGCATTTAACTCACTTGCAGAATTACCAAAATTACATAATTCATATCTTGAAGTTCATACAGATATATTTCTTTCTTGACCAAACTGTGGAAATGCTGCACAAAATAAACTCAGCTGTTTTTATTTTATTTCTTGATATATACACAATCTACCAAACACTCTGTACATTTAGCTTCTTGACGAGTAAGGAAGAACAACGGGTTGCCCTAGTTTTCAGTTTCCTTCAACATCATTATTTTTGGCATAATTATTGGCTAACAGAGGAAAGTCGCATGATTAAGAAAAGATATAATAGGGTTTTTTGCTCATGCGCATTGCTTAGAACATCATTGCCTTCCTTTTGTACTAGAAGCAAGTTCCAGTCCAATGGAAAGCGTGGCCTCTCACTACCGCCAGCACTCCTGCTTGCTCAAAGACTCAACATGCTTACCTGGTACTTGCTTTCAGTCTCCTGCAAGTCCCGTTGTGGCCCCACTGCAACTCAGCGCTCATGGAGTTCAGTGAACACGATATGCAAACAGGGCAGCAAGAACTGGAGTCACCCCGATTGCATGGATCTGCTCTGCTCACTTGCATGTCCCAGTGGACTTCACTTACAAAGCACAAGCTCTAAGAAACAATAATTAAGAACTTCGAGATGGCAACAGCAGAACATTAAGCCAAGCACAAGCCACACTCTCATGAAGCCAGCCCTGTATTAAGTGGAAATAATTACAGCATGATCTCAATTTAGCTTTGAAAACACATGCACACACTCACATGAACACACAAAAATTTTTCAAGGATTAGAAAGCTAGACACTGACATATCAATATTCACTATCTCCTGGTTTTCTAAGTGACTTCTAATTTTTGCTTTGTGTCCTACTGTGCTTTCTACAGTAAACACATTGTGTATTTGTAATACTAAAGAAAGTGAGTTTATAGACTGATGATTAGGAAGCCATCTCTTTAGGCAGCCACAGTGAGCAAAATGTCAGGTGGGCGAAGGCGCCCTCCTCAGTGCACATACTCAAGGCTGCAGCCAATTTCATTTCACCAATTGGAAGCACTCTCTTTTCCCATTCCCACCAGGGTGAGGAGAGAGCATGCCAGATGGCTCTGTAGTCCGTTTTACATAGCTTCCTCTATTGTTGGTACAGTCTAAGTGCTCAAAATTGTGTCACCTTCTAGTCTTTGCCAATAATGTCATCATTTGATATGGAAACGATGCATACTATTAAAATGGTAATATGATTTTTAAATATGCTTCAGCAGCCAGCTTGCTCTGACTGAAGTGTTTATCTTGCTTTCCAAACCCTTTCTTCTGGAGCCACAGTAAGAGAGTGGCAAGGATTAAGTTCAAGTGTGCGTATATCTTCTTCTCCATCTTTGGCATTTTTTTTCTTTTTCTTTTTAGTTTTAATGGATAGAATGGGTTTGGCAGATATTTCTAAATATTCTTAGCCTAGAGGAAGTCAGGCAGGACAATCAAACTCTGGTTCAAATTTCACTACCTGAAATGCTGCCTTATTCATCATCTTGTCCAAGGTACTTCACACAGCCTGAAATAAAGTAGGTGCTCAGTAAATATCTGTTCAATGAATGAGTAAATTTTTGTATGGATGCATATGTATGAAGTGAGTCATTTATTCAGGTAGCATTTCTAATTAAAGTTTCTCTTTCTGTCCCAGCTGGCACAACTGACTTTAGGGACAAAATAGAAAATGATATACATTGTAGTGTTTGAACAATAGGGCCATTCAGCTTGAAAACTGTCTACCAAGATGCTTAGAATTCCACCAAAGAAATTCATTCCTTCCGGTTAAATAATTTTTTGCTTTCTTTTTTTAAGCAAACAGGCAGAATTCCCAAGCTTCATTGGGATATAATTGGCATATAACATTGTGTAACATTAAGGTGTACAACATGCTGTTTGAAATAACATATATTACAAAATTATTATCACCATGTAGCATTAGCTGATGCCTCCATCATGTCATAAAATTACCATTTTTTTTGTGGTTAGAGAATTTAAGATTTACTTTCCTAGTGACTTGCAAGTACCTAATACGGTAGTATTAATTATAGTCATCATGCTTACTTCAGATCCACAAAACTTGTGCCCCTTACAGCTGGAAGTTTGTACCCTTGGAACACGTCTCCCCTCTTTCCCTCCCCCAAGCATGGTAACCACCATTCTACTTCCTGGTTCTGAATTTACCTTTTCTGGATTCTACATACCCTTGAAATCATACAATATTTTTCTTTCTCTGTCTGACTTACTTCAGTTAATGCCCTCAAGTTTTACCCATGATGTCACAAAAGGCAGAATTTCCTTTTTTTCAGTATGAATAAAATTCCATTATACATACCATGATATGTGTATATATACCAGTACATATACACATGTATGTAAGTCATATCTTTATCCATTGTTGGATACCTAGGGTGCTCCCTTATCTTGGCTATAGTAAATGACGCTGCAATGAACATGGAAGTACAGATGCCTCCTCAAGTTCCTGTTTTCATTTCCTTTGGACGTATACCCAGAAGTGGGATTGCTGGTCATATAGTCACTCTATTTTCAATATTTTGAGGAACCTCTGTACTGTTTTCCACAGTGGTTGTACTAAGTCACATCCCTACCAGTAGTGCACAAGGGTTCCTTTTTCCTCACATCCTTGCCATTTGGGCGAATTCATTTCTGAAATTTCCTTTTAAAATTAAAAAATCCACTAGAGAGGATAACATATTAACCTTTTATTCTTCAGTACAGTTGAGTTTATCAGTGAACTAGTGTTACCTTAAGAAAGTAGAGAACTGAGGCTTATGACTATGTTCAGATGGGAAGGAGAGGTTGGGCATCCATTATGTTGCTACAGAGAGGTGTCCAGGACAGCAGGAGAGTGGCGCTGAGTGCTCTGGAGGCTAGAAAAGAGCAAGGGGGGGCGGTTAATAAGCACCATCTGAGGGAAGAAAAACATTGAGAGAAAGGAAGATTATATAAATTTCACCAATTTCAATTTTTCTCTTGGGTTGATTTTCCTTCACTGATGCCTCAGTACTCTGGCCATCCACCCAGATTCTGGTCTCTTACAGGAATGTATTCTTATTTACTCTATGTTAAATGTCTGGCAGAGCCAGAGAAGAGGGTGGAAAATGGGACGGTTAAAGGAATTAAAGCCTTACAGGGATTTAACCCACACCTTTGAAATGGAGGCTTGGTAATTGATCCAGGTATTCATAAAGGGATTAAGTTCCAGGTCTGACTCTAGTGATTTCTTAAATGAGATAAGAGAAAAGGAGAAACAGAATGGAACAGAACCAAATGAAATGGCTCGGAGTTGAAAAAATGTTGTTGAATTTTTACACAGAAAATATATAATTTCAGCCATAAAAGAATTAAGTATGTCTGAGAATAAATCATAGAGAAAATCAAACATTAAAAAAAAAAGATGACTAAGCTTCCCTTAAGATTTGGCCATGATGAGATTAAATAAGGTTTCTCTTATTCAATTTGTTCATTTGATGCAGAAACTGGCTGGGCAGTATCACTATGTCTTTGCAATAAATATAAGTTCACGTTCCAATAAATAAGGCGCCCATTTCCATGAATCCATGTCCAGCACTCTTCCGTCAAGACTACTTCTGCATCCAAAGACATGAGAGATGGGGCATTAAAAAAAGTGAAAAGAGTTAAAACAAGAAGTAATTTTCTTCCTTGTTTAATCACGAAAAGCTTGCTTTACTATCCTTCCTTTCCACATTGCAAGCCTTTAGGGAGGAGTAGGAAATTTTCATCCTGCTTACCCAAGTCATTATTGGAGTAGATTAGAGCTAAGTGCCTTGCATGCAAATGGACTTACTTGAGGAAAAAAACTGGAATTTCGATAGCAACGAATAAACTGGATTGAAGGCTAATTTTGGTGGCTTGCTTTGTATCAGTGGAGCTGAAACTAGGGAAGAATTCTTGAAAGGCTTACTCTCTCTCTCTCTCTCTCTCTCTCATTACACAGGATTCCTCCCTTTCTCCTTCACAAAAAATACACCCACCCCAGCACACATGCTTCTTCTACTTCAAGCTAATACTTATCACCCCATATGACACAATATCAAGTGTCTTTGCCTACATTCTCAAGGCACACTCAGGTACCATAGGTTATTTGCAGAACAATTCATCTCTTAGCCACATACTTCTCACCTGTGTGCCTTCAGAAACTGCCCCCAGGCATTTATTTTCTGGATGCATTATTCCAACCACTCTCCCCAACTCCTTCCTATACCTTCTTACCTCTCACCAACTCCTTGGTCTATATCTCTAAAGATAGCCTATCGAAAAATTTTAAAGTCAATGAATTGTGTCTTTGAGTCATCCTGCCTGAAACTTTTACTATTTCCCCATTCTTGGTGTCACCATTAGACATTCAGCGGCTTCAGTGGCCTCAAGCTTCTCCTTGTGTCCCACCAAAACCTGCTTCTAGAAAAGACTCACACTTATCACTTATAGTTTGGTATGACCATATTTTATCTAAGGCATTTGGGCCTTAAGACCAATGAGAAGTCTTCCCTTGGAACCCTAATAAGGACGTTTCCGTTGTTAATGACTGAAATTATACCTTCCAAAGGAGTGTTTCTCAAAGTATGGTCTGAGGACCGAGCATTAGAATCATTAGTGCACTGATTAAGCATGTAGTCCGCTGGACTGCTTCTTCACCCAAAATCTAAATAACACCTGGTTGAGTGAGCCCCCAAACCTACCCTTGAATAAAATATCAGATGATTCTGAAGCCCAGCAAAGTTTACGAACTTCTGATCTTAGGACAGTCAACATAAAAGGCAGTGCTTGCCCAGCATTTCAGCTTCCTTGGTGATCACCCAGCCCTCCTCCATTTTCCAGACATGGAATTAGCCCAGAGCTGCTGCACGACTTACCAAAAACTACACTCCTGATTAGCAGAAGGGAGAACATTTTAAAACAAGCCTCCTGACTTCTAAACCAGGATGTGCCCACCAGGCACTTCAGAATGAGTTTAAGAGTAACATCAACTAGGAACCTACTCATATGAGGGGACTGTTAAAAACTGCCTAAAAACTGAACAGTGTCTTTCAAACAATCTTCAAATTTCAGTTTATCACGTGTCCAAGGGTTCAGTAAAAGATTTCTTAGACCTGACATGGAGACTTCAGGCAGAAATTCTAATTTCCCACTCAGTGTTGAGACACTCTACTGGCCACATCCTGGTTCTATTCCCCTGGTTGATCATGTCACATTGGAGCTAACTCTCAGAGCCTCTTGATTTCAGAAATTCCTTTACTTTCAATTACATAAGTACATTTGGTCAGGACAGGGGAAGGTAGCTGACAGAATGTAATCAGTGCTGAGAGAAGAGGCTACATGATCTCCCTAGTTAAAAAAGCAAAGATTATAGAATTTGAAGGTGCTGGACAGCCCTTTCAAGCCAGAAGAGGCCAGGATAAATTTGGTAAGAGTATAGGTAGATTTTTGTAAATAGAGATGATGGTCTTGATGACTTCTGATAGGAGTGAACTATTTATAAGTACCAGGATACTCAACTCTCCCATTAAGAAGGGATCTCTAGAAAATGTATGGTCAAAAGGCCCCTTCTGAGGCTAGACTCTCATGACTCAACCCACCCAAAAGAACACATAGGAACTTCCAGTAATGAGCTTCAAGATGATGCATCTCATGTGTGAATTTTCCAACTTTTAGAAAGTGTATCTTTTTTTTATCAAAGTGAAACCAGACCAGATCCTCCTGAGAAAACTAAAGTGATATAAAACTCACATGGGGTGAGTTAACAAAAAGAAAAGTCCTTTCATTGACTACTGACAGATCGCATTATGGAGCAGATTTGGGCGTTTTGTGTTTTCTGTAATATGCAGAGAGTGTTTTCCACTCCTGAAGATTTTACTCCTTGCTAATTCTAACCATTCCCCAAAGGGCAATTTCCCTTGACTAAATGAGGTTCCTCGGGTGCAATGAACTGCAGAAGAGATGAATAGGCTCTTCCCCACTTGTAAAACTATCACGGGCAAAGAACAACTGAAGCATCTTGCTTTCTTTAGCCTAGAAAACATCAAGCAGAGGGTCCCCAATATGGGACTGGCTTTGAAGGAGTAGCAGGCTTCAAGGCAGTAGGAAAGATTGAGCCAGAGCATCAATGCCTCACCAATGTTCTTCCTGTGCATGAGAGATTCTAACAGGAACTCTTGAAAAGGGCCTCTAAATCATGAAAGCACCTCTCATTCAAGAAGTGTTCTGTGAGCCCTGGCTGGTGTAGCTCAGTGGATTGAGTGCGGGCCTGCAAACCAAAGAGCAAACCAAAGGATATCCCGGTTTGATTCCCAGTCAGAGCACATGCCAGGTTGCAGGCCAGTTCCCAGCAGGGGATGCATACAAGGCAACAATACATTGATATTTATCTCCCTTTCTTCTTCCCTTCTAAAGATAAATAAATAATTTTTTTTAAAAAGAAGTGTTCTGTGAGATAATATTAACTTGCCTAATCTGTCATTTCAGAGACACAGGGCCCATTTACAAATATGATAGAAACTCCATGTAGGATCAGGTGACCTCTGGAAGTTGTCTACCAGAGTATGGGTCCCACACATATTTCTTCAAAGATAAAAAAGACTTTTTTCTTTTTAAAAATTTGACCAGTCTCCCACAACTGGCCTTGGGAGTATGCATGAGACTCTGGGCCTTTCATCTGGGGAACACTGGCAGAGGAAGAAAAAGTATTCATCCTTTGTAGACATATTATGAGAGTAAATTATTTCTCATTATATATACACAAACACCTGATTTAGAAAGGATTAGGGTATTTATAACAGGTCTTTCTGAGCCTGGGAAATAAAATCTAAATGACAACTAAAAAAATACTATTGAGCTAAAAATATTTTCTGATATAGGTTTTCTTCCCTATGTTTAAGTTATTTCATAAAGTAAACACCACTTCCTACCCCCCCACACACACATCACCACCACTTCCCACTGATTCTAATAGACAGTAAGCTGTATTTCCACAACACCAAACATCTGCATGCCAGTCTACAATGCTGCCAAAAATCTGGATTTTAGAATAATCTGGATAACCAGCTGTATTTTTCCTTTTTTCTTTCTCTAAACTCCCTGAAATGATAGTAAGTGAAAGAATATTAAAAACTAACTGTAAAGCACTCTAGAAACATAAAGTGTAGTCATTACTGAAGTCTCATTCCTCTAAAAAATTGCTATGAATCTTTTTAGAAACATTTTGACTATGAAACAATTTCTTGACTATCAATCAATGGAACCTTATATTTCCCCAGCACCGTCTCTCCCACTCTGAATGTTATAGATGAAGCTTAGGAAAATGAGAGAATAACAATAAATGATATTACAATGTTGCTTTGAAATGAGAATTGGTAGTATGAGGCAAGGGAAAAACAGATGGGAAAGAAATGTACCCAGAGAGGATGATTTTTGTTTAAATAAGTTCATAATATGTGAAATGCACGATGGAAACTGACAGGGGAAGTGGAGGATCATTGTTTGAATAGCATCAATATAAACACAGATGCAAAAGAAATTGGCCTGGGAGATGGAAGAGCCTAGGCTGAATAATGTTGTATACCAATAAAAAGCATAAAGAGGAGAAAAATATAGAGAGCAGGTGATTATTTCTGTGATGCTCAAAGATGCACATTTTCACAGATATCAACGGGAAAGGAAAATATGTCTTAGCTATTCCTGAGTTGGCCATTTTTACTATAGTTCATAATTCTTCCAAGTTTTACCAAATCATGGCCTGTCTATCCACTTGACTACATGCCAAGCAGACCTCTGTCTTAGAAGAGGCTGTACACGGGTCAGTTCTGAAAAATATAAAACATGGAGTTCTGAAATGTTCACAGGTTCAACCCAACTCCCAGTCCTTGTTGACATTCACTCTGGGTAATGAGAATCACTAAATGTTTAAGGCAGGTAGAGCACAGAGAAGCTGTCCTTCCTTGTGGTCACCTGACCAACCATCCACTCCTCTCAGGCTCTGAGGAGCCCCTCACGTCCCTGGGTCTTTCTGTTCCTTCACTGTTTGCCAGACTATATTTTCCTGGAGAGGGAGAAAGAGATTGGTTTGTTATATAGTAATACTTATCAGATATATCTGTAAAAAGAGCAACCGTTCCCTATTGTCACTTCTTAGTATTCCACTACCCTATATGAAAATATTTTGGTTGTATACATAAAAAGTCACTGAGGATTATAACAATAATATGCCTGGAAGACATCGTGGAAGTGTATGGTCTACATCATCTCATTTGAGCCTCACAATGATCTATGCAGTAGGATGATTACATCCATTTTACAGATAGGGACTATGGGTCTAAGATACATTTACAAGTTGGCTAAAGTGACATTACAGAGAGCTATTAAGGAAAGCTAGATGCAGGTCTCCTGAAGTTCATAGCTGACTGCCTTGACTCAATAGTCATGATTGATTTTACAAGCATGACATTATTTGAGGGATATGGACAAAGTTCACCTAGCCCAGTCTTTTTTTCAGAGGTGCCTGAAATGTCACCATTAATAATTCAATTTTTGTATTAAGCATTGCTCTCTGCTTGCAGGACTCATTTTGCAAGAACCGGTGTCAAAAAAAAAGAAAGAAAGAAAAGAAAAAAGAAAAAACCCTTAACCTATCACAACTAAAACCCCCCAAACCCTGAGATATGGAAAGAGCAGAAGATTTATAAAGAGTAAGGAGGATGGAAGAAAAGGCACCAAGAACAACCTTTACCCACTTCATCATTTTTTCATAGGCAATACTTATAAAGACAAAAAAAATTAAAATGGTAGAACACATTTTGATTAGACATAAAGGTATTCCTAAATATAAGATACTGGTTTGGTCAACAGCAAGAGTCTAAGGAGTGTCCTTCCTCAGAGATTTTCAAAGTGAGAGATTTTTCTTGGTGGAGTGGAAGAACTTTTTGCTAGAAGACAGAAGGATGAGATGATCTCACAGGGAGCTTCCCACGCTGCTGTCCAATGTGCTGGTGCTGAACTGACTGGCCATCCATGCGGAGCTCTGTGAGGTAGGCCCATCGCTGCTCCGTGTTATTTCTGTTATTGTGAACAGACAAAGCAGCTCTTCTCTGTGAGCAGAATCACTGTAGAAAAGCAATTCCCTTCTTATAAGAGGCAGGAGAAAGAATAAGCAGGAAAGAAGAGTGAGGCACTTTGTTGTTGATACTCAAAAGGAGCAGGTGGTTCATTAAAAATGACAAGCAATCATCTTTTCAAGAGGGTAGTCATACTTCTGGTTGACCTGATGTGTGGCTGCTCT
The DNA here is from genome assembly GCF_021234435.1 of Artibeus jamaicensis. Classification (NCBI taxonomy): domain Eukaryota; kingdom Metazoa; phylum Chordata; class Mammalia; order Chiroptera; family Phyllostomidae; genus Artibeus; species Artibeus jamaicensis. The sequence goes on from NW_026521726.1 coordinate 790,027, forward strand.
GGTAGTGTTTGTCTGAGAGAGACAACTGCATTAAGAGATTCATGGCGTGCTTAGGAGAGGGAGCTTTTTGCTTCCAAATCAAAATATTATTTTCTTTCACCAATTGCAATTTGTAGTTCAATAAACAATGGTGGGGTTTTATTTTAAATCCTTTTATTTATTTATTTTTGTTGTTCTTTGAAAACTCTTAGAATGTGTCACTCTCAGCCCTAACCCCCCAAGCATACAGATTCATTTTCTTCTCAGTAAAGTCATAGATCTGGGATGAAAAACAAATCAGACAAGCATTTTTTTCTCTGCTCTACAGAAAACTTGCTTGAGATTAGAAGTCCTCGTGAGGGATCCACGCGTTTATCTACCTGCCTTTAGACAAGACAAACTGATGGCATGGCTGGCTGAGTCCCACCTCAGGGGCCCTTCCAGAACTTTGCCTTGTGTTCTGGCCTCTGTGTTGTGGGTTCTGGCTGGTCATCTTGGGCACAAACACCAGGGATTCCATATATTTCAGTGTTCTCAGCCTTGGCTCTGATATGAGAAAGATGTGACAGAAAAACACATTAAGATGTTACCTGGAACATTATTTTCTTTATTCCCTTGTGATCACCACTGCTCCCACTGTTGACAAGGAGCCACCTTTAACTCAAGGGCCAGAGAGCAGAGATGCTACATTGTCAGCTTTCAAGACAAAAGGGCTGAAATTTCTGGTGTAAGAGAGAAAATGTAAGAAAAGTAATGCTCCTAAGTAAACCATTTCTGCCCCCATTCTCTTCCTTACATGTTAGAAAAAGAAAAGAATGGGAGAGAACCTTGGAAGCAGAGATGTGGGTCTATCTTTGTATCACGCCGCACCCCCAGATAATTTGGAAGAGGGGAATAAACAAAAACCACTGATTTTCAAGAATCAGAGAGAGAGATCTGTGTTGTACTATGTCAACATCCCTTTCAGTGACCCTTGTGGCTTTGGGCATGGGAACAATGAAGTGGAGAGTCTATAAGAGGGTGTGTTAGACAGAGCAAGGACTCCTGAGAGCCCCTTAGTATTTTTATTACTACATAGTGACTCAGGGCTAAGTGATCCACAAGCTCATGATAAGGTCAAGGATGGGCTAAAAGGCAGATGGATACACCAGACCTTGGAGGTTGGAACAACAACAAAAAAATGAACAGCAACCTTTATGAACCTGGGAGGTAGAGGCTACAGCAAAACCCAAAATACCTCAGTGAATGAGGATGACTGAACACCCTGTCATGGGTTCAGGTTGAAAGTGCTCCTTCATGGACCCAACATTGATGTTATATCCCAAAGGATGACAGCTGGACCAAAACATTTGGGACTTGGAAAGTGGGCAGCCCCTGCCCAGATGACACCATGATGGGGGGCAGTTGTGAAACCACCTTCCTCCCCAGTTATAACTGGTTTATAAACCAGTTTACAAAGAAGAGGGGAAAGGAATAAAGCTAAAAAAGAAGGTTTTTCCCCCAAATCTATAATGTAACTGAATTATAATTTTATTTGCCTCAGAAGATACTACATAGAGCTATGTTTAAAGTGACTAGATTAAGCTACTGCATTTGGTGAAATGAGGGCTCAGATTCAGAAAATTAAATTGGCTTTTAGGAAAATAAAGACATTTGCATTTGCTCACCTGACCTGTGTTAGTAACAATTCATATCCAACCCATAAGTGATGTTTCATGGAGACACATATATTATGTATTGTTAAGAAACAGGTAAATAAAGATGTGCCATTGGAATCACATGAGCCATGTACGATTAATGCTAAGCCCAGCACTTCCTGGAGCACTAAACGAATTTGAGTTGCTCGCATACACTCTTCCACTCTGAGCTGGGATTGCTATAGGAGATAGCTGCAAGGCACCATTCCATTTGGATACTTTCCCCAATTAATTATGCAAATAGGTTATTAATTATTAATTAGGGCATTTAGTGATGTTATTAAGAATTTGGAAGATAAATCTTTTTGACTTGTATTTAACTGGTAGATTATATAAGCAATAAAGAATACATGAGCAATAACTGCATAATTACATTTTATGAATAGCAGAAACCTGTGAGGGATGTGGAGAGATTTAATTGACATTTAACAAGATAACTACAGCAAATTAATTAGAAATTATCTGCTAAAATATAAATTAACTTATAATAATATTTTAACCAGCCACTCTATGGTGCTAGTGTCTTCTTATTGTTGCTAAAATACCTAAATAAAATATCCTGCTAGTTAAGATGATAGTGCTAATTTGTCTCCCAAATAATCAATCAGGTTTTATAGTGTAATCAGGACATATTAGAGAATGAAAGGAAGTATGTCATGCAGTCCCTGCCATCACAAGACTCACAGCAGAGTTGAAGCAGAAGAACTGAGCAAGGAGACTGGTAGGAACAACAACATTAAAGGCATCACAAATCCTGACTCATCTTACCTCTTTAAACCTCAGTTTTCTCATCTATAAAATGGGGATGCTAATACCTAGCTCAAAGTTTGTTGAGTAAACACATATCTCAGTCCTGGTACTTGGAATCTTTCAGTAACAATCAGCTTTGTTCTTGTCTTACTTTGTGACTCAGAGAAGAAAATAAAATCGACAAAAGCAGCTGCCACATCCAAGGGATGTGTTTTCCAGTTGTCAGGTGAAGCAAGTTTGTAAACTGAAACCTGGAACAGTCTAATGCACATCACAGATGCAATAGTTAATAAATGGTGACAGATTCATGCTACCAAGTAGTACCCACCAGGTAATCAGAGTGAGTGTCATTCAGGTGGGCTAACAGTAATTTTACAAAATATAACAGTGCAGTGCCATTTATATTACAAATGGCCACACGCAGTGTAAATACTGCCTATCTTCTATGAACACATACATATGTATATAAAAACACAGAAACAGATCTGCATATATACCTCAAACACTCAATCATGCTACTTCTGTGCAACGAGGAAACAACCAGGATGGGAGTAAGCGATCAAAGGGAGCCTTAGCCTTGTCCACATAATTTCATTTTTAAAGGCTATGTAGATTCTATCACCTGTGTAATTAAAATTTAAATTATAAAATATGGGATCAGAATGTAGATTAAGCAGTAGAGTGCAGTTTGGTGGGCTGAGAAGGGTGGGGGCGCAAACGGGGGGGAGTGGAAGAGATGGAGGACGTTCTTTGAGTCCTGTGCGTGGGCTTGCAGCACGGAGGTCACTGCGCACAGGGCAGAGCGGCTGTGAAGGCAGAGAGACCTGACAGGCTGGAGCCAGAAAACGATTGAATAGACTACAAGCGAGTAATACAAAAACTAGGCAGAAGACTTTAAACCTGGGGAGGAGACACTGAGAAACGTTCGTGGGGTCTGGAGCAGGGGAAGGTGCACACAAACAGGGTAATTTGACAAAAGACAGTGAGAAACAGGGTGCTGCCCGGAGGCTGCGGGGGGCATCCGTGTGTGCAAGGTCAAACACCTGAACAGTGGCAGTGGAGGGGCAAGGGTAGATCTCAGAGACATTTGGGAGCAAATCATGGTAGGAACTGATGAAGGGGAGGGATGAGTTTAAAGTTAATTTCAAGCTGTCGGGTCTAGAAGCCTGAATGTCCAGGAAGTGGTAACTCAGGCAAAGTTGTGGCTTTTGGACAGACAGCAACTTCAATGATTAAACACATTGTTCAATTTTAAAATGTAGAAGTTGAGATGATGTTTAAACCTCTAAGTGGGAATGTCCTATTGGTGCATTGCCAAAGTGATTATGATAGTCTACTTTCCTTCTGAGTGGTGTCAGCAAAAGCCATGAGACCAACAAAGTCCCCAAGGACATTTGTTGTTCTTGAGGACTTGAGTGAAATGGGTGTGAAAAGAGAAAAACAAAAAGTTGAGACCTGGGGCCTGGGTAGGGTGGAAGGAGGGAACAGGGACACTCACTTGCTCAGAAGTTCAATGTTCACATTTGAGTCTCCTCCATTCAGGTAAAATTTTCCAAGTGCAGGTGCCTCTAGAGGAATATTATAAGCACACCAAGAGACCTCTCTCTGTCTTTAGGTACACTCTGTTAAACTAAGGGATTCCCCGAAGGCTGACCTGTCAGTCAAGACAGCAAGTCTCTACGCAGTCCGTTCTAAAAATGTCTTGCCCTGGTGATCTGCATTCCACTCCGCTTTCCTATTTGAATAAACCCAGAGTTGTGCCAGAGAAACAACACTTTCCACTGGCTAAGCCCCTCCCAATAGGGCCCCTGCAGTCTCTCCCAGAACCGTTCACTGATGAAAGGACTGAATCTCTGCACTGGTCTGCTGTTCATCGGACTCGACCTTGTTACAAAACTCAGTTAAGGGCCTCCCCATGCGTGGGCACATTTACTCACAAAACTTTATTTCTCCTATCCAGATTGACCTCACAACACCCCTTGAGGTTTTTTCTTTTTCTTTTAAAAAAAGATAGAATGCATTATTTTACCAGGATTCCTTGGTTACTTATTGATGGGGAACAACTAGCACCTGATAGAATGATAAAAATAATAGACACTAATTGCCATGTACTGTGCTAAGAAATGTATCTGCATCATCTCATTCTTAATTATCCTCATTTGAATACAAGGAAACCGAGGCTTCCCACGACAAACAGCCAGGAGGGAGAGAAGCCAGCACTGAACCCCAGGTCGTCTGACAGCTGGGCTGCCCATGCCTCCTCACCCCTGCACGACGTCGTCAGGACTCCTATCTCACTGATTTTCTGTTTACATTCTCCTGCTTAGTTCGCCCATCATGTCAGTCAGTTCTCCAGACAAACAGAAACAATAGGAGATGCATAGTTGTAGTTATAGGTATAAATATACATTAAAATAAAATATAATGGTTTAATTTTTCAATGTAGAATTCTAGATAATGGTTGGGCATCTAAATGGAATTGTATGTATATGTATAATATATATATATATACTATATATATATGTCAATATGTATATATAGAGGAGAGAAGATGGCGGTTAGGTAAGAGAAAGCAGATCCCACTTCTCCCTACACACGGGAGAGAAACCTGGATGATCTACAGAGGAACAGAGCAGACAGCCAACAGTACCACAGCATATATGAAAATAGAAGATAAAAAATTGTAGCGGACATTGAAAAACCACACGGTAAGGAAAGTGCTTCAGGACAATAAGGGCCCAGGGATTAGCACCAGGACCTGGGAGGCTGCAGCCCCAGGCTCAGGCCTGCAGGACTGGCCACAGGGCTCTTGGGACATAACTGGGTCAGCGCTCCCTCCCCAGCCAAGCAGGGTTTGAGCAGCACTGGGAGAGACCTGGTTGCTTGAAGTCACAGAGAGGAGAGTAAGGACTAAGTGGCAAACACAAAGGGGCTGTGAGCATCCACTTATAGCCCTGGAAAGAGTGTGCACCCGAGCCCATGCAACTGGAGGCGGCCTGGCACACATCCTCAACCCAGGGAGAGAGAGCTTTGTGGAATGCCAGGGGCCCACACCTGTGGACCATGGACCGTGGACCGGGAGAGAACCTATGTACCTCAGGAGGCCTGGAGCCCACATCTGTAAACCCGCCCCTCAGCCTGCTGCAGCCAGCAAGAACAGAAAAACCAGTTTGGCCAGTTTGGAACCAACAAGAGGGTTTTTTGTTGTTGTTTGTTTGATTTTTTAAGTAATTTTTTACTTTTAATTTTTATTATTTTTCTCTCAATTCCGTTTGCTTCTCTTTCCTTCTTTCTTATTTTATTCCTTCTTCCTTTCTTCCCAATTTTATCTCTTCTACCTTCCTTAGTCTGCTTTTTTTTTTGGGGGGGGGGGAATACTCACAAATGAGACAAAAAAATCTGGAACTGTGAAAAGACCAGAGTTGGACCCAAAGAGGGGGCATCCAAACAGCTGAGACAGTGAGACACATTTCACTTTGCTATTACAGAGAATGTGCAAGTCGTTGCATATTTGTATTATTATTTTCTCATTATTCTTACATCTTTTATTTTAATACTATTTTTGTATTCCTCTTCTTTCTGTTTAGTCTTCTTTGCTTGGCTGGTTATATTGTATCATTTGACAGGCTTCCCCTGTTCTCTCACTCATAGAGTATTGCTAATTTACTGTCCTTCACTTCACCTGTGTTTTATTAGCACCCTACTGAAGGTTTCATACCCCCTATTCTTGGTATCTAGATCTCATAGATTCTGTCATGATTGTTGCTCTAATATTATTGTAAATAACAGCTGCTCCATACTATTGTAAATACTACACAACACCCCTCCCAGATCTTAGCCCACTTCACAGTTTTCTGAACTCTATTACTGTAATGATTAACTCTATTCTCTCACACACTACACCTATTTACTATCCTTCGCTCTCACCTTACCTCAGAATCTGACTTCTCACAACCTCACTGCTTTCTGGATCCAATTCACAGTCCTTCCCTCCCCAACGAGAGTCTTAACTTCTTTCCATCCCTTCTAAAAAGTGGGTAGTTGGGTGGAATGTCATGGATAACACTATACATAGCCAAAGGATCTCCTATCTCTTCTTTACCAGCTGCTACTGTAAATATCACAGAATACTCTTGCTGTCTTAAACCATTTTGCCTTCCCCCTCCAAGTGATCACAACAAACAGTAGGTGGAAGCAGTAAACACCAGGAGACCTGAAGGAGACCACACCACCGAATCTCACAAGTCGTCTGCCACAGAAGTTCACACCATAAACCCAAGGAGTCAGAACAGATCAATTTAAGAAGCCGAGGCTAACAAGAAGAGTCACAAGGAGACTAACAAGGAGTCTGATGACTCCTGCCACATAGTCAGCACCCAATGAGCTGTCGCTATTGGCACCATTGGAAAGGGGGACCATTTCACTTGTATCAGTCACTGCCTATACCCTGTATTCTGCTAGGAGGTCATTTGCTGCCACCTGGTGGCCCCTAATCACACTATCCACAAAGGTCAACCGACCCAAACAGTACAATTACAAACACAAGCACATTTAAGTGTCAAAATGGGGTGTAGGGGAAGCAGGGGAGGTAGAGAAAAAATTAGCTACCTATGAAATGTGACCTTCACCCCCTGAAGTTTTAGCTTCCTGCTGCCGCTGACAGGAACTGTCTCATCAAGAAAGCACTGATGCATGTGCACTGAAACAAATGTTTCTCTTATAAATTGAAAAGTGTGCCTAATTATTTTTTAAGACTCTATTTACCAGATTGGTAAAATGTATGGAAAGGTGGGTAGACAGATAAGTGAGTGCTCTGACAAAACAGAGCACAGGCCAGTGTATCGTGGAGGGAAAAACGCCAGCGACTCTGATAGTCTGGGGGCCCACGCAGGGTTTTCAATGAATCCAGGCCCAAGTGCCTTAGGCACCGGTGTTAAGGTTTTAGCAAAGCCAAGCAGAAAGCAAGCTTCAAACTCACTTCGCTCCTTTCCTTCCTGAATCCAGAACTCCACAGAGACATTGTTTAAAAAAACAAAAAGTTAGGCAGTCTCCTTCCATTTCTCCAAATGTCAAAGTGAAGTCCAACAGAAAGCAATTAACAGATGTCTGCCCAGCAGAGAGTGTGGGAGTTCCAGGCAGAAATGAGTGCAGGCATATCACAGGCTGGCCCCATTTACTCCCCATTACCCAGCTAAAAATAACTTCACTTCCTCAGCTTTCTGTCTTTATGCATATCGGTCCCAACAGGTTAGCTCTTTCCCCTTGAAAGCTTCCTTAAACAAGTGGCAAGCCAGAAAACAAAATTCATTCAGCTCTGCTCAAGTGCACATTCCCCCAGGGGAAATTTGACCCTCTCCCTCCAATCGGAGGTGCAGGTCAGACACCACTAAATATTCCCACCACTTGCTCCAGACTCACCCAGACCCCCTTCCAGAGGTAGGAAAACAACCACCTCTCCCTCGGAGGATGAGATTGTGTGTGGTTTATAGCAAGATCTTATTTGTGACATTAAATGAGCAAATCACTAAGCATCTAAAATGATTAATTTCTCACTGGGCTGTCAGAGCGCTGTCACCAACTGACAGTTCTGTCATAAGTGTCATTTATAATGTCACAAGTCTATACCCCATCAATGTCATTAAGCAATTATACTCTGTTTAGAAAAAGAAAGGGGACGTGTGGCAAACCGTGTGTAACACTTAAGCAATTATATACTTTGCTCTTCCTGGGCGGCAATCCCTGCCAACAATTAAATCTTACTTGATTTGTTCATTTAGGCAAACTACCAATTATTTGGAGGCATCAGCCTGGTAATTTTTCCTCTCCACTGGCAGCAGCCACCGTGCCCTGCCAGGATGGATAGCAACAGAGTGGACGTGAGCTTTTGTAATTAGCCCTCCCAGCGCCTGAGCCTGCAGCTCCGCTCTCCCCTTCTGTGTGCGCAACTCCTGGGCTTCCTTTGTCAGGGGCTGGCCACGGATGAGCCCGCAAATTCTGAGCGCTCTTTAAGTAAAGATCACTCTTCCAATAGTCTGCCTATTTTTCTTCCTTCTTCAAATTTTGGTAAATGCCACCGTCATGCAGCTATCTATGCCCTCTTTTCCTCTCTTCTATCTTTTTTATTTCATGTTACTTGGCCACTTTGTGAAACTCCCCCTCGCGGCCCCAGGCATCTGCCACAGGTGTGGAAGAGTGTGTAGTCTGACTCAATGGCTATGTTCACCAGAATGGCCGCACCAATGATCCTTTCTGATTACAAGTCGCGTCACTGCGAAAATATGTGTAGGTGTGTGGGGAGGGGATTAGAGCTTGTGAAGATTAAAAAGAGAAAGACTGATGGACACTCTTGAACTCCATAAGGGATTCCCTTTGGAATGGGGTATCTGAGGTCTGGCCTGGAAAGGGCAAGTTTCTTTCAGGAGCAACAGGGAGACAGCCAGGAATGCCTTGAACAAGGATGTTTATACCAAGTGTGGTCTGGGCAACTGTCACTTAAGCCTTGAGTCTTCACATAGATCTGACCTATTCCTGATGGATTCTAGGACCTGGTACATGACTGTGCTTGGTTCAAGGTTTATTACTTTGGCTTTCTTTTGGCATCTGTGGTAGACACCTATTGTTTCTGCCTGCCAACATTTTTCTTTTCCATAAAGAGAAGCCCTAATCTTTTTAGAAAGACTATTCCTTGCTCACTCCAGACCGTGTACTTTAGGTGTGGCCAACGCCACTCTCAGCTCCAGGGGTGAGCACCTGGCCATGGCAGGATCAAGGAGAGCCTCCCGTCTCCTCAGCCACAGTAATGAATCAGTCCAGAGAGGGAAGATGAGCCAAATTTTTCCCATGAAAGTTCACACTGAGCTTTTTCTGGTGTTGATGAGATGGAGTTTGAGTCTGAAAATGTTAGGGCCTCTTCTACAACCACAAGGGCAAAAGTGTGCCTGAGAATGAAGCCACGGAGGCAGAGAGAGGGGACCAGGTGTTATTGGAGCACCCACTCCAGTGTGCCTGAAGCTAATGCTCCCTTGTAAAGTTTAATTGTATCAACCAATAAACTTCCTTTTCACCTTAACTTGGTCAGATGGGCTTCTATTATTTGCAGCCAGGAGGATCCTGACTAATCCAGATTTTCTCTTCTTAGTTCTTCAATTCTTCCTTTCCATGTTCACAGCCAGTTTGTCTGTAGGTGTCTGTGTTCTGTCTCCTGATTACTAATATAAGGGTTTCCATTTTGTCCCTTTGTGTAGCTTCACATTGGTTTGCTAAATTGTCCAAACTCTCTTGCTGTCCCCACCTATTGACCCAATAAGAGAAGAGTCTTCAGATTGTTGGAGGTGGGTAGGCACTGGCATCCGATAGCTGGCTCTTTGAAATCCCATTCTGGAATTTAAAGGCTTTCTCACTGGCTGGCTGGACTGAAGCCAACCCTTTCAATTTAACTCAGTGCAGCTAAGACAAATGTATTATTCAAGTGTCCCTTTCCAATGTTAGCAATGATTAAATGAAGAGAGAGAGAGCAAAAGTGAGAGAGAAAGAAGGGATGAAAGCATGGAGGGGGAGGGAGGAAGGAAGGGAGAGAGACTGACAGCTAACAGTAAACATGTTTATGTTTAGAGGACTGAGTCTAGAGATGTAGGTACAAGCTTTAACTGAAGACTGCAATCGCTTTTGTTGTCCCGCAGCTTATAGTCAGAGTAAGAAAGCACATTAGTCATGTTCTGGAGGCCTGCTTGTAAATCAAGTTCCAGAAAAATACTTAAAAGTATACTTTGCTTACCATAATAGAAAAATGTACCTAGTTAAGCATAAAACAATGATAGCTTAACTAATAACAAAGGTTACAAGATGTTTAGTTTCTGCCTCCTGCTTTAAAGATAACATCACTGATGCACAATCAAGTGTTTTTTGCAGACTCTTAGTTCCTTAGCCCACCTAGATCACCTGGCCACAGGACTGCACAATGACACCAGGAGCTAAATTAATCAGACAAAGGGAGACTGCTGATGTTCGCACAAGAACTGACCAATCAGCTCCACCTGCAACCTCTAACCTGCATTTTTTGCCTTTGAAAACCCTGATTAAAAGCCATCAGGAGTTTGGGTTTTAAATGATAGCTTCCCATTCTCCTCGTTAGGTGCTCTGCAGATAAGTTGCCATAATTTCTCTGCTACAAAACTTGATGTTCAGGGTTTGGCTCTGCTGCACATTGGGTGGGTGGATCCTCATTTGGTTGGGTCACAGAAAGAAGAAAAGAAAAAACAGGCAGAAGAGAGATGGTGAAACAGGTCATGGACCCTTGACTCCTATTCCCACCTCCCATACAAACCGAACAGTGTCATGATGTCATTCTGCCCTGTCCTGAGGGTACAAGTGCTTAAGAACCTTCAAGCCGATCTATTAAGAACTGTGTGAGAGTATGACCTAAGCCACTGTCTTAAGCACTGCTTAACTCAAATGCTCTCAAGTTCTCATTCTTTACAAATATTCTTTCCCTGCTTAGCCCCATTCATGGAATATGGATTAGAGAAGTGTTCTCACACACTTCTCTAGTTCTCCTGCCACAATACCACTAGTGCCAATGATATTCTGCTAAATTGGCTGGCCTTCTGGATGAATCTGTTGGTTGTTTTGTCATCTGGTTGACTCAGAAACAGTTATCCCTTGAGCTCTGCAGTTTACAGAAGATAAATACACATTGACCTGAAAGAACAACTGTATAGAATAAACCTGTGTGATATCTAGTTGCATTTTACAAGAAGAACCAGAGTGGGGGGAAAGGAGTCACAGAAAGAGAGAGAGAGAGAGAGAGAGGGAGAGAGAGAAAGGGGTGGGGAGAGGGAAAGCAGAGAGAAAGAATGGCACCCTACAGCACCTCCACCTTGACCATCCAGCTGTGCTGTGATGGAAGCCCAAATTCGTCCTGCTCGCGTCACCCTGCCCCAGCAGCTGTAGCTGGGACCCAGGCATTTTTGGAAAACTAAAGTGATTCTCTGGTTGATATCGGAACTAATGCCAGGGGGAAAAATATCTAAGTTACATTTAAAAGGAATCTATCTTTTTATCTTTTAACCTTAGGCCTTCTGCAGCCATGCAGAAAAATCAATCTTGGCTAATCCACTGACCAAGAAAAAGGGAAAAGAACACACAAGAATCTTGTATTAAACAGCTGCTTGATGCTTAAAGAGATATCAGAGGGAAGGTGATCCGAGAGCTCACCAGCAGGAGCACAGGCTCAAAGGGCTGAATTTGGAACTTATCCATATCCCACGGATGGTCATTAGCCAGAGAGGCAAAGGAGACAGTTACCTTACATTTTAGCGCATAGATTTTTTAATCTACAGCAAAGTATAGCTTTGCTGGGGCCATGCTTTTTCAACACCTCTTTGTTGAGAGCAAGAAAACTGATTTATCTTCTATTTTGGATAAAATATAGTCAACCGTATGACCATTATACAAGCATTAGCTGAAAAAAATGTACATAGAGTTACTGCTCTCTCTGATACAATAAAGAATATGTCTGATCTTTGTCTCCAATCCCTGACATAGAACTTCAAAAACTCTTAAAATTTCCAGAGTGATAGGAATGCCATTTGTTACTCATTAAGGAGCCTCTTTGGCTTATCTGAGTTTATGCTAAGAAGTAAAGTTCACAGTGGGCCCCGAGACATTTGAAGGGAGGAGTTGGCCACTCCAGAGGGACTAAGCACCTGCTTATAGAGTTAGAGCTTCCAGACCCACTCCACACTCTGGGGAGAGGAAGGACTAAAGGTGGAGTTCAATCCTGTGATTGATAGATCAAATGTGATTTATCAAATCCTGTTCAATCAGTGATTTGATAAATCGTGTCTCCTTAATGAAATCCCAAATAAAAACTCTGGACACTTGGCAGGAGTTCAGGGGAGATGCTGGTTGATGAACATATCCATGTACCAGGAGGGTGGTACACCCTGACTCCTTGGGACCAGAAGCTCCTCCACCCATGCCTCTCTTAGACCTGCCCAATATGTCTCTTCATCTGGCTATTTATTTGCATCTTTACAATAAAATGGTCATTATAAGCATGGAGCTCTCCTGAGTTTCGTAAGTCATTCTAGAGAATTACAGAACCTGAGGAGGTTGTGGGAAACCCTACATTTATAGTCAATGGGGCAGAAGTGTGGGTAGCCTGGGAACCCCACTTAACAATGGTATATAAAAGAAGGGAAGTCTTGTTTAGAACCTTGACCTTTAACTCATGAAATCCAACCCTGACTCTAGGTATTTTAATGTTGCAATTGAATTAAATTTTGGGACACTCAGTGTCAGAAAACTGGTGTCTCCACATACTACCTATTGAATATTTCCAATAAGCCACAACAGGGTCCATGCAGGATAAAAATACATGGTCTATGAGACTGTTACCACCTTAGATTTTCATAGCAGTAGGAAAATTGGTAGGACATTTACTTGGGCTCAGGAGTTCTAGTCCATGCTAATATCTACAGCAGAATGGCTCTGCAAACATCTCAGAAACATAGTTTCCTTGCAAGTCTCTTTAGTGTATGCCTCAGACCCTTGCCAGACAGCTATTTAATAATCACCTACTTTACTTTTAGCCCAAACTCTTATTACCACTTAGCAGGAGGTGTATTTTATTTACTTACTTGTCTGTCTCTCCCAGTAGAACGTAAACTCTCTGAGAGCATGAACTTTGTGTGTTTACTGCTATTCCTTCCAGGGCCTAGGACAATGACTGTACTTAGTAGGTGTTTGATTCATGTTTATTAAATGCACAAGGGCCCCTTCTGACACAGAAACATATTCTAATGGGATGCATTTTTTTTACCTCTTAGCACAGGAAAGGTGAATTTAGTAGCTACTGTCTATTCTTACTGGTAATTATACATATATTGTTATGTTCACTGCCTCCTAGCACCTGTTTTCCACTAGTTGAAGCTTAGCTTATCTCTTAGGGCTTACCTCCTTAGTGAAGCCTTTTCTGAAAATCCCAGCCCTTACTGTTCTATCTTCTCTTAATCTCTAGCAAAAGTATAAATGTGTCAGTCCTGGCTGGTGTGGTTCAGTTGTTTGGAGGGCTGTTCCATAAGCAGAAAGGTTAAACTCCCAGTCAGGGCAAATGGCTGGGTTGTGGGTTCACACCCCAGTCAGGGAGCATGTGAAACTGATCAATGTTTCTCTCTCACATCAATGTTTTTTTCTCTCTTCCTCCCTCCCCTCTCCCCTCTCTAAAATCAGTAATCATGTCCTCAGGTGAGAGGGAAAAAAAGTAAAATTGTGTCCCACATGATTATATATTGCCGTATTTTTCCCTAACTATTCTGAATATAACGAGATGGAAGCTTCCTGAGGAATGGAATCGAATCTCACATACACGTTTTCTGAATCACTCACAGAAACTAGGTCAGGGCCTGCAAATAGGTGTTCAAAAATATCTGTCCGTTAGAATTGTTGTAAGACCTCTTGATCTTTCTAAGTTCATTAAAGTCAGGCCTGAGACATTCCACACTCCCCCTCTGTGCTCCTACAGTATCCTGTATAAAAACCGACCTGTTAGTCAACATATCTCCGTGCCTCCATTGACGGTCAACTCCTTAGTACCGAGGACTATTCCTTTTTTTCTCTGTACCTCCAGGACCTAGTACAGTGCCTGAAACACAAGAACCTATGTTTGTAATTAGTTGAATAAGCTGAAATAAGCAAATGCATCTTTTCCATTCCCATGCCCTCACTTTTCCTAGTACATTCGGACGTCCTGAGTAGGTCTTCAACAAACACTTGCAGATGCTTGTCTTCAACTGCTTGCTTGGAAAGACGTTGAATGTTTTCGTTTGCTAAACCATCTACCCAGTGCTCCAAGAGTGCCCCTACTGAACTGAGGGCTCACTGAGGTCTCAGAAAGAGAAGAAAGGTGGACAGACCACGGAGCTCACTTATCTCCCAGACATGATTGAAATGGGCCGTGTGGGTGTAGCCATCAATGGGGGGATGATCACAAATCTTTTCTACCTTTTTTTTATTTTTACTGTAGTACAATACAGGCAACATAAAATTTACATTTAACACTTTTCAGTGTACAATTCTGTGGCATTAGGTACATTCACATTGTTCTACACATCGGCGCCATCCATCTCCAGAAACTTTTAATCTTCCCGAACTGGAACTTTATACCCATTAAACAGTCACTCCCCATTTCCCCCTTTCCCTGGCTCCTGCAGCGACCACTCCACTTTCCATCTTTGACTGTGACTACTCCAGGTGCTTCCCGTAAACAAAATCACACTGCTCGACCCTTCACAACTGGCTTATGTCACTTAGCATAACGTCCTCAAGGTGCATCCACATGGTAACATTTGTCAGAAATCCCTTCCTTTTTAAAGGCTAAAATAGTATTCTATTGCAGGTATATACTACATTTTATTTCTCCATTCATGCATATGAACATGTGTTTGCTTCCCTTTTTGGTTATTGTGAATAATGCTGCTATGAACATGGGCATATAATACCTGTTTGAGTCTCTGCTTTCAATTCTCTTGGGTATATACCCAGAAACGGACTTGCTGTATTGTAAGGTAATTCAATAACATTTAATTTTCTTAGAAAATGCCACTTTGATTTTCACCAAGGCTGCACCATACAATACAGTATACAGATGATATACAAAACTGTACCCCTGAAACCTCTATAATTTTATTAACCAATGTCACAGAAAAGTGACATTGGTTAACAAAATTCAATAAAAAATAAAAATTATATTAAAAGTAAAAATTTCTATATATTTTTGTATTTCAAATCAGTTATATATTCACATGCTACAAAATGCAAGATTAATATCAAAATATCTACTTTCTACCTTTCTACTTGAAAGTAGAGGAACTCCTTTCAAGCCAGTTAGTTCCCCTCCTGGAGGCAGCCAGCATTACTACTTACCAACACCCAGTCTAGCACCCCCAACTCTCCTCAATAGTCAAGCAAGTTCAAGATCCAAGCTGAAGAGCCTCTCCCGACAGAAAGTTTTTGAAACTGTCTGCAGTGTGCTTAGAAAAGAGGCTGATGGAAAGCAGAAGCCTCAAATGCACTGAACATAATGAATAACAAATACCCTTTTAAGATGAATATTATCAAAGCACCAACATGTTATTATCCAAAATGTATAAAGTGCCTTCTTCTTCTTCTTTTTTTGCCTTTCTTACTACGTTGAAAGCATTACCTAATGCCCACTCTAACAGATTAGATTCCTCTGAAAGAAGAGTCAACATGCACAGCACATCACAGCACCATCCTGCATCTGTTCCATTTGGGCTCACAGTTAGACATTCCCTGGTTGAAGAAAAAGAGCATTTGCAAAATTACTCTTGGGGTTTAATTGGTGTTTCTTTCTTTTGCCTGCTGTCATAATGCAGGAGAGGAGACTGCAAAGCAATTTAAAAACATTAGCATTGTTCCTAAATACCCACGTCCAAGGTTAGTGAATACAATCGGAAAAGATCAAAGAGCACCTAGGGAGATTAGGGGAGGTTTTGAAGCAGAACACATGATTCTAATGAACTTGGGCTCTGTCTCGTGGAAGAAGAATCCATCTAAATACATTAGGGCTAACAGAGCAGCAGACGGGAGGCAGCCACCTAAATGTGAGAGAAGTTGTTCTCAGTGAGTTGCAAAACACTGCAAATAGATTTAGATAGGTTTGAAGCCTGGAGTCACTGCAGGGTGCATTCTGATTTCCATGCTGTTGGTGAGAGAGATGTGTCCCCAGCAGGGTGCCAGAGCCACCACATATGCACTCCAGCTGTCCTGGTGAATGTCCCCCTGGTGGCCCTCACAGTGGTGGCCACTGCTCAGTTTGCCCCTCTCACAGTGAAGACGAATTAATTTGTTTGGGTATTGGAGAAGGGTTTTTGTAAAGAAAAGAGTGTACAATAGGTTATATCAATAATTTTTCAGTTTTATTTAATTTCTATATAATTATTACCTAAATGATAAACTGGGTAGGGCCAATGTGATCACCATCGTGATCACATTTATGCAGTGTTCATTTAAACACTGCATAAAAAATGAACAAGAAATAAAAATATGCATTTTAAACAAATCTCTGTTTTGAGTCTGAAATTGCAAAGTGTTTGTACCTTATAAAACATTGGTCTCCCTGTTGAGGTTCTGGGTGAAGGATACAGCAAGACTCTGATACCAGCTCCCTGCAGGGGAGGTGGGCAAAGCCTCACAGGTTAAGAACAAAGTCTCCTTTCCTACACAGCTGCCCCCATCAGCCACCAGTTGGGATCCCCAGGCCGATTCATTTCTGACCAACTGGCTACAAATTCAGGGGCTCCCACTATTCCCTCACATTCAATAACATGCTAAAATGTTGCACAGAACTCAGGAAAGCACTATCCTTATTTAACTGTTGTATTATACAAAAAGGATAGAAATCACAACCAGCCCATGTGTCCAAATAGGAAAACCACACAGCACTGTCTTGGAGAGTCCCAAACATGAAGACTCCATTGTCCTCTGTCCATGGAGTCAGTAAGCATCACTCTCTCAACACAATGATATGTGTCTATACACAGATTATCGCAGTGAGGAAGCTCACCTGAGCATCTATGTCCATTGTTTTTATTTGGACTTCATTCCATAGGCACAGTTGATTAAGTTATCATCCACGTGACTCAATCTCTAGCCCCCTGACCCTTTCCTGGAGACTGGTCTGATAACAATGTGACTCAAAGCCCTAAACCTCTAATCACATAGTTGATCTTTCCAGCATGGACAGTTTGAATCCCAAGTCTTTTTCTTATCATAAACCACTAGTAAAAACAACCTCCCAGGATCCTATTGCACTGAAAATTCCAAGAGGCTACCGCCCAGAAACTATAGACAAAGCCACGTCAAATTCTTTTTTTAAATATATTTAATTGATTGTGCTATTACAGCTGTCCCATTTCCTCCCCTTCACTCCCCTCCACCCTGCACACTCTCTCCCACCCACATTCCCCCCATTTAGTTCATGTCCATGTGTCACACTTATAAGTTCTTGGCTTCTACATTTTCCATACTATTCTTACCCTCCCCCTGCCCATTTTCTACCTACCGTCTACACTACTTATTCTCTGTACCTTTCCCCCTCTCTGCTTCTCCCACTCCCCTGTTGATAACCCTCCATGTGAACTCCATTTCTGTGCTTCTGTTCCTGTTCTAGTTGTTTGCTTAGTTTATTTTTTTTTTAGGATTCCTTGTTAATTATTGTGAGTTTGCTGTCATTTTACTATACACGTTTTTAATCTTTTTTTTCCTAGATAAGTCCCTTTAACATTTCATATAACAAGGGTTTGGTGATGATGAACTCCTTTAACTTGACCTTATCTGAGAAGCACTTTATCTGTCCTTCCATTCTAAATGAAAGCTTTGCTGAGTAGAGCAATCTTGATGAGGCCCTTGCCTTTCGTGATTTGGAAGACTTCCTTCCAGCCCCTTCTTGTCTATAAGGTCTCTTTTGAGAAATCAGCTGACAGTTTTATGGGCACTTCTTTGTAGGTAACTCTCTCATTTTGTCTTGCTGCTTTTAAGATTCCTTCTCTTTAATCTTTGCTAATGTAATTATGATGTGCCTTGGTCTGTTCCTCCTTGGGTCCAACTTCTTTGGGACTCTCTCTGAGTTTCCCGGACTTCCTGGAAGTCTATTTCCTTAGCCAGAATGGGGAAGTTCTCCTTTATTATTTATTCAAATAATTTTCCCACTTGTGACTCTTCCTCTTCTTCTTCTGGCACTCCTATAATTCAGATGTTGGAATGTTTAAAGATGTCCTGGAGGTTCCTAAGCCTCTCCTCATTTTTTAAAATTCTAATTTCTTCCTTCTTTTCTGTTTGGTTGTTTCTTTCTTCCTTCTGGTCTACTATTCGAGTCCCAGTTTCCTTCTGGGAAGGAAAACTTCCTTCCTCCCTGTACACTATTTGTTCCCTGTACATTTTCCTTTATTTCACTTAATGTAGCCTTCATTTTTTAATCTAATTTGTGACCAAATTCAACCAATTCTGTGAGCATCCTGATTACCAGTGTTTTGAACTGTGCATCTGAAAGGCTGGCTATCTCTTCATCACAAAGTTGTATTTTTTTCTGGAGCTTTGATCTGTTCTTTCATTTGGGCCTTTTTTTTTTTTTTTTTTTTTTTTGTCTTGAGGCACCTGTTATATAGTGAGGGACAGATCCTTAGATGTTCACCAGGGTGTGTCAACCCAGTCACTGCATTGTGATGCTGTATGTGGGACAAGGGTCCGAGAGGGAACAATGGTGCTTCCTCACTCTCTACCAGATTTTAGTCACTTCCCCCACTTCCCACAAGCAAATTGGGCCCTTGTCGTGCTGATTCCCATGTGGGTGAGTTTGTGTAAACCCTGGGACCCTGTGGGTCTCTCCAACCAACTCTCCTATGAGGCTGTGAGTTTCTCCTGGTACCTTAACCCCCACAGGTGTTTTCAATCGGTGTTTTGAGGCTTTATTTTCTTGTGCTGGGACCCTGGGTTGTGAGGTCTGTCTCGCTCCCCAGTTTTGCCTGGTTTATCTTGTGCGCAACTGTGGAACCACCTGCTCGCCAGCCACATTGCAAGCCTTGCCCCTCCGCAATCCACCACCTCGCTGGGCCCACTGACTGCTGCCTTGCGTGCCTGGGGTCCACCAGCCACCCTGACTTGAGCCTTCTCCAACCAGGCCCCCCCAACTCCACCCCTCCTACCTATCTGGATATGTGTGTCTACTCTAACTCCTTCATTGTCGGACTTCTATACAGTTCATTTTTTAAAATTGTCATTGTCCTTCTTTTGGTTGTGTGAGGAGGCACAGTGTGTCTACCTATGCCTTTATCTTGGCTAGAAGTCCAAATTCTTTATTATACCAGGAAAAGATGATTGAGGGCATGTAAGGGGCAGAGGAATAGGGTACAGTGGGGAAAAATGAGGCAATCCATGGAGCAAAAACCCAAATACTAGTTAGGTTCCATTATACCCTCTTAAGCAGGTCTATCATCTGGGTCATAGGTCTCATTCCCTTTACTCATAACAATAATTACTGATACCACTAAATCAGTGCTTACTATGCGCCAGATGCTATGCAGAGAACTTAGCCTACTTAATCTTATTTATTCTTCACAATAAGCCTGCAACTTTTTTCATGTCATTATCTCCATTTTGTAAAGGGTGGAGAAGTGACTGAGAGCTCAAGAGGTTGAATTAGTGGAGGAGCTGGCCCTGAAACACAAGTAGCCTTCCCATTTTTAGTTTCTATTCTTAACACTATACTAACAACCTTTTCCTTGGCTTAGAGATGTATTGAGGAAAAAAATGAGACTGATATAAACTAAAAGAGGAGAACCTTACAATTCAAAGTTATAAGATTACCATTATTATTAGGTCACTGATTATTACTATTAGCAGTATTATTTTATTTTTATACTTCATATGAATCTGTCTACTTTTAACAAAAATGTTCCCACGTCCTTAGGAGATTCTATTGTAAAGAAAAACTCGGAAAGAAGGTGGTCTTTCAATTATATTAAGCAAAATTCTATGTAGTTGCCCCAATATTTGTTAAGTATAACACCTACTATACACCACTGTACTCAACAGAAAAATTAGTAAGACATAGGCTCTGCCAGTAAAACAAGTGTGCATAGCATAAAGCAACACAAGGCAGAATATGTCAAGGGCCTAAGAAGACACAGAACACTTTGTGTAGGTGTGAGAGAGAGAGAGAGAGAGAGAGAGAAACACAATCCTCTCAAGGGATCAAGAAGAATACCTTATCCAAACCTTGAAGGATGGACGAAATTTTGAGGAACTTAGAGAAGGGAGTTTGGTAGCAAAATCAGGAACCCTAATTCAGAATGATCTCAGGGGTCAATGAGTACATTGCGTAGTGGAAACATATTACTGTTTGATGAGCACAAAATTCAAAATCAAAATTCTGGTTTTATTATACATTAGCTTTATGGCGTTGGGCAAAGCTCTTGCTCCTCTAGCACCACTTAATTTGTTAGAAAGAAAGCTAAATAATGTCCAGCTCTTAAGGCTTTTGTTCTGGTTAAGTAAGAAATATATTTAAAAATTTACATTTGGGGTGGAGGAAAGTGGTGGTGGGAAAATGGAGACAACTGTATTCGAACATCAATTAAAAAAAGAATTTTTAAAACATGCAATACCTGACTATTTAGTCAGGGACACTGACCTCTTTTCCCTAAGATTGTCAAATTTTTTAAAGTGACAACAACAACAAAAAAATTATATTCCATGAACTAAAAAAATTAGGTTTTATAATTATTTTATTTCTGTTTGTCTGGATAACAGGAAATCAACAGAGGTATGATAGAAAGAGTCAATGGAAAAAAATGTATTGAAGCCATACTATGGAGGGTGAGGATTCTAGGGCCGGAATGCCAGGGTAAGGAGGCTGAGCTTTGTCCAGTGGGAAGTAAGAATTCAGCCCGTCTTGCTTTGTGTTGTTTTGTTTTGTGGAAGGCAATTGTAATAGCACTAATGACTGTTATTTCAGGATAACAAACATTAACTGCCCTCCAAAATAAAATTGTTTGTCTTGAATTTTCAGTGAGGATAAACACGGAATGTTGTCAAGTTTTGTTTTTGAACATTGTATGAGAAGATTTATCTTTTCAGTGGTAACACTTCAGAGAACTGAGGAAAGCCTAAAGACAGCATCTTGAATTTCACATAGCTCCATTTAGAAGAAAGATGCAGAGTAAGAATGCTCTGTGAAGTCCCTTCTAGCTTAAGACCTTGAACCACTTCTATCAGTTCCTCAAACATTTTGTGTGATTCTCTTTCCGCCTCTCAGCTCATCCTGTACAGTCCTTGAAAGCAGAGGCAAACAAACATGATTCCTCACTTGCCAGAGTTAGGGCAAGAGTAGAAAGAAAGAGCTATCACTTGAAAGTACCCAAAGCATGTGTGCAGTTAGTTTTCCCATAAGCAAAGAATCCAAAGAGATTTAGTTTAACTAAGTTTGGCTGTAAAAATTTAATCAAATCATTTTAATTAACTCATAGTCATCTAAGTATGCTTGATAGGATGGAGCTAGAACCTAAATACCTTTATTTCTAACACAGAATTAACCATTTTTAATTAGTTTATTTTAAAATTCTCAAACATAAAAAAGTAGAAAGGATAGTATGTGATGAATCTCAATATACTCTTTACTCATATTCAGCAACTGTCAAGATTTTACCATATTGCTACATTGATGGTATAGATTTCCATGTTTAAGTCAACTTTTGTATCCTTTAAATATGTATGAAAGCTTTCTACATACAAATTTTACACATTTTGATAAGTCTATGCCTAGGTATTTTTTCCTATTTTGTTACTATAAATAGAATTTTCTCTTTCACTAAAATTTCTAATTAGTTATTGTTTGTATGTGCCATGATTATCGATGTTATCACTTGATTTTTATCCTATTTTATTAAATTCTATTATTGTTTATAATAGTCTTATTCTTTAGTTCTCTTGAGTTTTCCAAATACATATCTTCATTATTATTACTTCTAGAAATTCTAAAATTTTGTTTATATTTTTCCTTTGACCCAAGACTACTTAAAAGAAAGTTTTGATAATTTGTTAATTATTTCTGGTTTAATTGCATTTTTTGGTCAGAAAAGGCTGGTTTATTATTTCCATTTTCTAAATTTAATTAAAGTTTTTCTCTCTGTTCTTTTCTTAATTTTTAACATTTTTATTTTTATTGAATTTGTGGGGATGACCTTGGTTAATAAAATCACGTAGGTTTCAGATGTATAATTCTAAATACATGATCTGTATATTGTATTCTGTGTTCACCACTAAAGTCACATCTCCTTTCATCACCATTTACCCCCCTTTACCCTCTCTGCTTACTCCCATCACCCTTTTCCTCTGGCAATCAGCATGCTATTGTTCATGTCTATGAGGTGTTTTTTTTTCTGACTCCCTTCACCTTTTTCACCCAGCCCCCAAACTCAACCCCTCTGACAGCTCTCAGTCTGTTCTTTGTATCTGAGTCTATTTCTATTTTGTTTTTTAGTTTATTTGTTCATTAGATCCCACACATAAGGGAAATCATATGTTCTTTGTCTTTTTCTGACTGGCTTATTTCATTTAGCATAATACTCTCCATGTCCATCTATGCCATCACAAGAAATAAGATTTCCTTCTTTTGTTTTTATAGCTGAGTAGTATTCCATTGTGTAAATGTACCATAGCTTTTTTTACCCACTCATCTACAGATGGGCACATGGACTGGTTCCAAATCTTGGCTACTGTGAATAACATTGCAATGAACATGGGGGTGCACATATTCTTTTGAATTAGTGTTTTGGGTTTCTTTGGGTGTATTACAGAAGTGGAATTATTGGGTCATAAAGCAGTTCTATTTTTAATTTGTTTAGGTCATTCCATGCTGCTTTCTACAGTGGCTGCACAAGTCTGCATTCCCACCAACATGAGGATTTCCTTTTCTGTATATCCTCACAAACTCTTGTTGTTTATTGATTTATTGATGGTAGCCATTCTGACAGGTGTGAGATGATATCATTGAAGATTTAATTTGCATTTCTATGATGATCAGTGATGTTGAGCATCTTTTCATTTGCTTATTCACCATTTGTATGGTCTCTTGGGAGAAGGATCTATTCAGGTACTTTGTCCATTTTTAATTAGATTGATTGTTTTTTTGGTGTTGAGTGACATGAGTTCTTTGTAAATTTTAGATGGTGATCCCTTATCAGATGCATCATTGGCAAGTATATTTTCCCATTCATTTTATTGATGGTTTCCTTTGCTGCACAAAAATATTGCAGTTTGATGTAGTCCATTTGTTTAATTTTTCATTTAATTTTTGTTTCCCTCGCCAAAGGAAATAAATTAGAAGAAAATATTGCTAAAAGAAATGTTCAGGATTTTACTACCTATGTTTTCTTCTAGGATTTTTATGGTTTTCAGTCCATTGTTTAACTCTTTAATTCATTTTTAGTTTATTCTTCTGTATGGTGTAAGAAGGTGGTCAAGTTTCATTTTTTGCACATATTGATCCAGTATTCCCAACACCATTCATTGAATAGATTCTCCAGATCATTGTATGTTCTTGCCTCCTTTGTCAAATATTAACATATTGACCATAAAGCTGTAGGTTTATTTCTGGGTTCTCTATTCTAGTTCATTGATCTATCTGTCTTTATGCAAGTAACATGCTGTTTTGATTGGCTGTGCAGTATAGTTTGATACCTGGTAGCATGATTCCTCCAACTCCGTTCTTCTTTCTCAAGATTTCTGTAGCTCTTCTGGAGCTACAAAGTGATCCACAGTTTGTGGCTGTCTCTGCTGGGTGTGGGTATGCGTGGGAAGGACCAAGCTGTGCACCAAGGTTGGCTTTTACCAACACTGGGCCCAGCAGCAGGTCAGCAAATGTCCCAAGGCGCTCCAAGATCTGCCTTTTCTGGCCTCCATATGTCATCTGCCTGTTAGGCTTAGTCTGTGATGCACCTCAGTCAGTGAAGGTGGCACTTGAGTTGCATCAGGTAAGTTCTCAGTGAGTCACCATGTAGGGGTGAGTGGTGTTCACCAGATCAATACAGGTTTAAATGTGGCACCAATGCTGGGTCTGAGGTCACTTAGCAGATGTCATAGGGTATATACCAAGTCTAGCTGCCAACTGGTGTGTGCTCACACACCTTTGTGGTGGGATGGGGACTCAGAGAGTTGTTAGGGTAAGGCCAGCAGAGTTTATCAGGCCCAAAGAAACCAAGATATGGCCATGTGAAAGGTATGTTCTGCACCAGTCAGGTGTGCCAGGAAAGAAAAGATCCCATCCTAGAGCCACACAACTCAGTATGTCCCAGATTCTGCCAGGAGCCTGGTCTTATTAGGGTGGGACTGCTGGCATAGGGAGGGTGGAGCTAGTGGATCTCCCATAAGGCATTGGTGCCCATCAGGCTTGGGTAAAGGTGAGGAGAGTGCCCTCTAGACAGAGCCCACAACTCAGTCTGCTGTGGATTTTCCCAGACCTGGGCAGGGTGGAGACACCAGGACTCTGGAGGGTGGGGCCACCAGTAGCATGGAGTTGGGGCTAGTGTATCTCCTGTGAGGGGGAAGAATCAGTCAGCTTCATGAAAAAGTTGGGGGAATGGCCCCTACTCCAAAGCCACACAACTCAGTTACACACCCTGAGGCTGCCCAGACCTCTATACCCCAGCCCAGGCAGCTAACTCCTCAGAAGTGTACAAGCTCCACAAAGTGAGGTAAGAAGGATATTTAACATATAAATAGTGCCATCATCAGCCTCCATTGATGGAGTGCCAGGCACTATATGGACTACCCTATTAATTTGAAGGTCTTATACATTATAAATAATTTTTAATTTCCTAGTCTTGCATGAGATGTGATCAAAACCTCAAGTTATTCGCATCAGCTCCTTTATTTTCTGTTTATAAAGTTACAGTTTTACTTTCTGAATATATTTTAGCAATTTTACTTTACTGTGAATTGTACTCTAAACATAATATATTCTTCATCTCTTTCAATGTTTTATTTGACATAAAAATCTATATTTTCTGATATTCAGATGATGTCTTCTGCTTTCTTCTTATTTTCAATACATTGGTTTATCTTTATAGTTTTGTTCTTAACCTTTCTGAACCACTGTATTAACTTAGTATGTCTCTAATAACAACATGAATTTTGCTTTGCTAAGATCAGAATTTTTTTCTCTTAGTAGGTGAGTAAAACCCATTTATATCTATTGATACAATCTTATTTTTCTTGATTCACTTGCATTGTTTTATATGCTGTTTCTCTGTTGAATCAAGTAAAATTGCTGATAGGCTATAGTTTAAAACTTACAAAAATACCCATTTTGTGTTTCAATTATATGTGTGTGTGTGTATGACTTTTTATGTTCACTAAAATATATAACGCATACACAAAGTCCTTTACTTTGTGGCTTGTTTTTGGGTTTTGGTGGGGTTTTTTTTTGACATCTAAAAATGTTCTTATTTATGTTCTAGTGGTTATCATTATTCAGTACTCATTCCTTATATAACTGTCTCAGCTAATACTCACTTTTTCTTTTGTTTTCTTCCCCCATCATTCAATTTAAGTCACTGATGTTAATTTAATGATAATTCTTAAGCAGCAAGAAAATTCAAGCTTAACTACATGAATCGTCAGCCTCCATTGATAGTCTTTTACTCCAGCCTCATACATAACTGGTAACCAGTACAATTATTCTTTCCATTTACTCTCGCCCTTCTACTCCCTTTTTTGTTACTTTTATCTGACATTATTCAAGCATGTGTGAACACCATACAACTCTTTAAACTCACCTCCAATTTCTAGTGTTGTTCTACAGTTTAATATATTCATGCTTACCTCCAAAAATTATAATAAATCCTGTAATTATAGAATGTACCTTCTCTAAAAATCTTAAAGATCACATAGTTGAACACTCTCATTTAATAGGAAAGACAAGGCCCAAGGAGTGAAAATAACTCCCTCAAGTCCAGTTTAGAAGGCAACAGAGCCAAACGTGAAGTATCCCTTCCACAGAATCTTGGTGTTAGAAGGAAACTGGGGGGTCATGTGGTGCATCTTCCTACCCAGTGCAGAGACCCCCAAAAGAGAGGAAGCCAATATTCCTCTGAATACCCTACATGCCTAACTTAAACTGTTCTCCACTTTTTTCTACTTTGAAAAGTATAAGCTGAGACAGATAAGGATGAGTCGATGAAGATCCTATTTTTTGTTGTTCCCTAGTCTCAGGTTAGAAACTGGCTTGGAAGCACCTCCAGGTTAATTCAGTCTGAGTTAAAAATTATTTTCAAGTTCAAGTAGCCTTACATGATTCATTTTTCTCTGCTTAAACATGTCTCGCAGCTCATTCTATTACCAATTGTTTGGGAGTCTTTCCTAAAGTGACATGATGCACATGAGAATACCTGTGCAGTATACAGCATTATATAAATGTAAGAGATTGTTAGAACTTTTTAATATTGACTCAAATTTCTTTCTTTGTAACTTTCAACCATTGTCCTTGGTACTGCCCTCTGAAGGTATGCATGAAGAATCAGTCTTATACTCCTGTGCTTTACAACTCTTGAAGCACTGCAAGACAGCTATTGAATTCCTTCCTCATGGATAAGGCTTGTGTTTTTTCATGATTACAAGCACACCCAGCACCTGTTCCTCTTGTGGCATTGTCTCCAGTCCTCCCAGCCTTCTAGTTAACCTCCTCTGACTGAGCCGACTTGAGCTTATCAATGCTTCTCTTGAAATGCCAGAAATTAATAGAAGGAGACTAAACTTTCCTTGTCTGTGCATTTTCAAGTATACTAGACAATGCCAACTTTTTCCCAAGACATTAATGCGAAGTTTTAATTTCACATGCTGTGTGTTAGAATCCTGATTGATCCACATGCTTGTCAAACTTGATATGGTAGACTTTTCAATTTTCATCAATATTTTGAATGTGAAATATTTCATTATTGTTTCAGTTATTATTTTCCCACTAAAGAGGTAATTTTTTTCCCTAATTTGGTGCTACTCAGAAGTGTCTGCCCTTTTTTTTACTGGAATCTTCATATTTGTTGTCTAATAATTTACTCATTTTGTAGACATTTGTGTTGTTCTCGAGATTTTTTTATAGATTCTTCATATGAATCCTTTGATAATTAAGTTACAAGTAACATCACCAAGTTTGTATCTTGTCTTCTTAACTTTCTTCCTGTTGCCTTTTGAAAACTAACACTTAATTTTAATCCAGTTTCACTGGTTGGCCTATAGATGCATATTTCTTCAGTCTGCATTTGCTTGTTCATTTACATTACAGTTTATTTTGGTGAGCAGATATTTTCAATTTTGATGTATGATTTATTAGTTACTTTAAAAATTTTTCTGTTTTCAGTGTATGTTTAAAAACAATTTTAACCCCAGGTTTCAAAGACATCTTCCTATATTACTTTCTAAAACTTTACAGTTTTACCTTTTAATTTTAGATCTATGAATTAATGCTTTTTATATGTCAAGGTTTGAGGGCTTTTTTTTCCCAAATAGACATCCAGTTGTCCTACTTTTGTTGAAAAGACCTTCCTTTTCCCATTTTATAGCTTTTGGTATCTTTGTCAAAAATCGACTGACTCTGTGATTGTGGGTTGATTTTTGAACTATCTATTCTGTCTTGATAGTTTTCACCTGATATGTCTTCAAATATTTTTTTCTGCTTCTTTCTATACCTCTTATTCTCCTCCCCAGTTACACATATATTAGATTGCTAAATATTGCCATATTGGTCTCTAAAGCTTTTTAAAAGTTATTCAGTATTTTTCTCTGCTTCTCAGTTGTGTCATTTCTATTGTTTGAGCTTTGTGTTAACTGACTCTTCTGCCATCTCCAATCTGCTGTTGAACCCATTCAGTGATTTTTTTCTTTCAGTTATGGTAGTTTTCAGCTCTAGAATTTCCATTTTGTTCTTTTTTTATAGCTTTTAGTTCTCTGGTTATATTTCCCATCTGTTCATTATGAATATATCTTCCTCTAAATCCCTGGGCGTCTTTGCAATAGCTGCTTTAAAGTCCCTACCTCCTCATTGCAACATCTGCATCATCTTAGAATTGGGGTCTATTCGCTTATTTTATTCTTGCTATTGGTCACATTTTCCTGTTCCTTTCCCATGTCTATTGATAACTGATTGATCCTGGACATTATAAAAATTGTCATGTGGATTCTGTCATTTTCCCCAGAAGGGTGATTTTTTTTAAACTTAGCTGGACTCAAACTCCAAATTTTATCTCTCCTGCAATGGACAGAAGCTTAAATCTGCCCTCAGTTCTCTCAGCTTCCACTCACTGATTTTTCTTTGTTGTGTTCATTTTTGTCACACTTCCTCTGGAGTCTCCTTCGTGCAGGGAGAGTGGTCACCCAAGGACTGCGGTGGATTCCATGTGCAGATTTGGGGTTCACTCTTCTGCGAATTCTGACCAGCTAGAATTTCCCGCCTAATTTTCTACTTTCTTTTTAACCAGTCTCAACTTCTGCTCTCTAATACATTGAGTCAATAAGGCTGTGTGGTTCTACACAATGAGCCACAAACTAAAGTACCTAATTCACCGTTATCTTTCAAGGATTGATTCCCTACTTGTTTCATTCTGCTTTTGGTCACTCCTGTTTCTCCAAAATGTGGATAATTCTGAAAATATTTTTCTATACTGTCTAATTGTTACCTGAGGAAAGATTAGTTCAGCCAAGCTACTCCACTGTTACTAGAAGCCAGAACAAATAATGTCTTTTTTAAATTACATTTTCTGAATGTTTGCTGCTGGGTATGGAAATGCAATTAATTTTTGTATATTGAATTTATAGCCAACATCCTTAACTCTTTTTTATTCTAAAACTTCATAAATTAGGTCATTGTAGGTGTTCTGCACATATAATAATACAACTGTGAAAAATCACACTTTTGTTTCTTCCTTTCTAATTCTTCTACCTTTTATTGTGTTTTCTTACCTTTCTATTCTGACTAGGAGTTTCAATGGTGAGAATAAACACCCCTGACTTGTCCATTTTATTAACAACTTCAACATTTCACCACTAAAATATTACAGATGCTTTAGGTGTCTTGTGGATTGTATTTAACTTATAAAGAAATTTTCTACTTTTGCTAGTTTTCTATGAGTTTTTAAACTAATAAAAATTATAGAATTCTAAAAGTAATTTCTCTATGCTTATTAAAATAACCATATAGTTTTTTATTTTTATTTTTAATTTGTTAATCCATTGAATTATAGTAATTGATAGTCTAATGTTAAACTGATCTTACATTACAGAATCTAACTCAAATTGGTCATTAATGTATTACTAGAAGTTATTTGCTAATATTTTATTTAGGAATTTTGCATTTATGTTCATAAAAGATAGTTACCTATAATTATTTCCTCTACTGTTGTTCAGTTGTTGGTATCAAATTTTGCAAACTTCATAAATGAGTTGAAGAGTGTTCCCTTTTTACTATATTCTGCAACAGCTCAGGTAAACACAGAAGTATTTCTTGGAATGTTACAATTTAGCATAAAAGAAAAGAAAATACTTCTAGGCTTGATGACGTTTTTGTGGAATGATTTTACTACACTACTTTATTACCTCATTACTTTATTTACTTCATTACTTTTTTTTCTTCATTACTTTAATTGTTGTACAGCAATAAGCTTTTTGTTTATTCTTAACTCAGATTTAATAACTTATTTAGGGATATCCTGTTCATTTCATCCACTTTCAACTTTATTGGCATAGAATTGATCATAATATTCTTTTATTATCTTTTTTATCTGTGCAGCACTTGCAGTTTTGTCTTTCATTCCATTTCTAATATTACTTATTTGGATCTTCTCTCTTTTAAATCGGTTACTCATCATAGTTGTGTCAACTGAATTGACCTTTTAAAAAAATAAGTATTTGGTGTTGTTAATCCTTATTATGTATCTTTGTTCCTATGTTGTACTGATGTCCGGTTTATCATATCATTTTCCTCCTATTCTTTTCTTTGTGTTTTTGTTGCCTTTTTCTTGTAATTTTTAAGTTGGATATTCATCTTATTAATTTCCTGCTGTTTTCCCTTTTTTTCACATTAGTATTTAAGTCTTAAAATATTCACCTAAGTACTTTTTGAAATGAATTCTACAAATATTACAAGATCCCATGCTCTCCTGGTTTTACTCTTAACTTACTGATCACCTTCTCGCTGATACACTTGTTGGTTTATCTTTTGATTAATCTCTGAGAACCTGTGGACCTCTTCTACCCTTTATCTTCACACACTCCCTTGGTAATCTAAATCGGGGTTATTGCTTTAGATACACTTATGTTTCACAAACTCCAAAATTTTTATCTCTAGCCTAGGCCCCTGTCTTGAAATCCAAAGACTCATATTTATACATACATACATATATATGTATACATATATGTGTGTATATATATATCTAAATATATACACATATACTTATATGTGTATATAAGTATATATGTGTATATATACATATATGCATATATAGATATATATCTAAAAGTTTTATTAGATATCTAAGTATATATATATGTGTGTGTGTGTGTGTGTATATATATATATATTTAGATATCTAATAAAACTTCTCCAAATTAGCATACTTATGGTAGTTCAGACTACTGTTCACAAAATATCCATTCCATTCCTTTCCACTGTGGGAGGATATACTGCCCCACCCCATTTGTCATTGGTTGGGTTTGGCCATGTGACTTGATTTGTCCCGTGGAAGGTGAATAAATGTGACATGAAAAAAGGCTTAAGCTGTGTCTGTTCCTTGGGGCTTATTCACTTGGACTTTTGCCATTGCCATGGGAAGAACATGCCTTGGGTACCTCACTGGCTCCAAGAAAAAATGGCACATGGAGCAGAGGCTAACCCACAGTCTTCAGCTTGAAACCAAGCCATCAATCCAATGTGCAAGAACGCAGTCTGAAGCAGAGCGGCCAGGCTGACCTGCAGGTTTGTGAGCACAGTAATAAATGATGATTATTATTATATGCCACTGTTTTGGGGGTGGTTTATTGTGCAGCAAGAGCTGACTGATACAGAAATCTGTGTTTATGTTAGCAAAAACCTAAAATATATGGGCCTGGCTCAAGGAAACTTAAGTGAAGCTGAAGAAATGGGGCTCTGTGCCACATGGTGGTGAAATATTTGGTAAAACTGCCTCCTGTGATATCTGAAAGACAGAAAATATACTTAATGAATTAGTCGAGTTGAGTGAGTAATTATAAGGAAAAACAATAAAATATGAGTTGGCTTCTGCTGACTGTATTTAATAAGACACGATAAGGAAGGTATGGATTTAGGCAAGAATTGCCTTAGGCACAGAATTAAAAGGAAATGTAGGAAGTTTAAAATATTTCCTAACTTGTAGGGTTGGAAAATAAAATTCTTCCTCACCAAATCAAAGATTTCAGAAAGAAGTAAAAATCTCACTGACTTGTAGGTCAGTTCCTCTTGGCTGCCCACCCAATCTTACCAGCTTCTGAAAGGTTAATAACAGCAACCTGGTCTCTATTGCTTTGGGGCCCAGTCATTTCCATTGCATTAATAAGCCAAGTGTTGTGACAGCCCTCACCTGCAGAGGACAGCCACCCCTTAATGTGTTAGTGATGCTGTGCCCCACTCTTCAGCACAGACTGGATGGCCTTGGGAACAGTGTCCTCTTGGCCCTCTTATGGAACATAATCTTCTAGTGGGTGTTCCGGCCTCTGATAACATATATTCCAGTGGCTCACTTCCCTGAGACCGAGTCTCCTAAGTCACTACTACACCGTCTTTTACAGCAACTCAGGCATTTCGGTTCTTCTCAGCTTAGACTATAGTTTTCTGCAGGCTACTAAGATTCACTCTAGTAGTAGTTTTTCCCAAATCTTATCATCTTTTCCAGGGTGTAAAACCACATCCTGAGAGAGTACCTCAGATAAGTGAACATGATTCAGTCTCATGTTCCAGCCCCTGAAGATGTTCAGTATCCACCTCCATGGGTACTCCTCTGGCATCTGCTAGGAAATGTTGACTAATTTTTGCATCTCCTATGGGATATGGGCCCTTTTCTTCCTTCTTAGGCTTAACACTTCCCCGGGTAGGCTGTGTTAGGATATAACCCTGATAACTGGCTTGGCATCTGGCAAAGGAAGTATGGGCGGCTCCTGATGGAAGTCCCTGCTGCCTTATGGAGAAAAGTCCTCTGCAATGTCTTACAAAACAGGAGAAGTGCTAGCTCTTAGTGAGGAGGAGGAGTTAACCTCTGCATGCTCTGAGGGGTCTGGAAAGTCTGCAGAGGTACAATCCCCATGGCATCTACCCAGAAGTCCTTATAACCATATTTCAGGGTCTAATGTTTTCCCATCCAGGACTCTGACCTGAGCTTTTGCTGATGACTTAGTATTTGAAGCTCTGTGACCCTAACTATCAGAACCTACATTTGCTCCTCGGCTGTATATATAGTCACCCACTGCAGGAGATAATGATCTTCCTAGGCTACTAGAAATGCTTTCTGGCCTACAGACTTTGTTTTAGCTTTTTGTTAACTACCCTTTGTTTCTCATTGTCCTTCTGTAGGGGGTCAAGGCAACTTAGTAATAACCAGCCAGTTCCATTGTCCTGTGCGCATTGTTCCTCTATACCTTACCAATAGTGAAGCAAATAGGACTTTAGAGAAGCAAAAAAGTTCATGGTCTTGCAAAGAAGAATTTACTTTAGTAGAAACAAATTTACCGTAAAAGGAATGAAGCTCAAGCTTCTGGGCTCACCACACCAGGAAGGGTATTCCTTCCACTGGGACATTTTCCAAAGCCACACCAAGTGAAAGTTTATCAGCTGGACTGCCATTTTTGTCCCAAGAACTGTCTGTGAACCACATACCACTCTGGCCAAGATCCTTTTGGACACCCAGATGGTGATCAGGGATCCAGTTCCCAAACCCCATCCTACCACCTGACTTTTTTATTACCACGTCTAGTAATAACTATGTCTGTTGGCTTCCCAAAGAAGCAGACACCAAGATATAATACAATGGATTTACTTAGGGATAATACCTACGAAATATAATAGAGCAAGGAGGCAAAAACTAGCAGTGTGGTCCTCAGACCATGATGCAGGTCCATCGTCCTTGAAATGGGAGAAGGAAGGAAGGAAGAATGGGTAGGAAGAGCCTCAGACTGCAGTGCCACTCTGAGAAAGTTCTGACCAGTTCCATGTTAGGCAAAAATAGCTATATCCTCTTACTGCACCCATACACATACCCCTGTGCTCAGTCATTGGCTAGGGCAGCTGGAGGAGTATGGGTCCTCAACTGGAACACCATGACAGATCCCCAAACACTGCAGCTAGACACTGTCAGCTCTGCCCTCCTGTGGGAACTTTGTCCTGAAGGAAGATCTGATCACATGCACTTCTACAGCTGTGGCAAGCTTCTAGCAGAAGAGGTCCAGAATACTTGACGGTTTATACCAAAGGAAGAAAATACACATCAGTGTTGCCACATTTATTGTGGGCCTACTATGTCTCAAACAATCTTTTAGATAATGGTGATAAAAAAGTGACTACATCACCTGCACTGTCACTCACAGTCCACTGAGGACTCAGACACATACATGTTAGCTCTACCACAACATTGAGGTCAGTGGAGTGCAAGTAAGTATGAAGGTCCCTCGGAGCACAACTGAGAGACTGATTCCTTGGCTTTGGCCAGTCAGGAAAGGCTGCACAGAGATGGGCCATGAAAGGAAGAGCAGTGTTGATAGGCAGGTTATGGGATCAGGGCATTCCAGGCAGGGCAACCATGACTGTCAGAGTACCTAACAGCCCCTGAGCCATAGTACGAGCCCCAGTGACTACGGGCTGAAATAAACAAGGTATTCAAAGTGGGAGTCTTTGGGTTGCCAGATACAGAGCTAACTCAAGCAAGAAGACATGGACCCAGAAATCTTGTATCCAAAACACAAAAATGTAAAGAGAAGTACAGCTGGGTCCCCATGGGAGTTATAACTGAGTACTAGAAAAAAATTCCGGAGCAATTTCTCTCTGCTTTTCTGTGCCCCACAAGTCTCTGCTTTTTGCTACATGTCTGTTGCATTTCCTTCTCTGTGAAAACTGGGTCTATCATTTACCAGCTACCCAAGACTTAGACAGCTTCACCTCTACCCCCCAGTCTACATGACCTTCTAGCTTTAACACGCCCCACAAGTTGACAACCACCCCTATACCTTCAAGTCTCTTAGTGTAGTGACATTTGCAACTTACTTTGACATGCATTAAAAATAAATAAGATACATTAGTGGACCACCAGAAGAATGCCTAAATGAATAGCTATATGAAAGAAAGTGAAATGTTAACTATAGAATCTATTGATGGGTTTAGAGGTATTTAATGTAGAATTCTTTCAATTTTTCTGAATGTTTGAATTTCTCATAATAAAACAATCCAAAAAAAATCTGAAAATAAAGAATCTAATTGGCCCAGGTTTTGTACATTTTAGGCCAGGTCATGGGATGGCTTTTTTTGGGTCAGGGGTCTATTTCTTGTTCAACAGCCATGGCTGTGGGGGCAAGAGGCCACATGAAACAGAAGGCTGCTCCCTCAAGGGGCTGTGCGCAAGACTAACACGGCAAAACATGCCTCCCCACAAGGTTTAATGGGCAAAAGGGAACGATAAACATGGGGAAGTAGGTTTTTACCATACTTTGGGTGAGAACACTATATCAGTGTATGTGAAACTTGGGTACAAGAGAAAAAGAAAAGCTATATAATTACTCTAAGTGCTGCTCAAAAAAGGGAGCATCTTCTACTCCTCCTTTTGTTTTCCTCCTCTACCCTTTGCTCCACCACAAACCCACCACCTAGAGGGAACACATCCTTAGTCTCAGTAACAGGCATATTGCTTTTATTTGCCAAGAAGTGGGAGGCCTTGATTTAAGGGGTCTCTTAGGTAAGGAATAGAATGAGATACAAGCAAGGCCAAGGTGAGGAGAGAGGGTGGCAGGAGGAAGGAGAAATGTGTAAGATAAAACAATTTCTATCCACTGACAAAATATAGATGGTGAACTCAGAAGTTTCCTGCCACAATAAACAAGAAGAAGAAGTGCAAGAAGTGGACATATAACTTTATGACCTGTGAAATTGAATTGCTTCTTATGTATTTTTACCTTTTGGTGGACAACGAGGAACTTTGTCATCTCAGGCAAGGATGGGTCGTAAAAGCTACTGGAAGGAGAGGAATCAGGCTTGTCTGATTAGAATCTAGGAGGCCTTGGTTTCTAGTCCAGACCTTATATATCTGAGCTTCGCCCAGTGGAAGTTGTGAGCTCTGTGAATTACAGCATTCTCTGCCTCAAGAGTCTATGTGTCACCCATCATAAACACCAGTGAAAGGCAAGGCTGCCCTGTTAAATCAGCAGCCTGAGAGAGAAAGCAAGCCCGTGAGGAACAGCTGGGCACCGAAGACAGTGGGAGCCCTAAAACCATGGCAGCTGAACGGGGTCTGTTGCTGATCAGGATTTCACATCCCCTTGAGTGGTGTTTCCTTCACTCATCTCTGATCTTCCATGGGTTATATTTGGTAACACAAGTTGGCAAATAAACATAGTTAATCTTACAAAAAACTGAAGCATGCATGCCTCCCCCATTTTTTTATCGCCAGCTAGAAAAGAGATGAGGTAGAGCAAGATGGGCAGGACAAATGTGGACCTCGTGTAGCCCTGCTAGTGGCTGTGACTTAAAATTTCAAGCTCTGATATATTCAGTTCTACTTACTTTGTTTCCTAAACATTTCCTTTGTCACTTCTCCCTCCCTGCCAGCACTGTCCTAGTCTCTCACTCTGGATCACAGTGCTTGACCAATTCTTTCCCCCACCTGTAGTATGGCGTCCTCCAACCTATATTCCATGAGCTGCTAGCAGGAGATTTCTGAAAGCAGGAGCTGATGAACGCACCAGCCTGGCCAGTGGATTCCACTTTTTCTAAAGATAAAGTTCAAGCCGGTTGACTTGGCATCCATAGACTTCTATGACCTCCTCATGGAAACCTTCTGGAATTCTTAGGGTGGGTTCGGTTCCTTTCACCTGTGCTCCCAAAGCCACCTGGGCACACCTGAGTTATCAAATGATACAACAGGAAGTCTTTGTCTTTACATAACATGAGATTGTAACAGTTTTTGAAAAGATATTTTTTCTCTATTGTGGTTGGAGGAGCTGGCATATGACTAAAAAGTCTGATGGAGACAAGTCAAAGGCTTGACCTGTACCCTATTTGCCAGGGTTGGGGGTGGTTATTGAATTTGTTGGGATGATATCAGTTAATAAAATTATATAAGTTTTTACCTGGACTCTTTATGGATGAAATTAAAGCTAGGTAACTGTCTAAAACCTCTCCTCCATTTCTAACCAGATGCCCAGATCTAGCCTATCTAGATACTACATCCAGGAGTGAAATTTAGGTAGAATTTGGGTTCCTTGGGGCTTAAAGAACAATAGAAAATTTCTATCTAAATCAGAAATGTAGGGAAATTTAATCTAGCCTGGAAAAGGAGTGGTCGGAAGTGATAAAACCCAAGGATAAACAGAAGAGAAAACCAAGACCTCAGGTGCCAGAAGCTGGAACCAAAATCATGAGTCAGGAACAAATGCAACAGGACAGTAGCCATGGGGTGGCCTAATGCTCAAAAGCCAAATGGCAATTCTCCTTTATTTAAGTGTAAGCGATTACATGCAAGTGTACAATCGAGGGCATTGTAAAGAACTATAGCAAAGCAAATAGGACTTTAGAGAAGCAAAACAGTTCAGGGTCTTGCAAAGTGGAGTCCACTTTAGTAGAAATAAATTTACCATAAAAGGAATGATGCTTAAGCTTCTGGGCTCTGCACCTGCATGGGTCCCTTCTAAGGCCCAGCATATGATGTTTTATTTGTAAATTTAAAGTCATTTTTTAATAGTAGCTGTAGGCCCTACAAAATCTGGATCGCATCTACATTTTAACATTGCCAAGCTAACTAACAAGGTTAGCCAAAGATTTCTGTCTCAAGCATATAAGTAGTTACTCTCCATTAGAATAAATCACAAGATAGTAGTCAATAAACTCTCAACTGAAACCATCAAGCAAAAAAGAATGTGTATGTCTAAGCAAAGGAAGAAACAAGAAGGACTTCGGGATCCAGGAACAAACACCTTTTCTAAGCATGAGCAATGACTGCCTCCCATGGGGTAAGCATAATTTAATAGCTCAGCGAGTGATATCACTTAAGCATCAAAGCTATGGAACATGGCAGGAAGAATTATTTATTTAAAAATCAAATAGATCCAATCAGAAAACTATTCTGTGTGTGAGAGAGAGAGACAGTGTGCAAAAGAGAGAGGAAAGAGAGAAAGGAGAAAGAGAGAGGAACAATGATAAGGACAGGAAAGTAAAGTCAGAAATAGAAATACAGTGAAAACACATGCAAATAAATGATTCAGAGGGGAAATGACAAAAGAATAGAAAAATGACAAAACAATGAACTACGCCTGACAAATAAATTTCCCCTTTCTTTCAGTAGAGAGCCAGGTGGAATAAAAACCAATATCTCAAAGATTCAAAGGGAAAGAAGAACTAAGCTTAATAATCATTTATTAATAAAACAAAGAACTCTTGCCAGTCTGGGCCAGTCTGATATCAGTCCAAGCACATCAGGCAGTGGCAAAATGGGGAGAGAACCCCGCCTAAGGCAGGGACATGGGTGTGTGTGTGTTTAAAATCAGGTTTAAATATAGTTACAGCCACAGAACTAATTACATTTATGATTTGAGAAACACTAGGCAGACACCTCAGAGCAAATATATTTTCCACAATCAGCTAGTAGACTCCCTGAGATTGCATCATTAGAGAGCATATTGGAGGTTAAGCATCCTTTTCATGTGGTCTTCATTCAAATGCCAAGTGCTGTTGATACAGTCAACACAATAAATTATTAGCATCCTTTTATAGATTAGGACATCTGATTATATTCTTTTTAGTGGGGGTTCAGGGAGAAGAAACCATACATCCAGTTTTAGTTTAAACACACTAAACATACTAAGTCCAAGGAAAGAGGCCTGAAGGCATCAATCATTCCACCATCTCCTACTTGGGCCACTGTAGTGGACTGACCTGCCACTCATTTTACAAAATCCATTCTCCATAATTTAGCACAAGATGTTGACTTTCTGTCCGCCATATTCACACACAGTTTCAAGGTGAAGTTTCTCATTTGTGTTCCGCACCAGATTGGCAAGGTCATTGATTATCTCATTTTATTCATCCAGCTCATTCCCAATCTCTCACCCCATTTGTTTCTTGCAACTTATGATTTTTAAAAAAGGCATCAAGGTCTGTGACCTGTTCTTGGATGATTTTCTCTTGCTATTGGCAGATTTCATCAGAACCCAAGCCTCTGGTCACCTCTGGCTCCTTGAAGAGCCAAGGGCGGGCTCACCTCGCGTGGCCTCTCCCATCATCAGGCCAGGCCTCAGTTGTATTTTCACCATCTCTTTCTTATTGGTTTTGTTGTTGAATTTTTCTCAGCAATATTTGAAACAACCTGGCAAATAGAAGCGTATGTGGAAAACTAGGGGTCCAGAGCCCAATTACACTCTGAGAGTGGTTGGAGGGTTAAATTATTCTGAAAGCACAGGGAAGCCCAGGAGGCGATGAAAATTCAGACTGGCTTCCAACATTCTTGCCTACCTTATGTATGAACACACTATACACACCCATGCTATTTAGAATAGTTTAGCTCCCAGACTGCCTCACAGACTTCACAGTTGTAAAAGCTATTTAATCAAACTAGTCCCAGGGCATTGGCAAAACTGGCACTGAGAAAACCCCCAGGCTGCCCATCTGCCTGGTGATGGGGCTGCCATCATCACATTCTCACCCATGGGGAATTGCTGGAGCTTGTCCCCACTGCTCTTGGGTTGGTAGCCACTGAAAAATTGACAAAGAAGCAAAAATCAAAAGACAAAGTCTCATTTTCATTTGAGCACTAGGAGAGAAAATGGGAAAGATGAGAAGCAAAGGGGTTTTTACTTGAGATGTTTGATTTTGAGCAGGGAAATATAGGATATCTTAGTCCCCTTTCCAGCTCAGTGATGGTGAAAATAAAGCTCCAGGATGATCTATAATGTAAAAGTTTGGAGATGACTTTGTTTTAGGGAGGGGGAGAAAATCCTCAGCTCCGGAACTTATGAATGCCAGGCAGTCTCTCAGATTGCTCACAGGAGAGAGAGGCTGGGCAATACAATTGCTCAGCATTTGACAGGATTAATGGCTGGGGAGGAGGAAGATGTACACTTGTACACCTGACAGGATCCTTCGTCAAACACTGCACCACCATGTGGAGAAGTGAGTGGCATGGGAAGGCCCTGTACTATGGAAAGAGGAAAGTCAGCAAAGCAGGTTACATACCACTGGGCCGTGTGGTTGGGGGAGATTGTGGGGACCCCAAGCAGAAGAAGATGGGAGGAGGAGATGAAATAGGTGCCATTGTAGAAAAAGTAACATAAACTCACAGACTCTCAATGCTGAAAAGATCTTCTATCTTTACCCAATCTCCTCATTCTACAAATAAGAAAACTAAACTAATGATAATACCAAACAGGTAGAGAGTACCTGCTATTGTACCGGTGACTGTCTATGCAACATGCATCAATTATGCCCTTTAATTCTTCACCATGCTTCTATAAAGTGGACACTATTATCAAAATTTTATAGCAGACAAAACTGTAAACGTAGTTGCAGTGGTCTCGGTAGCTTGTAAAAGGTCACTCAGTTACTGTGGTAGACCCAGGTAGACTCTAACATCTGTGCCTCTATCCTCTATACCATGAGGGCAAAGGAGGTACAGAAGTTTGTGCCACAGCTATCTGGTGGCTGAGCCAGGCCCAGACTGGAGTTTCCCAATCCCTGATGTTGAGCCCTTAACCACAAATATAGACTGCTTATTCCACAGCTGGAACAAACGGAGCCCTCAGTTATTTCTCCCAGATACTGAGGATACAGCGCCACCCAGGCAAATAATTAGTACTGAATCTGTCAACTCAGAGTTGCCTGGAGATCTCTCAGATGTCTGAGGCAAATGGACATTTACTTGTCCTGGTAATAGAAGATTCCGGCATCTGGGAGAAGGTGCTCCGGTTTATAATGAGGAACAGCAACATGCCACTGAAACCTGGAAAAAGAGTATATTTGAATTCTTACTTCGAAAACTGCACCTGGATGATATTTATACTTTCTGGATGAGTGACTATAAAAATCCTTGGGTTCAGAAAGACCTTGAGAAGTCATTTAGTTCATTGCTCTTCCTCCAGGCAGGATGTCACTTAAACTATCTTTAGAAAGTGATTTGTTTTTCTTTCTTTAGAAAACAAAAATATCCACAAGGATTGCCACAATCCCCTTGTGTCAAAAATTTCACTCCTCCTCAGGGTCAAAGTGTCTTTTAAATATCTAACCCAAGGCTTTTTAAAGAAATACAAACCTATTTCCTATTTTTTGTTTTACTGAGTTTCTCCTCAGGATAAACATTAATTACATACATAGCACAGTCCCAAGTCTGGCTCTGGATATCCTTGGAATAATAATAACTTTTAGTCACCTTTGAATGTATGGAGTATATGCAGGTGGGATAAACCACCTAATTTAGCATCTAAATTGAGATCTACAAAAGCTAAATAGGAGGTCATAGGGGTCTAAAGGGGGATCCGCAAAAGTGAAATAGTCTTTAACCAGAACCTTCTTATTAACCAAAACCAATACAGGATAAATCTAGGCCTCCTAGAGGAACAAGTTGAAGGGAGAATGCCAAAAGTTCTAAAAAATTGAATTGAGGCAGGGCTTGGCAGTGTTGAAATAGAAAGATCAAGGTTTAGGGAAGGACTCC
Source organism: Artibeus jamaicensis (assembly GCF_021234435.1). Taxonomy (NCBI): domain Eukaryota; kingdom Metazoa; phylum Chordata; class Mammalia; order Chiroptera; family Phyllostomidae; genus Artibeus; species Artibeus jamaicensis. The sequence continues at coordinate 830,930 of NW_026521726.1, forward strand.
ATAAGAAAGCACCAATAAGCAAGTCTCTGGCTAGATTATTTATATTTATATGTATATTTATATATACATATATGTACTCCACATATATGGAACAAGATTATATATCATACATATATGTATATGATATATACATATATCATATGTGTAACATATATAAAAAACAGGATCCAAAATTTGTACTTTCTAAAAGCATTCATGTCTGTTTTGAGGTTTGTTTTTCCACACTTTTGTTTCCTAGAATAATTGAACCCAATGATAAATTTCAGTCTTGTCCAGGTTAAATTGGGGAGTGTGGCTGATAGAGACAAGCAATCATATAAACATGTGGAGTCCAGAGAAGCATGAAATGTTAGAATCAGACCAAATCTGGGCTATGATTCTAGTCAGATCACCTCTTCAGATTTTAACCTCATCAATGCGCAAAGCTTCCAAGACCATCCACACATCAACGACTCCTAAATCTGTTTTTTCCCCATACCTCTCAAGTCAACTTCAGACTCATAGAGCCAAATCTTACTAAATATCTCTACTATTGTATTATACACACAAAGTACAACCAACCAAGAACTCAGGAAGGAGTACAATCTTGGCAATCGGAGAAGAATCAGATTTGAGTCATGACACTATCTTTACTGGTAATTGGTTTCCTTAGAGAAGTCACCTAGTTTCCTCAGATGTAAAATCAGTGTTGTTTTAGGAATCAAATTATATGATATTGAAGGTGCAATGCTGCCATATGAAAACTACATACTCAAACATTGGATGCTTATTGATTAATGACTGAGTGGACAGATGGAAAATGGAAATAGAGATCTAGTAAGACATAATTACTCTACTAAGGTCATACCTAACTGTCATGGACAGATGGAAATAGAGATCTACCTAGACATAGTTACGCTACTAAGGTCATACCTGACTGTAATAGACAGATATTGGTATACAATGGAAGAAGCATGGAAAAATAAAGACTTCCATCTGCTTGAAGGAAGAGTTGTAATGCTGAATGGAATGAGAGACCTCACAAAGAACTGAAAAGACTGTATCACATTTTGGACAGCACAGTTCTCCAAAGCTTCTTGGAACTCTGACACTTCACTCACTTCTTTGGCTGGGGAAAGACTAGACATTAATGGATGAATTGCAAGGCTGACTAAGAACTGTTAAAACAGCAGCTGGCAGGATTGGAAAGGGAATAAGGCCAGTGGGTTAGTCTTTGCCCAAGACACCTGCCATCTGTGAAAATGTTCTACAACAACAGCAGATATAGATGACAAATGTGGCCTTTAACTGAGAGAATATCACAGAGATACAATGGACTTTAGACCTACAAGTCTCCCAAACCAGAAGTTTGAACATTGTCACTCAGATTAAAACTTTTAAATATAACTTCCCCTTAAATGTTTCCCTGTAAAGGATCTTTAAGTATGAGGTAGATGGTGTTCCAAGGATCTTTAGCCACCTTTCAAAAGCAGCATAAAGAGAAAACTTTGTAAAGAAACGATGTCTAGATTGTGGTGATGGTTTACCCAATTGTATATGATGACAAAAGTTCAGCAAACTGTGCAGCTGAATGGGTAAATTTTACTGAAAAGTAAATAATACCTCAAAAGCAGCTGAAGAGTAGAAAAATGAGAAAGAAAGAAAATATTGTACCTACCCTTATGACTAGCCAGAAACTAACTCAATGAAAACATTTAGGGTTCAAAGATGTGAAAGGCTGGATGTAGTGGTGAGGGTTGGGGGAGTGATAATAAGTTGGCTTCCCCTGGGAAATGTATTAGAAAAATAAAATTTCAATATCTGCAACTAATTCTAATAGGTCCTAAATGAACTAACTGGCTGGAGTTGGGGACAATGACCAATACCTCAGAGAGGCTGGGGGACTTATTACTCCATAGGCAGTTAATCTCAAACCCCCTTGCAGAATCACATTCATTCATGTAGGAACATGAAATGGAAATTTTGGAAAATTTTGCTTGCAGCAAATTTTTGCTGCACTAACAAACAGGTTCTGAGTCAGAGAGAAGCCCCTCTGAGGGCCAGAGGCAGGGGCTATATCCACTCTCCAGCTTTGAAGGAAACTACCTCAATTCCAAAATAAATTAGCCCCTTAAGACAAGTGGGTACAGAAGCCTTGGTCAAAGAGGTTTGTATTCTGGGAAAACCAGACATCAGACATTTGGGCTCAGTATGTCCCTTTGGATCACATGTTTTCCCAGAGCCAAAGGACACCTGAAAACAGCTGCTGCCCCTGTAGTGATAGAGGATGTGGCCCACAGTAGGGGCTTTGGACATCAGAGAGGTCTGACTGGCCACCGAGTAGAACAGGCTAAATGGTGGGAGAATCTACAGAGAGGAACCAATGTTATGAGGATATAGATCATTCCTGAAAAAGGAAGGGAGAAAATGGAGACATTGTAGAAAAAATTATGACTCTATGCAAAAAAATCTTACTTGTTGAGTTCACCTCCAGACAGATCAAGATTAGATGATGGCTCATGTAAACAAAACTCACAAGAGACAATGTATAAATTATAATTCATACATTTAGAATGGAAATACTCTTTGGTAAGTTACCAGATTACTGGAACCCAGTGTTTAGAGCTCCCTCTTCCAGGCACAATGCTGTCTAGATGAGAATACAGAGTGGGAAGTGGGGGGAGCCTTGAAGGATAGGTCCTAGAAGCCACAGGAAATCCTGAGCAGCTACACCAGTCCCACACAAGTTCACCTCCCCAGAGACCTGAACATTCATACTTGGTGTCCATGTCCTCTGGATGTGTTAGATGAACAATGACAAATTCTGGTACTTTGAGGTCCTCCTTTTTTCAGCTCCATGCAGCCCCACTTGTTAAATGTATAACTCACTCTGCTAAATGCTTTACACCTCATCAATCAGCACATGACCCCAAAGACATGTCAATCATCTTCGCTTAACTGATGAAGAAACTGGTTGTCATAAAGGATAAGTGGTTACACAAAGTCACCCAAGGCTGACGGGCAAGCCAGATCTGTATTCCCAAAGTCATGCTCTTTAGTACCATGCTTTGGTCTCTTTAGAAAGGAGCTGATTCATGCCATTAGGCTTTATTTTCTTGAGTCATTTTCACTTTAGACCAGTCCACCAAAGACTCCCCTCCATCACTATCCCCATATCTTACTCAGCTGCCATTTACAGAATACCTTTGCAGGATCTTCTACAAATGGATAATCACATGCATTACATTTGGGTTTTACTATTGTAACTCTCATAGGAGGATCATATTTTCAAGACTCTGGTGGACAAAAATGAGGAATAAAAGGGGAAATATATTCACTAGGGCAGGGCAACCCTTTTTGCTTCACTTATTTGAACAAATAATGAAGAAAAACTTTCCCAGTCTAGTGAAGGAAACAGATTTCCAGGATGTCCAGGAAGTTTAGAGTCCCAAAGAAGTTGGACCCAAAGAAGCACGCACCAAGGCACATCATATTTAAGTTACCCAAAATTAAAGAAAAAGAGAGAATCTAGAAGCAGCAAGAGAAAAAGAGACAGTTACAAAAAAGTTCCCTTAAGACTATCAGGCTGTTTTCTCAAAACAAACCTTGCAGGTAAGAAGGGGCTGGAAAGAAGTAGTCAAAGTCAAGAAAGGCAAGGACCTACATCCAAGATTAATTTATCCAGCAAAGCTTTCATTTAGAATGGAAGAACAGATAAAGTGCTTCCCAGATAAGATCAAGTTAAAGGAGTTCATCATCACCAAGCCATTATTATATGAAATGTTAAAGGGACTTATCTAAGAAAAAGAAGATAAAAAAGATGAACAGTGAAAGGACAGCAAACTCACAACTATCAACAAATGAACCTCAAAGAAAAGAAAAACAATGAAAACAAAAACTAAGCAAACAACTAGAGCAGGAACAGAATCAGAGAAATGGACATCACATGGAGGGATTCAGTGGGGAGGGGAAAGGAATAGGGAAAAGGTACATGGAAAAAGAAGCATAATTAGTAGGCATAAAATAGGCAGGGAGAGATAAAAATGGTATAGGAAACAGAAGACTCAAGGAACTTATATGTATAATCCTTGAACATGAGCTAAGTTGGGAGGATGCTGGAGGGTTGTGGGTGCAGGGCAAAGAGGGGATAAAAGGGGAGTAATTGGGAAAACTGTAATAGCATAATCAATAAAAAATACTTTAAAACATACAAAATAAAAGTGGAAATGTTGCCCTGCAACTGCCCGGTGCAGGAAGTGGCCCAGGAAGCAAACTCTCCCTTCCCTTCTGCTCTGGCCCTATGAGCCACGTGGTGGTGGGAGGAGGCTTGCTGTTTGTGGAATCCCACACCTTTCTTCCCCAACTTGTCGCTTCACCTGGGGCTGTTGCTGCTGCTGAGAGCCACCTGCTCCTTCCAGGGGCTGCAGTGTTCTCGCGAGGACAGTCACTTATTGACAGGAAGGAGCCAGCCCCTTGGCCCAGCAGGGGCTGTTCGTGAGGTCTGATAATAACAGCAGGAGCTGGACCTGCAAGACCACCTGCCCCTCCAAATCTCCTTGCAGGGGCCCCAGACAGGGCTCAGGAGCCACCAGGCCAAAACCTGCATAGGAGCCTCACAGAACAAAGAGAGGCCTGGCCCGGGCACCAGAGCCAATAAATTACAGTTTAAAACAAAATCAAACAAAACAAAACAAAAAACAAACCAGCAGCAACCACCTTCAATTCAAAGCAGAAAGCCAGAGTGCTTTCCTGCAGACATTCAGCAAAGGCCATGGGACAGGTTCCAAGGTACCAAATTTGAAATTGCTTCACTCTTCTTTGTGGCTGAGGCTGAATATGAAGCTTTTACCGGAGCCAATGGATTTTTCTTGGGTAAGGATGACAATATCTAACTGGGCAGAGCAGATAGATCCGCAAAGACATGACATGCCTGTTTCTGGATCTAAGGAGCATACAGAATTGGATAAGAGTTGACTTGCAGCAACATTAACAACTGCACCAGGATTACACACCCCAACCACAGAGAGAGAGCAGGACATCAACGAAGAGCACAATCTGTCCTTGTATCAATATTTCCCATCTGTAGACTCATAGCTTGTAATGACCCCCTTTCTGCCACCTGCAGTTATCACTCCTTCATTATTGATTCATCTCACCAAAGACTTTCTTTTTTTTTCACCTTTTCATTCATTCAAAAATTGTTTGCCTACCATGTGCCAGATTCCAGGGAAATATAACTGAGCAAAAGTAAAATTTACATTCTGTCCACTGTTGTCATTTGCCTCAGTCACTTTGCTCTTTTGTTTCTTTGTGGTTGCTTCAGGAAGCTTAAGTAAGGAGAAGAGATAAATGTGTTGTTGATCCACCATATTTACTCAGAAGTCCCATAGCCAGGCTAAGGGTTTACCTTTCTGTCTTGGATATAGAAATATAGAACTATCTCTGAGAATACTCTGGAGCCACATGACTAAATATATCAAGTTAACATCCCCAAACTAATGGACTAAAAGCAAGTCTTAAAGGAATGGTAAAAATTAGGATTCTGATTTATAAAAACCTTTTCCAGTAAAGGTAGGATGTAATGCTCTCCCTTTCTCTTTATTTCAAAGAAAATTTCTCAACTTCACGAAGAATTTTCTCCTATTGAGTTGGTATTTGAGGGGCTGCTCCAAAGTCTCTCTCCTTTGTGAAGGCATACCCCTGCTGCCTACAGAGTGAAGTCCAAACTCTCCACCACAGCATCCTAAGCCTTCCATGACTTGACTGCAAATAGCATTTGAGCCAATCTCCCTAGAGCATCCCTCCAAACACTGACAGTCATGCCTCACTGCTCCTCCCACACTAAACATTGTATTTACAGTTATGCTTGCTCACGCTATTTCCTCAGCCTGAAATACACTCTGCTCCTTATCCTATAAAACCCCACTTATCAGCTCAGTGTTACTTCTTCCCTGCAGCCTTCCTTTATCCTTGATCAGAACCAATTCTTCACCCCCATGCATGACTGTAACACATCTTCCTAACTCTGTTTAGAATGTTTTTATCTTGACTTGGCTTGTTGTTGACTGCTAACATCTACTGCTAATTTATTGTTTGAAAGCTTCTTGAATGCAGGAAGGAATTTAATTGGGTAGGCACAAAAGAGACATTTTTGTTTAAATTATTTTTTAAGAGACAAACATAACTGTAGCAGAAAAATGATCCAAACATGAGGTCAGAGCTGAGAAGTATGGGGAGTTCGTAGTAGAGAATTTCCTGCCACCCAGGAAACAGTGATACCAAATTGTACAACAAAATTGTTGGACTTCCATAATTTGATGAATGCCCTTCTCAGCTTTGGATTCCTAGTGATAACCCATCCATTCTTCTCCTCCCCACCGAAGCATAACCTCATCTGGTGACAGCTTTGCTCAGAAATTGCTGTGCCTGACATTCCCAAAACATTCTGGACAAAGCTGCATTTGAGAAACAGCTACTCTATGTTGTAATGGCTTCTTTGCCTGTCTGGCTATTCCACTGAACTATGATGTTTGATTTGTTTTGTTTTATTTTCTAATAGGACCCCATTCACACAGAATTTGATTAAGAAAAATGCTTGGTTCATAATTGAGCTCTGCATGGGCCCTCCATTTCAATATTTTGGGTAAACAAAGCCCTGTGTGACTGAAACTGTGCTAAATTCTAGAATCCAAAGAAAGGAAAACATTTCCTGTCCTCAAAGAATGTAAAGCTGCATTGTGTTTCCACCACTTAGCTTAGTTCCTGGCACATGGTGAGTACTTCCTCTAATGAATCTATTTCTTCTGCTTGATTCTTGGGTGAATTTAGTTTTTAGAATGCTTATTGTCTCCATCAATACATTTCTGAGATTTTCATCCAGTCCCAAAGCCCTAAGTAACATCTTAAATGTGTATTATTAGTCTCAATTTATACACTGAACTCCAGACATATACATCCAACTTCTTCTGAAGTTCTCTACCAGGATATTTATAGGCATCTCACACTAAGCATGTTCAAAACAAAGTTCTTGATTCACTTCCTGGTCTGCCTGCCACCAAACCTGCTTCTCCCTCAAACTTCTGCTCATCTGTACATCATTTCTTAAGCTAAATTCCCTACACTCATCCTTGACTCTGTCTTTTTCTAACATCCCCACAGTGAATCTATTAGAAATATTACTGGTTTCACCTTATTGTGTATTTATTTGTTTGTTTATTTTCTCTGTCTCCAACTAGGAATAAGTTCCATGAGTATAGAAATTTTATTCATTTTGTCCATTCCAGTATCCCCAGCACTTAGCATATAGCAGTTGCTCAAATAAATATTTGTTGTACCAAATTTAAACAAATATTTGTGAGAGAAAGAGCAAATGAATGCATGGCATCTCACACCTTCCCTCTAGATAAATAATAAAGAACAGCAGTTGCTATGCTTTCACAGAAATAAAACACATAATAATAAGAAGAAAACAAGGAACAAGAGTTGTTTTTCAACTCTTCCATGTTATAAAGAAGTAAACTATGTCAGAAGCACTCTGCCCAGAAGGATGAAGGAAGGCACAAAGGATAAAACTTCCCTGATTAAATATATGAGTCAAATATTGGCTTCTGCTACAAAATAAAACACTACCTATCTCAACAAGGTCTGACTTTATTTTTTTCAGTAAAAGATAGAAGAGAAAAACAGAGATTGAAAACCAACAGTCTATCTGCATATTTCTTGTTTCATACAAATGATAATAAAAAGAGGAATATTAATAGAGATGTATAGTAGAGCTAGAAAAATGCTGGAAGTTTTCTGTAGGATTTGAACTAGAATTGGGTTATGTGTAATATGCAAAAGGTGAAGTGATAGCATTAGAACTTGTGCATATCCAAGTGTACCACATGGAAGACCTACTACAATCCCTGGAATCTGACCTGGTTATTTCAACTCTGGATCTAAGAAAGCGTTTCTGTTCAATAAATCTGGTCCTAGAAGGTGGACCAGGATAACGTTTTCATGGCCGTACAGTGTTTGTTTGAATTTACTGTTCACCCTGCCTCACCAGTGAAAAAATTGCAGCCTCTTCCCAGCACTTGTAAGGTAATCTCTTGAAAGGGAGAGGAGAATCATAATTGTACAAATAGATAACATTGCCATTTTAAGTCTCTATGTGGAATTACATCTGAGACATTTACAGTCTCCCTCTGAGTGATTCAAGAAGCAGGTTTAACAATAAATGTCAAGCCCTGTTACCGGGAGTGCCATACACAGATCATGTGATGAGAAGTTGAAAGGCAACACATTTCTGGAATACAGTGAGTTCTGCACACAGTTGGAAGATTCCAAAACCAAGAAAAAAATCTAGGAGTTCAAATCTAGGTTCTTCGGGCTTTGTTTTATATTTCAGGGCCTGACCTTGAAATTCTGAATGAATAATGCTATCTGAACTCCTGGAGAACAATAGAACTTTAACCAATTGAATCCTCATCTCCCAGAGATACACTTCCCTGGTGCCTGTGACTACATGTGATAGCCCAGTCCTCTGAGAAGCAGGCACCAAGGTAAGATCAAACATAGTGAGGAGATTTTTCTAGAGAGAAAGTGAGAAGAGAGCTGGGCAGGCTGGAAAGCCATCAGACCACATAGCAAGTCTGAGAATTCTGAAGGAAGGAGGGGGGAAGAAGTTGTCCTAGACCACCATCCATCATGCAGTCTCATGAAGGTTCACTTGGGTCATTATGAAGTCATCCAGCCAAAACCAGGGCTTGGTTGATTTTAGTTTTCTTGCCAACCTCAGTCAGCGGCTGGGAGACACCCATGGGAGGTATGGCCTCATCCTGAATGCAGTGAAGGAGCTCAGAGTCCATCAGCTGGGTTGGACTGACCATGTAACTGACCAAGGATGGTCAGTTATACTCCCTGGAGTTGAAAGTTTGTAAGGGACATTCTCCTCGCTGCTACATGAAAAATTCTCATGGTGCAGGGATTATACAAATGCAGGGCAGTAAAGAGAGTACTTCCTAAATATATGATGAATGTTAATTCCTTTTTCCTGAGGAAGAAAGTAAGACTCCAAAGACCTAATTAATGAATGCTCAGAAGAAACTATCTCCCAACTTTTACTTCTAAAAGATCTGTACTTGCTCCAGGGGCAATGCATCCCAGAGCACTAGGTACTAGAGAGTATCATAAAATTTAAAGCACCAGCCTGAGCTTCAGACCTGAATCCCTGACTATAGTATCTAAAAATCCTTGAATGTGATGGAAAATGCATTTACCAAGAGTTTTTGGATTAATCTATGAACCCTAACATTAAAAGGAATGAAATGCCACCTTATTTCTAAAGGCTAGAAGAACTTGTGATGTTCTGGCTATTGGAATTGTCCTGCCAACGAGAGTTTATCCGAGTTCCTGATGTACTTCTGCTCTTGGAATATAAGAAGTGAAAAAATGGGGAGAAGAATCCCTAAAACTCCAGAAAGGGTTCTTTCAGAGTGAGGTTCCCCAGACTAAGGTATAGGGGAGGGAAAGAAATGACCTGCATGTTCCACAAATGGAGATAGTCTACTCAACTTCTAGCAAGATGTCAGATGGGGGACAAGAAATCTGCACATTGTTATTTTCTGAGTGGGCATTTGTAGAAGTGGGTGAGGTAGGGAAGAATGCATTTCAGTGGGACAGAGTACTTTTCCTTTTATTTCCTAAGACAAGATCTAGGAAAAAAGGAAATAGACAAGTTCATCTAAGAAAGACATCAGTGTAAGTCTGGAGGCTAGTTTCAAGGCCAGGAGAGACCTAGTAAAACTGAGAAATCACAGGACTGAAAGAAGATCATGCACCAGGTTTTCATTCTATTTCACTGGATTGTTCCTCACTCACCCTGCTGGGAGGAAAAGCCAGGCAGGGAGGAGGAGCTGGGAACAGAGAGAAGACATCACAGTCTCTCAGCAACCAATCTTGGGCTGGGATTTCCTTGCTCCGCCTCCTCAGGAGTCAGGGACCCCATTCAAGAGTCAGCCTTTTTGACAGCAGTCAGAATTTCCTGGATTGGCTCTGCCCAGGGTATCACATGGATCCAGCATTCAGAGCTGGAGCATGGGGGCCAGAGGGGGTGGGGAACACGTGAAAAAAGTAAACAAAGCAGAGACTCAACAGTCTCTCAGATGAATGAAAGAAGGCAAAGTGGTCCCTGCTCACAGGGAGAGGCAGAATTAAGATGGCTAATAGATCACCTGCTACTGCGGAAAAGTTTACAAAAATCTGGTTATATTTTTTAATCATCTTGCATTTTATACTTTTAAAGTACAAATATGGATTTCAAACATATCAAGGGAACAAATTAACTTAGAAAAATGGTAATGCTTTCCAAGGTTGCACCTGCCATGAAATTGCTCCAAGTTTGCATTTTCCCCAGGTCCCGGGGGTGTCATTAGGCCAGATTGATTGTCCTCCTCCCCTGAACAGCTCCCCCATTACAGGGTTATTGTATGGAAATTAATGGAAGGTTGGGAACATTTTTTGCAGCTGCCGTAGTTGGAGTCACTTTTGATTAAGCGATAGAAACCCAGCAGATGGGGGGAAATCTCTGGTTTTTAACTGCCTCCTTTATTATTACTGAGTATAACTTAGCACTCACAGCCTCTCCGTGGGTGGAGGATGTTCTACAGCCTTTTGGATGGTGCTGTTTACAAGGACTCATCTCTGAGTTTTTTAATGTTTCCCCACTCGATTTCCCCATTAGTACTCCAATGTGATATGAAACTTAAAACCAGTCTATTCATTCCTCATTTTCTGTTTTCCTGCCTATGATCCTCTCTCCACACCCCTACCAGCACTGCTTTTTAGAGATGCTTGAAGATCGAGATAATATTCCCTATCCTCTACCCTTCTACCTCACTTATCTCCTAAGGGCAACTATTGAAGGAGCCTAAACCAGCAATCAGAGCTCCAATGGCCCCAGGGGATTTCAAGGTGCAAATTAAGCCTTGGACAGGCTGCTCAAGGAACTGACAAGTGAGGGCTGACAGTTTCCTCTCCTCCAGTTCTGTCAGGAGCCCCAGAAAAACTGGGGCTCTTGCATATTAGGAGTTGATCTGCTTGTCATGCTGGGTCAATGTCAGACTAAAGCAATTGAGGGCAACCAGACATGATGGAACAGAAACGTAAAAGTGCAAATTGCCTGCAGAGGGTTGGAAGAGGGGCTGATGGGGCACAGAACTGGATGACCTTCTATAGGTCTTTCTATCTATAAATTCTAAACCTGTGTCTGTACTCCACTTTCTACATTCATTCAAGCCTTCATTCATTTCTCTTCCATTAAGTATTTGCTGAGTACCTCTCTGTCAGGCATTGTGCTAGGTCCTAAAGTTGGGGTGAGGTAGGGGAGAGTGAGAAAGTGGATGAGAATAATCTTCAACTTCAGTGGAGAAGACAGGTGTGTAAACAAAAAAATACAATATAAGTTGTATAGTATGGGTAAGTGTTCTAGCAAAAATCCATCAAAAATGCTTTGGGAGAACAACAGAGGAAACAAAGAAATCTGCCTGAATAGGAAAGGATGGGACAGTGGGTGGCCAGAGGAGACTTTTTCAAGTGAGGTAACATTGGAACTGGTTCTTCAGAATCCATCTGCCAGAGAAAAGGAAGAGGGAATAGGATTAAAGTTAGAGGAACCAGCAGAAGCCAAGGTCTGAAGAAGAGCACAGGTACAGAAAAGCAGGTGCATTCTTGGGGGCTAGAGTAGAACCCTCAGGGCAAGAAGTGATAGGAGATAAGGCTGGCTGAGGAAGTCAGAATTGGATTATAAATAAGGTAACAGACTTGCTAAGGAATTAGGACTGCATTAATGATAAAAACAGACTCTCTGAAGGTTTTTAAGCACAGGCATTTCATTATTATGCTGTTACAGAAAGTAGACTGACAGCTGTGTAGACTACAGAAGGCACTGATGTGGGGAGACCTCGGAGGATAAGGCCAGTTGCAGGGGGTGAAAGGGCGGGGATGGGGGAGCAGACTGAAATTGTTTGTATGAGAACTGGTAAAGCCTATAACTCATCCATCCAACTGAAGGCTCTGGCTAAGGCTTCTACCTCTCAGAAAACTATCCCAAGACTCTCTCAAAGCTCATTTTTCCAGAATGTGTTTAAATTAAAAGTTAACTTTAAAAAGCTGTCATCTAGTAGTTTAATAAGTTCTCTGACACTTTGAGTAACATCTCCTGCCTCCAGCAAGTCAGGATAGGGTCAGCTCAAAATAGATATTTGCAAATGGTCGTGACTGGACTGCTGGCCCCAGGCTTGACTGATGCTTCAAAGGACAACCTCTGAGTAGCTTGCACCATTGACCCCATGAATCTTCTTAATCCTGGGAGAAAAATTAGCTCCGGCCTTTGAAGAATGGCATCTGCCCCCAGGCGATGTCCCTCTGCCAAATGAGAGCAGGCCTGATCTCTTTTCCCGGGATTTATTTTTTTATTTTTTTAAATATATTTTATTGATTATGCCATTACAGTTGTTCTATTCCCCCCTTCATTCCCCTCCACCCTGCACACCCTCTCCCCCACCGTTCCCCCTTTTAGTTTATGACCACGTGTTTCAAGTTCTTTAGATTCTATATCTCCCCTACTATTCTTGCCCTCCCCCCTATTTCTACCTACCATCTATGCTACTTATTTTCTGTACCTTCTCCCCCCTTCTCTTTCTCCCACTCCCCTGTTGCTAACCCTCCATGTGATCTTCATTTCTATGGTTCTGCTCCTGATGTAGCTGTCCTCTTAGTTTGCTTTTATTTTAGGTGTGGTTCTTAATAACTGTGAGTTTGCTGTCCTTTCACTGTTCATCTTTTTTATCTTCTTTTTCTTAGGTAAGTCCCTTTGACATTTCATATAATAAGGGCTTGGTGACGATGAACTCCATGAATTTGTTCTTATCTGAGAAGCACTTTATCTGTCCTTCCATTCTAAATGAAAGCTTTGCTGGGTAGAGTAATCTTGGATGTAGGTCTTTGGATTTCATGACTTGGAATACTTCTTTCCAGCCCCTTCTTGCCTGTAAGGTCTCTTTTTTGAGAAATCTGCTGACAGTTGATGGGAACTCCTTTGTAGGTGACTGTCCCCTTATCTCTTGCTGCTTCTAGGATTCTCTCCTTCATTTTAATCTTGGCTAATGTAATGACGATGTGCCTTGGTGTGTTTCTTCTTGGGTCCAACTTTTTTGGGACTCTCTGAGCTTCCTGGATTTCCTGGAAGTCTATTTCCTTTGCCAGAATGGGGAAATTCTCCTTTATTATTTGTTCAAATAAGTGTTCCACTCATGGCTGTTCCTCTTCCCCTTCTGGCACCCATATAATTCTGGTGTTTAAAGATGTCCTGGAGGTTCCTAAGCCTCTCCTCATTTTTTTAAATTCTTGTTTCTACATTCTTTTCTGTTTGGTCATTTTTTTCCTTTTTCTGGTCCACTCCTTTGATTTGAGTCCCAGTTTCCTTTCCATTACTATTGGTTTCCTGTGCATTGCCATTCATTTCCATTAGTTTAGCCTTCATATGTTCCTCTAATTTGTTACTAAAATTAACCAGTTCTGTGAGCATCCTGATCACCAGTGTTTTGAACTGTGCATTTGAAAGTTTGGCTATTTCTTCATCGCTTAGATTTATCAGCTCTGGGGCTCTAAGTTCTTCTTGAGCCATGTTTTGATCTGTTTTGATCATGTTTTGATCGTGCTTGTTAGGTATGAGGAGTGGAGCCTTAGGTGTTCACCAGGGTGGGGCCACCCAAGTCTCCGGTTCGTGACGCTGTATGTGGGGGCAGGTCAGAAAGAGGCCACCTAGGTCGCTGGTTTGTGATGCTGTAGGTGGGGGCGGGGTCAGAGAGGGACAATGGTGGTCCCCTCTGCAGCTGCCTGCCACTGGGGCCTGCCCAAGTCTGTCTCACCGCTCCCTCCTTCACCAGTTTATCTGCGCGCAAATGTGTGACCATGGTCAGCCTTCAGTGAGTCCACTGCCTTGTGCCCTCAGTGGGTCCGCCCACTTCTCCACACCTGGGATCCGCCTACGGCTGCCAGCACGCCTGGGTTGTGCACCCGGGTCGGTCCGGTGGATCTTTTCTGCCTGACCCTGGTCTGCTGCTGGCTCTGCCCCTCTTACTAGTTTGGCTGAAGGGTTCATTGTTGTCAGACTTCTGTGAAGTTCAATTTTCTGTGGTTTTGGCTGTGTTTTTGTTGCTAAAACTTTATTGTTTTTAAACTTGGTTGTGGGAGGAGGCACAGTGCTTCCACCTACGCCTCCATCTTGGCAGAAGTATCTCTTTTCCCAGGATTTAATGCAGAAGCATCCTTGTTTGGGTGCTGAGATGATGCTTGTATTCCCCAAACCTGTTCCTCCCTCTCCAGGCACCCACCTACTTCACTCCTTTATCATAACGCCCAGGTCTAAGGCTACCACTTTTCCCATTCCCTCACCTGGGGATAAGCGGCTGTTGTTGAGAGCACTGGCTATTATCAGGCAGAAGCAAAGTTCCTACTGCTTAAATCACTCTGGGGATTAATGCTGGACAGCTCCAAAATGACACAGTAGAAGCCAATTTCTCTCCCCACCTTGGGCAGCCACCTTCCAACCTGGCACGGTAATCCTTAAAGCTCATTTGGAAATGCTGCTCATCTTGGACACTTTAATAGCCTTAAAGGGACAAGCCAATTCCCCAGGGATGATAATTTATGATGCTGATACCTTCCTCTTCGAAGAAAAAGAAGGAGGTTGCCTCGAAGGGCTGCCTCCTACTGAGAGCTTTGACTACAAGTCCTGACTCATTTCTCTTTTATCTTCCCATCTACCCCTCCCACAGACAGTGAAATACAAAGACTGTGAAAAGTCTTATGAATGTCTAGCCAGTTATAGGTATTATTATAAAAAGAAAGTTGTGATTACTTCAGCTCCTGAAGTGCTAAGAGTGCTGATACTGTTTTTAGTTGCTCTAAAAGTAAACTGTTCCCCGCTGCTTTGAAAAAGTAGGGTAATGCCAGGTCATGATATTTCAATGCTGGAGAAGTTAGTTCCCATGTCAAAGAGCACTGTAATTACATCAGTTTGATGACATGCTTCACAATTAAAGACCCCCATGCCCATTCCCACTTTGAATATTGTTCTTCTATAATATCCTAGCTTAATAAAAGCAACATGGGTTCAGAGTAGCCTGATTTGAGAATTCTAAGACTTGAAAGGATAATCTTAAGTATGTTTTCAACCCAAGATGTCCTTAACAGAGCACCTTTTTTGCTCAGTGCCCCTCTGGGTATAATTCCAAAGGAAAGGACTCAGGTGTGTGTTTGGGGGCCTTCTGTTAGTTGCCAAAAAGAGATGATCTCAATGGCAAGTGCAAGCAGGCTGCCTGAAAATGCAGTGATATTGTTCACAGGGACACAGATAGACCAGGAAATAAGCATGAGTTGGTAGACTGCCCAGCTGACAGGGGACAATGATCTCAAAGAGGATTCCACATCAGTAAGGCCCAGGCTAAGGCAGGAGGGTGCCGAGTCTAACTATTAAGAAAACAAAACATCGAGTCCTTTCCTCTAAGATTAGCAACATTGGAGAGTGGTCTATTCCTACCTAGACACCCACATCCACATTTTTCCAGACTGAGGTATGGAGACACTAAATATTATGAAATCTTATCTGAGCAGAAGACACCTTTAACATCCTCAAGGTCTACTTTTAAAGGGTCCTTAAATGTAGGTGAGTATAGACTTGTTTGAAAACATTGGGGGGAAAAAAGCTATAGACCTCCCTTTCAAAAAATCTCACATATATAGAATCTTTGTTTTTAATTCCAAGAGGTTCATAAGATTGTTAAAGCCTTATGACACACAGCAAAATAAGCCCCTAGTGTAAACTGTAGCTATAATCCCATCAAAGAAATGCATCCATTCACACCTTCATTCAATGAAGTTATAATAAATGTTGACAAGGTTCCTAGTCCTATGTTGAATGATAAAGGAGGAAAATGCCCTCTATGAAGTTATAGTTAGGTATAAAAGTGCAAAGAGGAGGTCTTGGTTGAATCCAAACAGAAATTGCTTGTGGGAGGCTGGTGACATTCCTTCCCTAGTATTCCTGTTACTTATGGATTCAAAGTAACAGTTATTTACTAACCACCATGGAAGTTTTTTGATATTTTAACATTTGGAACCTACTGACTAATTATCAACTCTGGACAGAGTTAACTGAGAATGAAGAGCACTACTTGAGAATTTAAAAGAGCTGAATTCATAGAAACTGAGTAGAAGATTGGTTACCAGGGGCTAGGGATGGGTGAATTGGGGAGATGCTGGTCAAAGAGCACAAATTTATAGTTAGGAAATGAGTAAGTTCTGATCTAATGCACAGCATTGTGATTATAGTCAACAATACTGTATTATATACTTGAAAGTTGCTAAAAGACTAGATCTTAAATGTTTTTACCACAAAAAAGAAATGTTGTGACATAATGGAGGGGCTAGCTAACTCTATGGTGATAACAATATTGTAATAAATGAGTGTATGAAATCACATAGTACACCTTAAATTTACACAATGTTATATGCCAATTATATCTCAGTTAAGAACAGTGGATCAAAGGAGTTCTTGAGAGGGGGTGGGTAATAGAACTCTTTTGTATCCTGTTTATTGTGGTAGTTACATAAATCTATGCATATGTTAAAATTCATGGAACTCTATGCTGAAAGAAAAAAGTCAGTTTTATTGTATGGTCATTAAAAAATATAATAAGCCCTGGCTGGTGTGGCCCAGTGGATTGAGCGCAGACTGCGAACCAAAGGGTCACCAGTTCTATTCCCAATCAGGGCACATGTCTAGGTTATGAGCCAGGTCCCCAGTGGGGGCCATATGAGAGGCAACCATACATTTGTGTTTCTCTCTCTCTTTTTCTCCCTCCCTTCCTTCTCTCTGTAAATGAATAAATAAAATCTTTTTTAAAAACTTTAAATATATATATGTTTTTTATTTTTATTTATTTATATATAAACGTAAAATTTATATTTTATAAATAAGTATATAATATATGTAAATATATATATAAAATTACTCCCCTCCAAAAATGTCAATTGATAGGCCTGGTCAATATATACTACAGGATCTCATCAGGAAGCATCAATACATGCTGTAGAATTCCCATTGGCTGCAGAGGAAGACTGAAGGCAGATTGTATGTTGAAAAGAAATGTATATTATCCTAGAAATCAGAGATCTTTGTTCTGTCCTGACAAGCCCCTTGCCTAACCCTGTGACCTTTCACATCCCTGTTCAAATGAGAGAAGGCCCATCAGATAGAAGTACCTTGGCAAAGTAGACATAGATCTAACTACAAAGACTGTGAGTGCCAGGCTAAGAAGTGTAAACGTTAAAGCCATGCTGTGGAGGAACGCAACATCCCCAGGGCTGCAGGATAAGAATGACAGAAAGAAGGAAGTCTTCAAGTTCCTCAGTAACATATTTCCTGAGCAGGTGTTTGGCTAGAGAACTGAGTGTTGTTATTGTCATGTGGCCAACAAGAAAATGTCAACGGCAACATTTAATAGCTTCTGGTAGGAATAATATAAGAAATCTACGAAAAAGAAGAAATAGCAGTAGTTTGAGTCCTATCCAAGTGGCTGCCACCTGCCATTATGCAGAAAAGAAAAACAATGAAGGAAAAATAACAAGGCATCACAGGAATACAAATCGAAGAGATGGCAGTCGATGGGCTTGTACACAGCCTGGGAAATGAGCACAGAGCAGGAGGGAAAAAGAATGGCCACATTCCCACAAAGCAACAGCTGCCGCAGGTCAGAATACTGCTAGGCAGATGATAACTACTCATTTTAGTATTGGATCCAAGCAGGAAGTGGCAAAGCATACTTAATGCCTCGGAACTTTCCTTCTGCTCTCTAGAGGCTAGAGAAAGACATGTGATGTAAGTAGCACTGTTTGAATGACAATAACAAGGGAGTGACAGTGATACTCAGGTCTACATATTCTTGTCTTTCTATAACTTTGTTGCAGGTGGCCCCCTGATAGGAATGGTCCCTTCGAAGATCTTTTCCTTCCTGAAGCCTGACCCAAACACACATATTCAGCAACATCAACTTCTGAACAGTGATAGCACTTAGAGTCCAATGTGTGCATTCTGACACCTATCTGAATACGCTCTTATATTGTTCTTGAGTTTTGCTCTTTGTGCTAGTTTAATTCCTCTATTAACTTCAAAATTCCACAGTGACATTGGATGTGACTTTTTGTTGTTGATGTTATTCTTATTATTCTTGTTTTTGACAACACTGCCTTGTTTTCTGCTGGGCACATAGATAGGAGGCAATTAATTAAGAATCATTGATTGAAATGTATTAAAATGAAATCATTCATTCAACAAGCATTTATTGAATGCACCTGATGATCCAGGTGCTGAAGCAAGAATGTAGACAATCTAGCACACAGTAGCTACTCAGTAAATCTGTGCTCTGATACTGGCAAACACATGGTGCCAAGAAAGTATATGGAAATTCCTCACCCAGATTTTCTTGAAGATGGGAAGCACCAGGGAGCAGTAATTTTTAAAACCATCTGCACAGAATGTGTTGCTCCAGGAAGCAGTAACACCAGAAGTTATCATACCACCTAGGGAAGCATCCAGGACCACATCAGTAGAATAGTCAACATCAAACCCATTTTCCTTCACATCTCTAACTTCCTCCAGCCTTGGCCAAAAGTCTCTGGAGAGATTTGGGAAAATATTCCATCTACAAAATCAAGGACAAGAGTCTATGAAAAAGAAGCATTCTGAAATTATTAGAAATTGAAGCATGGAATAGTCTCAAAAATTATAAAAAATAAAATCCAGAAAAGAGATGGGAAAGATGAGAGAGACAGGCATTCAATCCAAGAACTCCAGCGTTTACTAAGGGGAGTTCCAGAAATTTAAAGCTGAGAAATAGAGGATGGAGATTATCAAGTAAGTAACAGATGATTTCCCAGAAATGAACAGACACATTATTAGTTTCAAATTTTAAGAGAAAACAAAATTCTAAACAGTTGAACTAAAAAATAAAAATTCATGCCTAGACAGACCTTTTCGAAATTTCAAAATACTAAGGCTAAGGAGACAAAGAAAATCTTACAAAAAGAATTCAAGAACAAAATAAAGTAGGCTACTGATACAATGATAAGAATCAGGCATCAGACTTCTTATCAGCAACACCAAATGCTAGAAGACAATTTCCCAATATTTAAATCACTCATTTTATTTTATTTTCATGCCAAACCTATGAAATAACTGCTGACAGACACTTCTTACTTCCGGTGCTTTCTTCCACGCAGAGTTCCCTCCATGTAGCTCACATTCCACCCTCTCTCAGGGAGAGAGAGTTACTTAATCTGAGCTGCAGGTTTGGAAGAAAAAGTTAGTTGTGTATAATCCAGCTTCTTCTGTCTCCCTCCTCTTGGAAGCAAGCTTCCACAAGAAGAGATAGTTCTCCTCTGTCTCTACAGACTGTAAAGTAGCCAGCTCTCATCCTCGTGAATAAGACAACTTAGTTCTATGGGTCAGCATTTGGGAGTATGTGCAAGCCTGCATGATTGAAGATACTGTATTTCATCTCATGGAAGAAACCATGGAAGGCAGGACCATTATTTTATGCACTACAGAGAAAGAAAACCACTGACAATCAAGCAACATGTTCCTTTCTTTGACTTCCAATTTTTCAGTACTTATTAATAAGCTTGTTTCTTTTAGACACATGTGTTTACGACATCACTCTTTTATATACATAAAAAGGAAAATAAGTTGGGTACCATATTTCTTTAAAAAAATTACATTCAGCCCTGGCTAGTGTGGCTCAGTGGATTGAGCACAAGCCTGTGAACCAAAGGGTCACTGGTTTGATTCCCAGTCAAAGCACAGGCCTGGGTTTTGGGCCAGGTCCTCAGTGGGGGGGCATGCAAGAAGCAACCACACATTAATGTTTCTTTCCCTCTCTTTCTCCCTCCCTTTCTCTAAAAATAAATAATGAAATAAATAAAATCTTCTTTAAAAATTTACATTCAGATTTTGACTTCTTGCCAAGATGGAGGTGTAGGTAGACACGCCTCCTTGCACAACCATAAGAAGGATTAGAACTACTTCAAAACAAAAAACAGACTTGTGGCCAAGATGGAGGCATAGGTATATACACTTTGCCTCCTTGCACAACCAGAAGAAGGACAACAAAAAATTTAAAAACAAAAAATAACCAGAACTGCCAGGAAAATTGAACTGTATAGAAGTCCGACAACCAAGGAGTTAGAGAAATAATATTCATTCAGATTAGTAGGAGGGGTGGAGATGGGCAGCCAGGGTGGTGAGGAATCATGGCAAGGTGGTGGCCGGTGGATCAGGCCAGGTGGTGGCTAGCAGAGCAAGTGGTCACACATTTGCATGTGGCTGAACTGGAAGAAACAACTGAGGGGACAGACCATGTGATCCAGAGTTCCAGGGTGGGAAAATAAAGCCTCAAAACCTCTGACTGAAAAAACCTGTGGGGGTTAAGGTGGTAGGAGAGACTCCCAGCCTCATGGGAGAGTTCATTGGAAAGCCCCACAGGATTCTAGAATATACACAAACACACCCACCTGGGAATCAGTACCAGAAGGGCCATATTTGCTTTAGGTAGCACAGGAAGTGACTGAAAACCGGCTGAAAGCTGAGCAAGCAGCATTGTTCTCTCTTGGAACCCTCTCCCACGTATAGCACCATGTTGGCAGCAACCAGGGATGCCCCCCGCCCAGGCTAATACCTAAGGCTCCATCCCTTACTACATAACAGGAATGCTGAGATAAAAATGTATGGCCCAAATGAAAGAACAGATCAAGGCTCCAAAAAAAAATACAACTAAGAGCAAAGAAATAGCCAACCTATCAGGTACACAGTTCAAAACAGTGGTAATCAGGATGCTCACAGAAATGGTTGAGTATGGTAGCAAAATAGAGAAAAAAATGAAGGCTTTGAAAAGCAAAGTAAAGGAAAATGAACAAGGAACCAATAGTGACAGGAAGGAAACCAGAACTCAATCAATGGTGTGGAGCAGAAGGAAGAAATAAACATTCAACCACAACAGAATGAAGAAACAAGAATTAAAAAACATGAGGAGAGGCTTAGGAACCTCTGGGACAACTTTAAACATTCCAACATCCCAATCATAGGAGTGCCAGAAAGAGAAGAGGAAGAGCAAGAAATTGAAAACTTATTTGAACAAATAATGAAGAAAAACTTCCCCAACCTGGCAAAAGAAATAGACTTCCAGGAAGTCCAGGAAGCTCAGAGAGTGCCAAAGAAGTTGGACCCAAACGAGCACACACCAAGGCACATCATAATTATATTACCCAAGATTAAAGAGAAGGAGAGAATCTTAAAAGTAGCAAGAGAAAAGGAGACAGTTACCTACAAAGGAGTTCCTATGAGACTATCATCTGATTTCTCAAAAGAAACCTTATAGGCAAGAAGGGGCTGGAAAGAAGTATTAGAAGTCATGAAAGGCAAGGACCTACATCTAAGATTGCTCTATCCAGCAAACTATCATTCAGAATAGAAGGGTAGATAAAGTGCTTCCCAGATAAAGTCAAGTTAAAGTTTATCATCACCAAGGCCTTATTATATGAAATGTTAAAGGGACTTATCTAAGAAAGAGAAGTTGAAATATACAAACAGTCAAATAACAACAAACTCACAACTATCAACAACTGAACCTAAAAACAAAAATGAACTAAGCAAACAACTAGAACAGGAACATATTCACAGAAACAGAGATCATATGGAGGGTTATCAGCAGGGAGGGACAGGGCTGAAAATGGGGGGAAAGGTACAGGGAATAAGAAACATGAATGGTAGGTACAATAGACAGGAGGAGGTGAATATCATATGGGAAATGGAGAAGCTAAAGAATGTATATATACAACCCATGGACATGAACTAAGGTGGGGGAGATACTGGTAGGAAGGAGAGCACAGGGTGGAGGGGAATAAAGGATAGAAAAATGGGACAACTGTAATGGTATAATCAATAAAATATATTAAAAAATAAAAATCAACCAGAACTGCCAGAAAATTGAACTGTATGGAAGTCCAACAACCAAGGATTTAAAGAAGAAATGTTCATCCAGACAGGTAGGAGGGGTGGAGACAGGGAGCTTTGTCATACAGTACTCAGTGTGGCAGTGGCAAGGAGGTAGTGGTGAGGCAGCAGCAGCGATGGCCGGTAGAATGGGTAGTCCCACATTCATATGTGGCCAAAAAAACAGGAAAGACACCTAAGAAGTGAGCAATTTCAGACCAATCCAGACTGCACAGCCCAGGGTTCCAGCTCTAGGAAGATAAAATCTCATTAAGTTCTGGCTGTAAACATCAGTGGGGGTCAGGATGGCAGAAGAAACTGCAGGTCTCCCAGGAGAGTCCATTTAAAGGACCCTCATGGTCCTAGAATGTACACAAACCCACCTACTCAGGGATTCAGCACCAGGGCAGCAGCTAGAAGAATACCAGGCACATACAGGAGTGGGGGAAGTTACAGAAATGGGGTGAGAGCCAAACAAGTATCATTGTTCCCTCTCTGACTTCTCTTCCACACACAACACCACAAAGCAGTGAAGTGGGTTGCCCCACCCTACCCATTACCTAAGGCTCTGGCTCTTACAACATAACAGGTGTGCCAAGACAAGGAATCTAAGCAGTTCTACCTAATACACAGAAACAAGCACTGAGAATCTGTCAAATTGAGGAGACAAAAAATACGGCCCAAATGAAAGAAAAGATTGAAACTCCAGAAACAGAACTAAGCAAAATGGAGATAAGCAATCTATCAGATGCAGAGTTCAAAATATTGGCAATAAGGATGCTCGGAGAAGTCATTGAATATGGCAAAAGCATAAGGGAAGAAATGAAGGCTACACTAAGTGAAATAAAAAAAACATACACAGGGAACCTACAGTGAAGGGAAAGAAGCTGGGGTTCAAATTAATAATTTGGAACATAAGGAAGAAATAAACACTCAAGTAGTACAGAATGAAACAAGTTTTAAAAAATGAGGAGAGAATAAGAAGACTCTGGGACATCTCCAAACATGCCAACATTCGAATCATAGGGAAGCCAGAAAGAGAAGAGAAAAAACAAGAAATTGAAAATGTATTTGAAAAAATAATGAAAGAAAACTTTCCTAGTTTGGCAAAGGTAATAGACACAGAAGTCTAGGAAGCACGGTGAGTCCCAAAGAAGTTGGACACAAAGAGGAACATACCAAGACACATCATAATTAAAATGCCAAAGGTTAAAGATAAAGAGAGAATCTTAAAAGCAGCAATAGAAAAGGAGAGATTTACCTACAAAAATGTTCCCATAAGATTGTCAGCTGATTTTTCAAAAGAAACTTTGCAGACAAGAAGGAACTGGCACCAAGTATTCAAAGTGATTAAAAGCCAGGGCCTACAACCAAGATTACTCTATTCAGCAAACCTATCGTTTAGAATAGAAGGGCAGATAAAGGGCTTCCCAGACAAGGTAAAGCTAATGGAATTCATCATCACTGAGCCCTTATTATATGAAATGTTAAAGGGCTTATTTAAGACAAAGAAGATCAAAACTATGCACAGTAAAATGATAACAAGCTCACAACAATCAACAACTGAACCTAAAAAAAAAAACAAAGAAAACAACTAGAACAGGAGCAGAATCATAGAAATAGAGATCACCTGGGGGTTTATCAGTGGGTATGGGGAAGAGGGAGAATGGGAGAAAGGTATAGGGATTAAGAAGTATATTTGGTAGGCACAAAATAGACGAGGAGATGTTAAAAATAGTATAGAAAATGAAGAAGCCAAAGAACTTATATGCACAATCCATGGACATGATATAAGCGAGAGATTGCTGGAGGGAAAGGGAGTACCAGGCAGAGAGTGGCAAAGGGGAAAAAATTTGGGACAACTTGTAATAGCATAATCAATAACATATGTAAATATAAAAAATTTACGTTCATAGTCTGAGTGTTTTGAATCATATTTTGACTCAAAGTTATCTATATCCTTAATTTACAAAATAACATTCTCTTCATTGCCATCAAGATATAACACTAAACTCCTCGTTTGGGGATTATCTTCCAAGCTGCAGACATCCATTCTGTACATTTTCATGTTTGCATTTTACCTTCAGATGGTATCAATGGAAGGATTTTAGGCAACATGAGAACTTATATTCTTTCCTTAAATGATCCTCAATAGTTTATTGACAAAAACAACAAGAATTGCAGTGACCTAGTCTTGCTACCAAAAATAACCTAAGTTTATGTGCATGTAGGCACTAACAACTACGTCATAACTGCCAGCTAGCCAGCAGCAATTGTAAGATGCTATGGATTATGAAACACACCCTTAACTCAGAGATGTTAAATGTGAACAGAAAGTACATCTTAGAATCAGTAAAATACAGTAACCATGTTCTTTAATACCAGCCTAATCACTAATAGAAAGGATGTTCAGGGTCTCATCTGCTTTATTATTTTGTCATGTTTTCCAATTTGTTTAAATCTTGTGTGCAAAGGAGGACTACCATTTATTGGATCCCTTCAAATTTCAATAGTAAGTACTGTTATGATCACCATTTTGCAAGTTAAAAAATGAGTATCAGAAAAGTAGAATAACTCAGCTAAGGATTAACAACTCAGGGGCAGTATCAGACTGAATCCTGGTCTACTACGCTACAGCACTAACTACCAATCATGCTGCCTTCTTGAAACTTCCTGATGAAAATAGTTTTAAAGGATGGATAGGAATTGACTTGTGAAAAAGATATACTATAATAAAAAGGCTCAGAGATATGAGAGAGCATGGCCCTTTCAGGAGCCTCTCAGGATTTCCTCAGGGCTGGAGAGTAGAAGATGAGAGGAAGGGGGCGTGATATGATACTGAAGAGGCAGCATTGCTCTTTGCAAGAATAATGGGCAATTTTGTGAAGTAGTTTCTCTTTTATTTTCCAGTTTAAATATTTTTACTCTGGGATGTCTTTCTTCCCTGCTGTTGTAGTCTAGTCCCTGCTATCTGCTCCTATGGTAACTTCTACTTCTACCTTAGAATTTATCACACTTTACTGTAATTACTGATTTAACTACCTCCACCACTAACTATAAACAAGACCTAGGAGCAGAAGATTGAGCCTATCTAGGTCACTTTTGTATTCTTAGAACTCAGCATGGGGTCTGGCACAGTATAGGGCCCCAACACTGCTTGGCATATGCATACACAACTCAATTAGTGGTCATTAAGGGTCAGCCAGAAAATGTGTTTGGTACACAAACACAATGGGGGACCATTGGAGTAACTTAAAGACTGGATCCACATAATCAGTGTTCTATTTTAGAGAGCTGTCTTTGGCTGCAAGAACAAGAATGGATTGGAAGGAACAGTGTGAAGACAGGTAGCAGTCTCAGCAGTCCAGGTATGAGGTCCTGTGACCAGAAGGTGGCAATGATGAGATATCATTAGCATTTAAGTACCGCATAGTTAAATTCATGAGAGAATTGCACGAAAAGAGGACCAAGCCAGAAACCTGGAAACACAAACAATTAGGAGACAATGGGGAAGAGGAGTCAGCAAAGGAGGTGAAAAAGAGAAATGTCCAGTGAAACATGAAGAACAGGAAAGCATCATGTCAGAGACACTCCAGGTGGACAGAATTTGGGAAAGAAAAAGGATTTGATCAACAGGAACAAATTCACGTAAGAGTTGAAGTAAGATTTCCATGGAATTAGAAATAAGGCATCATTTGTGACTTTGAGAAAGCAGTTTGCAGTGGTGGAGACAGAGGCTCATTGCAGGGGGCAGAGTCAGAGCTGGGGGCTGGGAGTACATGAGATCACATTAGAGCAAGTTCATTTTCTTGGAGCTTCAATGCAAGGGAAGGAAGTGATTAGGTGACCCAGAAGGAAATGTGCAGTCCAGGGAAGATGGTTGTTGTTGTTGCTGTCTCATGATTGAGTACAACTGAGTTTGTAAATAAAGTGGGGGTGAGAAACCATCAGGGAGGGAGAGTGAAGATACTGGAAAGAAGGATGCATATAATGCATTGAGGTCTCTGAGGAACAATGAAGACTATGTTAATGACCAGGGACAATCCAAGCTCTGGGTGCTGACCTCAAGGGGAATAAAGGTAGATGGAATGTGCACTACTGGAAAATAGGTAGAAGGAGAGAAGAGGGAAGGAGAAAGAAGAGGAAGACAGAGGAATGGGAGTGGACTTCATTGTTGTCAATCAGATAAATATTCCATCATGAAGTGAAAATAAAGGGGTGACAGAGGGACTAGAAATGTTTCTTTCCCCTTATTGCTTCCTCCAGGGATATACAGAAGAAATCCCCTTCGAATCCTTAGAAATATGAAATAAAATACCCTCAGGGCATTTCTTCCAACCCTCAACCTAGTTAAGGCCACCAGAGGAGGCTAACCGAGAAGTCTGGTGTTGGGTTACTTTTCCAAGATATGTCAGAGCTTGACAGCAGAGGGTAGTGGCTTTTGGAGGAGGATGCTGTTCTATTCCTTTGAACAGGCTTGGAGAGAATATCTCCATTGTGAACATGTGAGCCTAAGAGCAAATCCAGGGTGCCCTATCAAGATCCAAATGTCACTACTCATAAGCTATCCACAGGCTATGCATAAGGCCTGATCATTGAATAATTTTACATCCCAAACACACAAAACATTTATGATTCCCAACACATTTGTGCAAACCATTCGATTTCACCTGGAACGGATTGCTGTCAGAAGGAACATTTTCCAGGTGGGGAGTTCCCCTTCGTTTCATCCTTGGCAGCCCTTCATGACATTCTCTGGCATACATCTGCATCCTTATGCTATGAGCCTTTTCCTTCTAACCTCTTTCTTGGGCTAATGGAGCCCTTTTCAGCAGCAAATCATTTCTTGAACCTGTATTACATCTCTTCTTCTTGGGATTTGCTCCATAGGTATAATTGGCTACATTCAGCTCTCCTCTGTCCATAACACCATAGATCATACAGGCAGAGATGGATCCCCAGTGAACCAAACCAGGTTTATGGCTTCAGGAAGGCATTACGATATGCATATTTTATTTTAACATCCTCTGGGTATAGGGCAGACAAGGCTTGTGTCATCCTAAACACCCTCCTCGGCATAACAGTCAATAGCTAAATAATGTATTGTTGCATCTAATAAAAACCAAAGGTCACTTATAGGGACAAACAAGGCTGAAATTTTTTTTTCCTATGATCCCCCTTCTTCAAGTGATGGATGAAGCCTGTGTTTCTGTTGCAGAACACAAACTCAATTAAAATAGTTCCTATACATTGCTGCTGGAATCACTTTTGAATGTTCCCATCTTATAAACATATCATATTATAATATTAATGTGGAACCTGCTCACTTTATTGCCTCAGTTCCTTCACAGTTCATTGATTAACCAGATGCCAAACATATATCCCTTTACTGTGTGTGTGTGTGTTTTATTGTGGAGGATGCATTTTCAATCCCATTCAATGTTCCTCGTTGAGGCTTTTCCTATCAATTGTTTTCTTATGGTTCACAGCATATGGACAGTTTATTCTCTCATCAATCCTCAATGGGCCATTCGTGTCCTTGATAATAATAACAGCATTAATGAATGTGTTCCCATTTCAGAATCTACCATTATCTTGAGCTAATTTAATTAAGCTGCATTACAGTATTGTATCCCTGCTTCCAATTGTGCATGATGCTCTCCCACACCCCAGAAGAATGTGTTCTTGAGCCAATGAGGCTCATTTTTCTTCTCTGAGAAATGTGGAGGGTCCTTAGATAAGAGTTCAAGGGGAGCAGAATTGGTTAATAGGAAGGGGATAACCGGGGGAGACAGGAAAGGATTATGAAAAGGAATAAAGATCACTCTTGTCAAGAGTTCCATGATCTAATAAAATGACAATAGACAGAGATTCAAATAGCAGCTCTTCCCCCTACCAGTTTTTTGACCTTGGAAAATTTTTACTTCTTTTAGTTTTTATGTCCTCATCTATAAAAGGGGCACAAGAGTAGACTATATATAGACTCTTTAGAAGAATCAATAAAATAATGTAAAATATATTTCCCTAGCACACGCTTGGTACTCTGTTAATATTAGTTGCTTCAATGTCTTTCTTTTCTTCAACTTGACTTTCTACAGTGGATGCTATTAATACGCAAGTATATTGCAGGTATGTGCTGTTTACAAAGGTGTATTTCTAAATAAAGGGTGTAAATTAGGTTGGAGAAATGAGTCATATTTTAAGTGTAGTGGAGGCTATGCTGTTTAAAATTCTCTTGAGCTGCATTCTTCTGTGAAGCAAAATTACCTTCCCTACCCATAACCAGTGTGTATAAAGCAATAGATTGCTGTGCAAGAGAATTTCTGTAGTTGAGTGATAGCCCTCCTCTTCCATGTGGTCACTGCCATAATAACAATGCCACTGAAAACAGTTACTGAGAGCTTACTATGTGTACTGTGCTAGTACTTTATGTATATTTCTCACATCCTCTATAAAGTAGACACCATATTATCACCCTCTGATAGATGAGGAAATCAAAATATAGGTCATACAACATGTTCAAGGTCACATGGAGAGTGACGAGCCCAGATTTAAACAGAGGCCATCTGTCTCTCCTAAGTCACTTCAAATGAGGAGCTCAATCTAATGGAAATCAAAAAGGAATCCTTGAAAAACCTGCCTTCCCAAACAAAATATGTCTTAGGGACCTAAAACATACTCTCAACATTTCCTTTAAAATTACAGTTGCCTCTGGAGTTGTGGCTGAATCTGCCACCTGGCTCCTCATCCTGCCAGAGGCACAAGATGAATGGCATTCTTGAGCTCATTTTTTTTTAAAGATTTTATTTATTTATCTTTAGAGGGGAAGGGAAGGAGAGAGGGAGAGAAACATCAATGTATGGTTGCCTTTTGTGTGTCCCCTGCTGGGAACTGGCCTGCAGGGAACGAGCCTGCAACCCAGGCATGTGCCCTGACTGGGAATCGAACCGCGATCGTGTGGTTCGCAGGCCCGCGCTCAATCCACTGAGCTACACCAGCCAGGGCCTTGAGCTCATTTTAACCACGCAATTCCTTGGGCTCCTTCTAAAGACCCCAAAATCTCACTCTCTCCACCCGCACATGGACTGATGCTGGGCAGGACTTTGAGATCTAGAGGAGAATGGGAAACACTGATGGAGTCTGCGGTCCAGCCCAGAGGAAAAGGTGTAAGTGGCTCTAATCAATTTCGTTAACTGAGATGAAAGAAAGTGGACTCTGGTTACTGAGTATCTACACTGTGCCAAATGTCATACTGGGTATTTTTAACAGGACAGAACAAAAGAAGTGCTTGGGTGCACATTTTATGAAGACTCTTACTTCTGGGGTTGTGCAGGTGCCAAGTTAACTATCATTTTACTTAACTATCATGGAAACCTTTACAGGGCAGAGTTAACAGCTTAATATATTCCAACCCATCTGAAGAGACAGGTAAGAATCCAATTCCAAAGCCAGATCCATCTTATCAGGCTTGCTCTTAGAAATTCAGATTTTCAGGTACACCCCTATCTTAACCCAAATGTAACCCTCCCCCAAAAGTACATGATTATTAGCTTTATAAAGTCATTTATGCCAGATCCAGTCAAACAGCAATGCTTTTCTACTCCACCTGCCAGTCAGAGCGACACACCTAAACTCTTCACTGCAAAGTGGACACAGCCTTCATTGCCAAGGAAGTGCAATAAGAACAGGCTCCATGATGTTATGAAGTCCAAGGATTGCAAAGATTTACCAGGTTGTACAATGTTGTAAATGCTTGACGAACCCAACTTAGTGATTAATAGTCCCATTCCCCAAGAGAGAATGGAGAATCCAGCCCTCAGTCAACTTTTTAACTTCCTAGTTTACAAGGAAATTTAAGCAGCTGAATGAATGACTGTTGAGAAATCTGTGATTCCTAGGGGATGGGAGGTCACAAGGCTTTTCTCTAATTGGGCTTCAGATTTGCTGTCGTGACCAATACCCCGATATCCCCCATCTCTATTTGTATGTCCTTCTGGAGAAAGACCAGTGACCAAGGCAGAATTTGAACATGTAACTGGAAAAGCATAACTCAAGCTTCAGCCATTCTCATAACCTTAAAAAATTCTCCCTACCACTGATACTCTCCTCCTTTTGATGGTTCCTTAAAAAAATATGTTCAATTTCCTACAAATAATTTGGTATATGCTATTTTATCTAGATGGTTTTGGGCATCTATTTTGGGTAGAAATTTATTGTTTCACAATTCTGGAGGTTACTAGTCCCAGATCAAGGTGTTAGCAAGATTAAGTCCTTCTGAGGACTGTGGAAAAGAATCTCTTCCATGACTCTCCCATCACTTCTGGTGGTTTAATTCAATTTTTGATACCCCATGGCTTATAGACACATCATCCTGATCTCTCCTTCCTGTTTACATGGTTCTCCTTGTGTGCATGTCTGTCTCCTAATTTTCCCTTTTTATAAGGACACCAGTAATATTAACCAGGGGCCACCTTAACAATCTCTTCTTAACTTGATTATCAGCAAAGACCCTATTTTCAAATAAGATCAAATTCACAAGTACCAGAGGTTAAAACTTCAACATGTGCTGGAGGGACACAATTCAACACATAACAGAAAAAATTATGGTGAAAATTAAACATGGTATGGATCTTGAAGAATAAAAAGGATTTGTCAAGGAGATAAACAGACAACTTGGTTGCATTCTAGAGAGAAACTGGCATAAAAAAGAAACACAAAGTTTGGAGTGAACAAAAGCATGCTTGTGGGACAAGAAGGAAGCCATCCCACTCAGGAGGACATCCTTGAGAATCAAATTGAATAGGAAGGGTGGGTCTGAGAATAAAGGGTCTTGGCTGACGAGTAGAGGCTTTTCATGTAATATGAGGAAGGAAGCAAAGGACTGACATGGTGACAGCAGTATTTTAGGAAGATCAAGAGGTAAAGGGATGAAATAAAGAGAAGAGATGGAAGAAATAAGACCAGTTTAGGAAGTTCTTCGGGTGATCAGGGTGAAAGTGATGAGGGTCTAGTTAGGATAGTGATGCTGGAAATGAATTAGCTTGCCTTAAATTTTTCTCAGAGTGGGTAGGCTGTTTTCTGTATATGTGCATGTTCTACAAAGCTCCCTGTATGGCACTTTGTGGAGATGACGAAGCATTTCCTGTCCCAGTCAGCAGGAACATCATAATGGTCATCAACTTTGTGTTCTTGACAGTCTTTACCCTGGGCAGCTCACTTGCAGACTCAACCTGACTACAACAGAGAAATAGACTGGATCCATTTATTCACCTAATATCAAACTGGACTCAGTTAATGCAAGATACCAAATCTCCATCCTAGCCTCATTTTGCAGCCATCATGGCCACAGCAAAACTTGTGTTCTAACCACAGTCACAGAGCCCAGCAGCTCTTGCAGCCATTGCCACTGCAACACATTGAGAAACCCTTCATGCAGGCATGACTGAGCTCCTGGTCCCACTACTAATGACAGCACCAAGAAGTGCAGGCTCCCTGGCTGGTGTGGCACAGTGGACTTAGTGCTGGCCTATGAACCAAAGGGCCACCGCTTCAATTCCCAGTCAGGGCACATACCTGTGTTATGGGCCAGATCCCCAGTAGAGGGAGCAAGAGAGGCAACCACACAATGATGTATCTCTCCATCTCTTTCTCCCTCCCTTCCACTTTCTAAAAGTAAATAAATAAAATCCTTATAAAAAAAAAAGAAGTGCAGGGAAGTTCATGCTTCATGAATTGAATTTTGACCAATGAAAGGCAGGTAAGTCCTCCCTTCTTCACTCCCCCCATAAACACAGTAATGTGTAAGGCCTTCTGGAAGGCCTACGGTAAACCAAGCAATCAGCTGCACTTTTATAAAGCTGTGGCCAATTCAACAGTGTTTCTCCTCGTGTTTGCTTTTCCTCCTGCGCTGCCTCAGTTCCCTTTAGTCCTTCTGTTTTTTCCCTTGGAATACATACACTACCCAACAAAGAGCTGCTAAGTCCCTTAGTTGTCTCTAATGTCTAGGGCATCCATTTTCAACATTTTTCATCTAATGGCAAACATAAACTAATTACTAAAATTCTGCAATACCCCCCAAATATATTATATTATATTATTTTTGCCAATCTGACAAAAATAGGTATAATTTTGATTCATTTACACCAAGTGGCTCTTGCTATGTTGACTATTGTCACTTTTATATGTCACAATGTAAGGGAAGAGAGGTCAGTACCCCTGACTAAATAGTCAGGTATTGCATGTTTTAAAAACTCTTGTGCCACACCAGATAAAAACCTCTGGTCTAAGGAACCCAGCCTAAGACAAAGAAAACACACTATATACATGGTTAATTACCAGTCACGTTCTGGTTGTTCTAGGTGCTGGGGAGGGACTGGTGTTGTATGAAGCAAACATGGTGCCTGCTTCACATTCATAACTTTCACCTTCTGAGTATATGCTTACAAATTGAGATGAGTTCTCTGACATAGCAGAACTCAGCTTTCTAGATTGCATAACAAAGGATCCTGAGGTAGACAAAGTCAGTGAAGGGAGCCTGGGGAGGGGATGCTCAGCCTGAGAGCTTTGGGTGAGTAGGAGATAAAACAGGTGCAGTTTTATAGGGAGGAAGGGAGGGCACAGTGTGTGAAGTGGAAAAGCCATAGGGTCAGAGTCTTTACTTGATGTCTGAGCACTCAGTGAACATCACCCAGAAATGTGGGGGCATTCCACCTACAGGGTGCCCCTGGTGGCCACGAATGAGAATAAGTCTACCAAGACATTATTTGCTTGGGGAGGAAAGGTAACCAATCTCTCAAAGGAGGAAAGCCAAGAGACTTTTCCTCAATGGGCTTTTCTTAGGTTAATTTTGCACAGGAATACAAGTAAAAACTCATCCATCATTGTCAGACAGTAAGGATCAAACAATAGATAACATACAAAGAACTATGAGGGCTTATTCTGAGTCAGGGTCCATTATCTAAAGGGCTACAAAACTTTGGGAAACAAACTCATTTCCTGCTCAAACCTTTATCATTATTTGAGAGCATTCTTAGCAAAGCAAGTTTCACAGGGTTTTATGTATTCTTTCTTAGGCCTGATCACCCTGGGGAGCCCACCCTTTCCAGCACAGGGTTTTACCGACCTCTGTCATTGTTTCAGGCTTAAGTCAGGCAGGGGAAGTAAGGCAGCCCAGAGATTAGGAGACTTCTCGCAGACAGAATGAGGACTCAGGCTATGTCAAGGCCAAGGGGCGAGGTCCCATCACCTCCTTTTGCTATAGCCCCCCCTAGTCCTTCCTTAAGGCCTCCCATGATCATGCCTGTCTTAGGTCGTCCCTCCCTTGAGGAATCTTACCCATCATTGGCTAACTGATCATGCATTGGCAACCAGGCAGGGTGAAGTAAAAGGGGCAGAGGCAGCACCCCTGCCAGGGACATAAGCTTTGTTTCCTTAGCGGCTTATGGTCCGAAGGTCACTCACTCAGCCTTAGCCATGGGGTGGTGGGGGTGGTTACAGCTTCTGAAACCAGGCAGCAAGCCTTTTAAAAAGTATAAATGCCCAGGCGCTACCACAGACTTACTAAATCTGTCCTGAGCAGTGCATGGGAAGATTCTTGTCTTCTTTCTGAACTTTAGGCAGGTTTGGAAACCACTAGATTATACATGTAGGGCCTGCCCTGAATGAAGAAAAAGGTTTTCGCTCAGTGGGCCCTTTTTCAGTTGTCAGAGGCCACTCCTTTTCTTCTGCTTATCCACTATAGCTCCATTCCTCTCCATAATCCATGCCCACCTTGCACGTGTGTACATGAACATGCAAGCACACAGACATGTGCCTGTGTACACACACACATGCACCCCTTATGCCCATGGCTTTGCTTGCCCAGGATGCCTTCCGCAGTGCTTCTCTGTGGCCCACTCTCCCCAGCTGCACCTGGTGTCAAAGGACTTCCTTGATCTCCTTCTCCACTGACCTAACTGGGATCCTGTTATCTGCTGATTATTAAGGTTTTGGCAGTTACATGCTGATTGGTTAACATCCTTCCAAATAAATAATAGCTGACATGTAAAAATATGACTCCGTCTAGTACCACAGCTTAAAAAGGTGTTATATCTCATTTAGCATTTATAGCAAAACTAAACTGGTGTGCATTATTATCCATACCAAAAAGATGGTACATCATCATTGGCCAAAGCTATGGAGCAAACTCACCACTCTATCCACAGGGAATAAGTTTCTCTTTTAACAAAAGAGTGTCCAACCTCTTTCTTAAAGCAAAGAAGTTATTGATAGCAGGTTCCTCTTAAGGAAAACTTTGATGAGTGGGGGTAATTTGGCAGGAGAAAGCCTTATCATTGCTATGTATGAGAGGCAACACAATATAGCATCAAGACTACTGTGTCCGGGCTTCTGAGTGAGAACTCTTGGGTTCAAGGCCCAGTACTACTAGGTAGTAACTGGGTGGTCTTGGCTCAGTTACTGAATCTCCATGACTCTAGCTTCCTCAATTGAAAGTAAATTATGGGTAAAGTTAAATGAACTAAGACTTTGAAGGCACTTAACAAGTGCCTAGCACATAGTAAGCTCATGCTTTTATCATTATATTATGTAGGAACTGCTTTCCCTTTTGTGAGACCAGCCTTAAAGACAGTTGTCAGAAAGTGAAGGTGGATGTGTTTGTGTTGGTGAGGGAGGGAGAGAAGGAGGAGGAAGCAGAAAGCGAAGGGAAGAAGAGTAAAGAGCCCTTGGTTCATTCCCATGGCCCTCTTCTGGTTCCACTCACCCAGCAAAACCATTTTCCAGCCCTGCCAGAAGGAGCAGAAATTGAACTGTGATCTGGAGACCTATCCGTTCTGACCATTAGTCAAACACCGAGAGCCAGTTAGACCTAATTGTCTTTGAAACATTTTAAGACCAAACACTTTTTTGGAGGTCAGGCTGCATGGCTGCAAAGGAGACAGAAGTATCTTAGATGAAAATAAAGGCATAATAGGTTCATACTGTTGGTCCAAAAATTAGCTTTAGGGGTCTCCTTACGTTGGTTTCTTAATGATGTGAAAAGTAATAATGGCTTTGGCCATAATAAAGATGAATTACCATTTTTTCCCTGAAAAATAATGAAGCATTGGTAAACATTTCAGGTTCATCACTTAATTTACCCCTAGCTCATGGGGTGAGGGGAGGGGGTGAGAGATACGTGCCCCCAACCCAGCCCCCATTTTTAATATTCCAAGCTATTAGATTTCAATAACCCACTCTCCAGCAATGTGTGTCTCATTTCCCTGGACAGACCAAATAGGCAATAACAGCCTCTCGGTTAGAACACTAATGTTGTAATTTAGAACTTCTGTCAAAATGAAAGATCTTTGCTGGGATCCTCAGAGGGCCCACAGCAACACTTCAGCCCAGGCTCGGATAATGAAGTTTTCATTATTAAATAAAGATATTTTGGGAATGTCATAAACCATAAATCCACTCTCCTCTATTGCCGTGGCACCTTATTGTGTTTATTTCTAGCAAAAGCCCATCCTCTTTCTACTTCCCCTAACTCCTCCAAACTTGGCATTGCCTGCCTTTCAACCCCCTAATCCCACTGCAATGCCCTAAAGTTGCTATGGTGACCTAAGAGCATCTTCTCCAACTTTAGATCCATAGGCTATAAAGAGGAAGGAGTACATGGAGGGGATGAGTCCCTGTTTCCTTTCCTTGGCTGCTCCTTCCTCCCCACCTTCTCCTGCCAACCAGCTGAGAGACTGATTTCAGGCAGCTTTATCTCACCTCAGGGAAATGCTATCATGTGCCATCAGGTCTGGCTGTTCTTAAAAATTATGGCACAATCAATTTTTAATGTGAATTTAGTGCTGGTTGAAAGCATTAGACTCCAAATCCCAAGGAAATGACTCATCTGTTTATCTATTTGCCAAATGTTGGGGTGCATTTTCTCAAACCCCAAACCCCTGGCTCTGATACCAACTTCAAGAGGATAGCCTTCCTGGGTCTGCCCACGCCAACCTCAGGAACCTGCCTCTCTTCTGATTATCTAACAGAGGGAAAGAAGGATTGATGCTCCTGTTCCCCAAGACCAAGCTGCATCAAGAAACCTCAGTGGGCAAAGTGAACTCAGTGGACTCAAAACTAATACAACCAGGACATCTGAGTTTGGGAACTCACCTAGCCATCCCCAGCCCGCTGGTGAATCATACCTAACAAGCAGATGTTCTAGTCTATCACAGTGACGTGAATTGCACATAAGGTAGTGCCTTTTGCCATGAATTAGGCCCATATCCAAAGGAGATAAAGATTTGCTTATAATAATATACAATATTATATCCTTAGAGGAGAATATTAACACATAGACAAGGTATTAGTTTGTGCCTCTATTTTTGTTTATACCTACAATCCAAACTAAGGCAAAAAAATATTAGATTAATCAAAGAAGCATTTGTAGATTTATTGGAGGACAAACATCATGACCCTATGGTTTCTGATTTTCTCTGTGTGTAGCTTCTTCCATCACAGTGAAATTTGAAGTAAACAGATTTAGCTCTAAGATACAGCTCAAAACAAACAAAAAACAAATCACTTCTTCATCTCCACTGCTCAATGGACTTCAGGAAGAGTTGGTCTCAGCAAAAAAAAAATTAAAATAAAAATCCTTCCTGAAAACATCAGAGAATCCAAATTGTGATTTACACACACATTCTTTAAAGTCTATCTCAGAGCATACATCAGTCTGGGATATTTGTTGGGGGAAAGAACACAACAAATCATAGAATCCTGCCAGCCCTTGAATTAATCGAAAATAAATTTCTCCTCCCAGTACTAAACAAGTGAGGAGCTTTTTGTGTGATAACACACCCGCCTGTAATAGGTTGCTA
The DNA here is from genome assembly GCF_021234435.1 of Artibeus jamaicensis. NCBI lineage: Eukaryota > Metazoa > Chordata > Mammalia > Chiroptera > Phyllostomidae > Artibeus > Artibeus jamaicensis. The sequence goes on from NW_026521726.1 coordinate 867,857, forward strand.
AGATTCCACTAATTAAAAAAAATCTCATTTGAAGATAGTTAATGGTTTCTGCATTTCTACAAAGCACTAGTCAGACTACATTTCCCTGAACTTCAGGGTCTGTGCTGATTACTACTCAATTAGTTTTGATTCAATTCACTGAAGAAAAATGTCCATTTCATTAGTGTGGAGAAATAACCATTGGACACAAAATATATTTTCCGGCATTGCTATAGCAACTAGGATGACACAGCTGAGCTTAGAATGTTAATGACTTTTCTGGGACTGTGTATTTAAGTCAGCATGTGGCCATTAAGCCTTGCTGGGTGTGGGTGGCCAAAGCCACATTGCTGCCGCGATTGGCAGGTAGAAGAGGCTAAGGAACTCCCAAGAAGGCTCCCTTCCTGCCACTCACCTTCTCTGCCACTCCCCTGAGGGCTGAGCATATCATCTGCAGCATCAATTGCTGCTTTGCAAATCCCGAGAGCCCCTCTCTATGTGACATGCAAATTAAGGTCCAGCTGGAAAGTGAAAAATGAAGCCCATCATTCAGATGTGTTTTTCTATGTGTTGCCTGCTTTGTAGATGTACGTGACTGTCAAGGTGATGGACTGACTTTTGAGCTCTTCATTAATACATTCCAGGCAGTCCAGATTGGCCCACATCAACAGAGTGAGGTGAGGAACTGGTACGTTATCCATGCATTCAGTAAAGATGGCAACCAACCTGGAGAAGTCTGCCCCCTTAAGGAGAATTTGGTTCTTACTTTCACTCCCCAGGACTATGTAAGGAAAGGATGGAAAAGTAGATTCTGGATTACTGAATTAAAACAAATGGATTTGTTTGTATGGGATAGGGAACAAAAGCACCAATACCAGTCTTCAAAAATTATGTATGCATATGTGGCCATTATTTAAGTGTTAATTAGGGCAGAAGCCAAATTAGAACACAACAAAAATATCATTCGGGAGACTGAATTTCCCAGGTTAAATGGATAATTGCCTATATTTTTCCTTAAGCTATGTCAGCATAATTTTAGAGAATCAATTAACAATTAATTTCTGTGTAGTATGTTCAAGGCTCCATGCCTCAGGATACAAAGATTAAAGACAATAGAACATCCCCTCAAGGAACAGTTCAATGGGGAGAGAGTACAGTGAACTACTAATAAAAGCTACTATTTACCAACTACATGCTGGGTAATATACTAAGTGCTTAATGTGGGTTATTTTATTTAATCCTCTATGAGGAAAATGTTAGCCCCATTTTATAACCAAATATAACAATGCTCAAAAAGGTCCTTGGCTAGTCAACTACTAGCTTAATTACAGTGAATAATTAGTGGTACTGGACTTGAACACAAACCTGTCTGACTCCACAATCACTCAGAACCTCCAGCCACACCACTTTCCATGTACACATGAATATGCCAAGTGGTAACTGTTAAGTGCCCAGTAAGTGTTTCTACAGTAAATGCCTGATTTGTAAGGAAAGGAGCAAAGTCCTATTCATTTAATCAATTTAACTTTCCTTATAAAATTCAGCTGTAAAAGAATGGGCAAAACCAGAGTGTCCCATCTCCTCCATCAATCAGCTATCCTCTTCTAAACACCACCCTCCTACTCCTGCAGATGGCAGGGAGAGGCAGGACCACTGGAGTGAGCCTTGCCAGGAAGCAAGGACCAGGCTCATTCTGAAAGGAGCAAGGTCACAGTCAATCACCCCATCATCAGTCTCAGAGCTGCACCTCCACTACAAACCCTTGGGATCCTATGTATCTGAGCTTCTTTGTCCTGAATCATCATGTGACCATCAAAAATATTTATTAAGCACCCTAAACAGATTTGCATGAGGAGAAGCCTGCTTTTGTGCTTCATATACAGCTGTGTGCAGAGTGATGCTTGGAGCCCACAACAGCTTTTTTGCAGCCTTGTGCAAAAAAGTGCAGGGGTTAAAAGTCAATATGCTGAGAGCGACTCTAGTTCTGGATGATGAAGTAAGAGTATCCTGAGTTCACCTCACACCAAATCTACAGGTACACAGGGAACAACTTTCTCTCGGGGGTGGTGGGACCTAAAAGTTGGCTGATACCACCTGAACTCCATCAAATTGGGCCAGTGAGAGAAGACCGACATGGGAACCAGTGGAGAGGCTAGGACACAATCTCACCACAAACTCCACCCCAGCACTGCCCATGATCTGGAGGAAATTCAAACCTGAACTGCTGCTTGGGGAGCAGAGGGCCTGGGACTTGGTGTGGGCGAGGCCTGTCTGCCAGTCAGCGGAGCATCAGCCTGAGGGACACGCCTCTGGTGTGACACACATTTGGGGCTTGCTGTATGCTGCCTGGGATGAGGACTGGTGGGCAGCACCTTCACACTTCCTCTCCACCTTGCTCTCTTCCGGGGCACTTTTTTTTTTTTGTCCTGCCATTCTCCAAAATACCAGTATCTCCTGGATGGGAGCTTTCGATACACATCTGTTGGGAACCTTACACCTGGCTTCTAGCTAAAAACATTGCGTTGATTACAGGAACCTGTGCGCTCCACGAGCCAATCGGATACAGGCACATGAGGTGTGCATGCGCTCCACAGGCCAATCAGCTACAGGCACATGAGGTGTCCACGAGTACCAGTTGCACCCAAGTAATCAATAAGCGGGCCCTTCTTTGTCTCGAGCTAGCCAATAGCAAGCAACCTAATCTCCTTCCTCTCCCTCCCCCCCTATATATATACCCAGTTCGGAAAAATAAAGTTTGCGGCTTGATCAGAATCTTTTATCTTGCTGCCATTCTTCGCGCCTCTTGTCCCCCCAACTCATTTGTTCTAGGTAGGTGGTCGAACCCCAGTTGATTGCTCCGCGGGCCGGAGCACACATCTGCTGCCCAGGTTTTGGGTGCTGCTCAGTGAGTGACACCTCTTCATGGCCTGACTCTGGTGGCCAGTGAGGCTTTTTCTTGGGGTCCCACAGGACTGTAACCAGAAGAGAAAGAGTTCTTAGGCAGCCACCACCTTTAGGGCACAGCCCGAGGCAACTGGCCCAGGAGCTTAGTCTTTCTGGGAGGAGACCATGGGCTTCTGATCATGGCTGCAGCCTGAGGGGCAGGCTTCTGATTAAACACATCTGGGGGCTGACTGGAATCCTTTCCAGAGACTTCAGAAGACTTCAGAGCACCTCCCGGGGGGCACTATCCTCCCTCCTGCAGGTGCGGCCCCTGCTGTCCTCCAGTGTTAGTATCTCTCTGAAAGAGCTTTTTATTTTTTTATTGTTGTCTTTTTTTTCAACGGCAGTTTACATTCAATACCATTCTGCACCAGTTTCAGATGACAGCAAAGTGGCCAGGAACCCATGCACTCTAGCCTCCCTGCTGCTCCGAGCACCTGCCTGGCCCCACACCCTCACCTGTTACACCAGTCTCCACCCAGGGAGCACCCCTTGACTGCCTGACTCTGGTGGCCAAGAGGATTTTATTTCTGGGTCCAAGGGCACTGTAACTATTGAAGAGATAGTTCTTGGCAGGCTACCACTCCCAGGACACAGACAGCTGAATGACACACGCCCCCAGTCTTTCTGTCAAAAAGGCCTATTTGCTTGTCCTGGACCAGCAAGTCCAGGACTCTAGAGGCCTACAGATTTCAAATTTCATTACTTGGCCAGAGTGATAAAAACAGCATAATGTTAGCATAAAAACAGACAGTTCAATGGAATAGAATCAAGAGCCCAGAAATAAATAAATCCATGCCTAGATGGTCAGTTAATTTATGACAGAGAAACCAACAATATACAATTGTGAAAGGACAGTTTCTTCAAAAATGATGCTGGGAAAACTGGACAGCCATGCACAAAAGAACAAACCTGAACCACTATCTTATACCATACACAAAAATGAACTCAAAATCAGTTAAAAACTTGAATGCAAGGTCTGAAACCAGCAAATTCTAGAAGAAAATATACGTGGGAAGCTCCTGGTCTTGGTGGTGATTTTTGGGTTTGACAACAAAAGCGAAGGCAAAAAAATAAAATAAAATAAAAATCAACAAGTGAGTCTTTATCAGACTAAAGAGCTCTGCACCACAAAGAAAACCAACAACAAAATGAAAACACAACCTAATGAGTGGGGGAAATATTTGCAAATCATATATCTGATGAAGGATTAATATCCAAAATATATAAAGCACTCACAACTGAATAGTAAAAAATATCTGATTTAAAAATGAGCAGAGGATCAGCATGGGATCTGAAGAGACATTTTTTCCAAGAAAACACAGATGACCAACAAGTACATGAAAAGATATTCAACAACACCCATCATCAATGGGGCAAATCAAAACTTCAGGAGCTATTCATTCTGGAAGAAGGCATTCCCCACAGGGCATAAAGCATTAAATTGCATGAAACTCTGCATTTATCATTATCAATTACCTTTCATGGCTCACACCTATATTATTCATGTTTTATAAGCTTGTTTTAGACTCAAGATGAATACAGAAATATTTTTTATGCTTTTAGGTCCAATTTGCTTATACACCCTCTATTGTCATTTTCTCAAAGATATGATAAGAATAGTTAAAAATGGAAGTGAAGATTTCTCACATGTAAAACCAATTGAGAAACAACAACAAAAAAAGACTGACCAGAATAAAAATTTGCGACAACAGCAAATGCTGGCAAGTGGCAGAGAAACTGGATTCCTCATACATTGCTATAAAATGGTATAGACACCCTATAAAATAGTTTGGCAGGTTGTTATTAAAACTAAACATACAATTGCCTATAACCCAGCAATTACACTCAGGTATTTATCCCAGGGAACATAATTTATGTTCACAAAATAAGTGAAACCATATATAATGTTAATAACAGCTTTATAAGTAATAGATAAAATCTGGAAATAACCCAGATGTCTTTCACTCAATGAATGGTTGAACACACTCTGGTATATTCATACCACGGAACACTACTTAGCAATAAAAAGGCATGAATTATTGGCACACGCAATCACAATGAACCTCTAGAAAATTACACTGAATTTTTAAAAAGAAAAAATGTTCCAGACTACATGATTCTCCTTATATAAGATTTTTGAGAAGATAAAGCTTAGAAATGAAGAACAGATTAGTGGTTGCGAGGAGTTAGATATGCAATCAATATGCATTTAATATTTAATGGTGAATGAATGAATTGAACTGAATGAATTCAATGAAGTGGCAGAACTGTGATAGTACATTAGTTGCCCTTGGTTATACACAAGTTTGATATGACTTAGTACAGAAGGCTGAAAAGTTGAATGAAAAATTTACATTTCACTTCTATAGTACCTTGGTACAGTGCACTTTAAAAAAATAAGAATGTGGAGAACTTTTCCAAAACTTCTGCTACTTATATAATACATGCATACCAAATTCTGAGATTATGAATTAGCAGGAATCAAGCAAGTCTTTATTGCTGTAGCTATTATAATGCTAGCTTTACCTACTTACTTTACCTCTGCAGGTGATGCAGACATCTAAGAAAACCAAGATTTCCTCTGGATGTGTAGAAGTCTTGTGCCAAGATGTAAATTTGCTTTAGATGGGACCAAGGAGGCAGAGGAATGGGAGTTGGAATTGCTCCAATCAGTTGAGACCGAATTACAGGCTCTTCTCGCTGTATCAGTGAGTTCATAAAATAACATTTTGTTCATAAAAATTGCTTTTGCTACAATGGGTATACATGATACTATGAAGATGCATGTCAGATGGAGCCTTGCCATCAGTGAGGCAAGATGTAAGATCAACTGAAGGAGAATAATAGGGAAAAGCCCTAGCACACATCAAGCAGGCACCAAAGAAAGATTGCACATTTACAGCGAAGTGTGAGAACATTGCCTCCTGGGCTTTTACGGGAACACAAGTATAGCCAAGGCAGTAAACAATCGAGCTCAGAAAGTAGCACAGAGCCGAAGGGCAACCAAATGAATAGGACTGTAACTGTGGATGATTTAATAGACATCTGGAGACCCTGCTCTCCTGTAACAATTCTTTCTTGCCTCAAAATTATTGCTCACTTGTTCAGTGTTCAGACCCCTATTTTGAACACAAAAAAGCTGAGTAGCACTAAATTCAACACAACTAATCTAATACTTGCACTTTTATGTTAACTTTTAATTTGGGTAGATAAATATGTCTTTAAATTTATAACTCTTTATTCATTAACACTGAGTAATAATTAAACTTCAACAATGAAAAATAATTGCTATTGTTAGGGTGACCATACACCCTACTTTACTTGGAACACTCCCAGTTTAAATCTCTTGTGCCAGATCCTGCAATTTAACATGTACCCTAGATTTTTCATAGTTTAATAAGGCATTAAGATATACTAAGGTGAGTTTGGTGATTGCCACTTTATACTTCTATCATCTGCCAAGGCCTTGTCTAACAGCATGTAGTACATGGAGTTCTGATTAGCATATGGTTAAAACTGGAAGGTAGCAGGTGGTAATCCGACCTACTTTTCCTTTCCCTTTTGAGACATATGCTACTAACACCTTCCTTTCAAGGACAGTATAAACTCCCTGACAAAAAGAAGTGGGCTCAGAAGAGATGGGTAGGGACAGCTAACTCCTCTGGCTGTGATGGGAGAAGTGTTTTGTGTTGCTGCCCCTGCCGGCCACTGTGTGTACCTGCAGCCTGTTGTGCTGTGACCAGGACCATGGACAACCAATGCCAAAGCCTGTGAGTTGCATAAAACTGTCAGATCAGTGGGAATCAAGAATTATGGGTTTGAAATATGGGAAATATGTGAAAGAAATATAGATTCTGCTGCCTTACATAGATTACATTTTGCTCAGTGGTTTTTACTATTGAATATTGTATGATGTAAATCTGCAATTATGTATTTATTGATCAAACTTTGTTTTCTCTTGTCCTTTTCAAAGCAATTATCTCAAAAAAGTGCACATTTCATAAAATATTAAGCACAAGTTTTGGGGTTACATCTGTCATCTACCTGTTATCACCACAAAACAAATATTCTGAAGCCTCAGCATCTACTTCAAAAGCTAGTATTAATTTAAGAAGACTTCCCAAAGATGTCGATTTACCGAGTACTGCCGCAGAAGGTTCATTGACAATACTGGAAAGCATGACCTTTTATTTGGATCAAATGAGTAGTCTTCTAAATTAATTTCATTATTGATTCCAAGTTTTCCTGCATATGTGTGAAAGTAAAGCGAAAGCTATTCAGAGTACTGGCTCCATTAGCTAGAGAACTTTATTCAGAGTTAGATGGTGTCAGCTTTACATTACTGTCATGAGATTCTTTAAATAGAAAATCAGTTAATTCCAATAATGTATTTTGTTTAAACCCAATTTGTGAAATCAAAGTCAAACTTTTAGAAGTTTATTCCACATTGATAAAGTATTTAACATCATTGTAAATATTATTATAAACCTAGATTAAAAAGCTCAACCTTAAAGATAAAGTCACTTTTACTGACAGAGATAACATGGTACAAACTTTGGTGGAGCTCAATAGTGTAGTGAAAACAAGGTTCTAATTACATTAAGAAACCAGCTGCAGCAAACTCTAGTTGGCACTGGTTGTAGTGCATGTACTATTCATGAGTATGTCCAACAAGCTTTGATAGTCTACCTGTCAAAATAGAAACTGTCCAGGGTGGGGCAACAGAAGGTTAATAGTTGTAAATACACAAAACAGTTTATTCTTATAGTATTATTTACTAATTATGTTATTATTTTCCATATGTACCACTGTAAACCTATTTTTGCTCCACCCTGTATTTAAAGCCAGCTAAAGTATAAACTTTTGTGAAAAAATATATGTTAAATGTATTTTAAAATGTTGTTTCATATGGCAGTGCATGCTTTTCTTTTGTGCTGTCATCACCTGATTTTAGAAATGTGTTTACTTGTTTATGTTCCAATACATAATAAACTGAACATTAACTAAAGTACAAGTAGTTATGAGCTTTTCACTAGATGCACAATGGTCCTTGGAGATTTATCGAATTAATCAATATACACCTGGCCCTGCAAAAAAGCTGTTAGTACTTTTTTCTGTATATATTTACTTTAAATAGTGTTACTACTGTATGAGATAAAAATACACAAATGTAATAAAGGAGTTATATGTAAAATAAATAGAAACATTCAGCCAAAATGTATTCTAGCTTAAACACATATTTTCCATTGTTAGTTCGTATGTGATTTTTTGTTGTTGTTTGTTTGCTTGTATTTTAATTGAATTTATTGGGGACATTGGTTAATAAAATTATACAGGTTTCAGTTGTACAATTCTATAACACATCACCTGTATATTGTATTGTGTGTTCATTATGTTTTAGTTTTTAAGAACATTTTATAGACCATTCTACAATGGCATTGAACCTTACTGTATAGTAGTTCTAAAAATCCAGGTTGCATTTTATTTGAAACAAATTGCAAATCCTTAATCAAAATATTCAACTAATGGAACACCAGACAACTTCAACTTTTGAAATATATAGCAGCAAATTGTAATTACTGAAAGAAAATCTTGAAACCAGAAACACAATGAAATGAAATCCTGTAAAAGTAAAGGAAAACATGAATAAACTAAAGGAAAAGAGCTGAAAAGCATAAAATATTTAACTTTGAAATTCCATAATTATACTTTGGAATATCTTTACCTTTGAAGAAAATCTTTTAATCACACACTTTTAAAATTTTCTTGAATAAACTTACATTCTCTACTGGAATGGACCCATACTGAGATAGCCTCAAATATTGCTGATAATTTATTTATAAGTTTGGTTTTGAAAAATTATTTTTTGAAGAAACAGACGCTAAAAGATAGTACACATGAAATATTTGGCATAAAATACTTATACATTTACATACTAAAAATTAAATGAAGAAATTTTCCATTCAGCAGGGTTTACTCAGAGCTTACCAGATACCTTAATACCTGAGGTATTTCCTCAACTAAAAACAGTCCTGTCAGGAGCAAGAGCCCACTTCACAAAAATGGTCATTTGGGAACCATGCAGATTTTTGTAAAAATGAGTGTATTTTTAAGTGGATTCACTTTTAGACTATAAAAATGTTTTTAAGTCTTTCTAAATGTGGTCTTTGAATCAAATATGTTGGTTAGAAAAATTGAAATTCATAAGCAGTTTAAACTTTAATGAAAATCTACCTTTTCTGTAGATGGGCAAGGAAACATAAGATGGCAGGGATGGAGTTGGCTTAAGTGAAGAGAAAATCTTGACTGAGAACCTAAAAATGACACCAGAAAAAGATACATTTAAATTTTCTATTAGGTTCGGATATAACAGTTTTTAAAACATATTTATAAAATTTAACAGTGAGTGTAAAAATAATAGACTTAAACACTTTCAACTTTTTAAATTTGGTATCTTAAACAGTGAGGTTGGTTTTTTAACGTAATGTTTTTAGAGTTTTCTCTTCATTACAGCATTTCTTATCTGCCAATTTTTAAGAGGACTGCCCTATCTATAAATGTGTAAATTTCTGGATCTGGACTTGCTCCATTTTAATAAACCATCAGAAAAGATGAGCATTTTCAAAAGCTGTTAAGAGAGACTTAGAATTGATTCTCCTACTTTCTGAATAAAGTTGAATTAATTGACTATCTTTTCTAACACATTGTGGAGACAGGAGGAGCAACTGTGATATCGAAGCTTTAAGTCCTTTGAAAAACAATATCTCACCATAGCTATCACTCTTCTCTACAAAGAAAAAATATTAAGAACTTACTATGCACCAAAGGATTTGCTTGCCTAACTTTACTAATTCCTATTAAAAATACTTATTTAAAAAATGAAGAAACAAAAAATTAAAAATGAAAATGAGAATGAGGAAATTTCACTTTAGAGAGTCTGAAGGAGCCAGCCCAAACTTTCGAATCTAGGAAGTGATGGAGTCAGGAGGCAAAAAGCAATGTATGTAACCCCAGACACACCCTGCTTTAGTTCTTTACACAGCCTCCTACTTAGCATCTTTCATGTTTATCCATCATTCAGATCTCAACTGGAATAATAGTGGGGTGCAGTGGGAAGGGGAAAATGAGCCTACACCTTTGACAGTCTTCAGGGGATCCTGTTGCCTGCATTGTACTAGGCTGTGTGCTCAGGTCAAGGCCACGTTTCTATTAGTCACCTCATTCCATGTACAGGGTACAGAGAAGCCAAGGATATTTAGAGGAACTCAATAATTTTTGTTAAATTCATGAGCAAAATTTTAGCCTGTGAGGGAAATGGAGAGAAATACTGAAACTGGATATTTTGACCCTATTGACTACTAATCAAATTAATATTTCCACTTTTCTTTGCAATTACTCATACCTAATTTATCTACCTATTCAATGCACATTCATTTTGCTAAGTTCCAGGTATTAGGGCTGAAGCAGTGAACTTGTTCCTGTCCTCATAGAACTGATAGTAGGTAATTAAGAAATTGCACAATTAATTTTGAGTCCTCACAGCTACCCTGTGAAATGGGTGAAGTGAATGTTATTTGTACCTGCGCGGTCTCCAAAATACTGCAAGAATGTTTAATCTGTACAATTTCATTCAGCAAAGTATACCAATGACAGAACTAATATATCCATCTGAACATGTATTCTTTACTTCTGTATTCTCTTCTCTTCTCAACATGTGATAATTTTGTATTATTTTATTCATTAAATTTCCTAACAGCAAAACACACCTCCCACTACCACCATCCCCTTCTTCACCCCCCAGCAGTGTTTAATGAAAAATTATTATTACTGAGTGTGTTATATATATGTTTATCACGTGCTGGATATCAAGACCTTACTCTATACTATTTCTGATCTTACCAATAACCTCAGGAAGTAGATACTGCTATCTTTGACTTACAGATAAGAGATTTGTGATTCAAGTGGTGATTTTGCCCAAGACCACAGGTCTGGTTGGTAGCTATATTCAGATACAAATGCATACCTGTCATGGTTCTATCTGCGTTTTGCTCACTGTGTCTCGAGCAGAGTTTGCTCACTGTGACTCGAGCAGAGTTTGCTTGACTCATTTCTCTTTTGCCTTTAACTCATTCTCCACAGCTCCCCAAAGTTATACAGTCTTGACTATACAGCTACTCTTACAATGTATTGATGCATCACCTCAGCTCTTAGAATAAAATGTGCAAAGCCCAGCGTGAAACAGAGGGTCCCTCTTGACTGTCCCAGGATCCTTTGCCGACCTCTCCCAGACTGCCATTCCCCACCATGCATTTATTCTCACCACACAGCCAGCTTCAGCACGGCTGCTGGTGCACATACTTCATCTCTGCCCTATTCTAATTCTCTCTCCAGCAAAACCCCAATCTTCCTTATATATCTAAATCAAAGGGCTTCTACTAGTTCCTTCAGAGTTATTTCCCCTCCAGGGATCCATGGTGCCATGCATTAGCTACAGAGTCACTTGTCACATGGTTTTGCTGTCTTGCCTTCCTGTCCCCTTGCCCCCAACTACACTATGGGTTCCTTGAGGACAGAGCCGAGCCCTTCTTCAGCTGTCTCCCTGGAGCCTAGCACTGGGCCCATCACACAGTAGGGTTCAAAAAATTCTAAATAAACAATTTACGACTCCTCTTCCTCATGTGCCTTCCTTCATGAACTCAAACCCAGCAAGGCAGGAAGATAAACACAGCAAAAGCATGGCCAGAGGGGCTCCCTGCAACTGAGAGCTCGAAGGTTGCCGCCACAGTCAGCCCCTGCGATATTACTCATTAAAAATGTAATTTTCAGATTGTCTTGATGTGACTTGATAGTGCAATAATTGATGAACTGATTGTATAATGTAAAACAGTCTGGCCATGAATAGGCCACTCTCCGAGATGGAACAGAAATGAGAGTGTGTCTGCATAATAGGTGTGTAAACGCAGGCGGAGTATTAAGCAGTCCTTTTTATTCCTAAAGAGCTGAAATGAGAAGAGTTCTCCCCCCAAAGCAAGTGCACTCACGTGCTCTCTCTCTCTCTCTCTCTCTCTCTCGCTAATAAGCTTTGAGCAATTTGGAGGAGAAGTATTCTATTGCTCTCACAAATAAATAATAAACATTATAATGTTGATGTGATTATATTTCACTAAGTAAAGGGAATTAAAGGTGGATTCTTTTTTTATTAGTTTACTGATCCTGGGCACCCAAATCCTCCTAACTGCTCAATATATCATGCTAGTTAATCATTCTTGTCATTATCTTTAATGTCTTATTAGAGACCTTCATTCATCTAGTTTTTATCTGTCTCATTGGAAGCAGTTTTAATTTCATTTCAGCAGCACTGATAAGCCTGTTAGTTTGCTCAAATTGGTTTTGTTGACAACATGTAGATAGCAATAATGTGTGACTTTCAAACCGACAAGAGAAATCTATATAGGTCCAAAACCTCAGATGGATGGGGTCGAGCTGAGAAGAGGTGGAGACAGTGGGAGGAAGAGATAAAATAAAACAGGGAAAACAGGTAAGTTGCTTTTTAAAAGCCCCCCTTCCCCGACCCCACCCAAACCTACCTCTGAGGAATGCTAGTGGTGATGGCTGCGCTGCACCACTAGATGGCCTGGTTGAGTCAACAGTGTCCCATTGCAATGGTGGGAGAAGACTGTACATTTAGTGCTGGAAGACTCAGGTCCTGTGCTTTGCCCCTGAAGCTATGGTGCCCCATTCTCAGTTTTCACTCCACTCCCAGTGCAACTGTTACCAAACAACAAGAGGTCCGAGGGAGGGGCAATACAATATTTGGCCCACCTAGGGATGCCCAAAACTGCTATACAACAGGGGCCCCTCCCAAAAAAAAACAAAATATAAAATCTACTGGGCCCTTCTGTCCGCCGCCAATTGGAAACACATCTCTTAATGCCAGAGATTTGTGAAAAGGAAACAAAATGTTTATTTAATGCTATTCAGGCCTAATGCCATCACTAAAATATCAAAGTCCTTTAGGTTGTACACCTACACCCACACAGCGCTCCCTTCTCCCACTGTCCCAACTCCGGGTACCGTAAATCAGGAAAAGAGCACACGTCTGTATTGCAGGCTGCTGGCACCGTCAGCTGTGTCACTGTGCAGGATCTCGAGTTAATCCAAAGTACTGTGGTACCCTCTCATGGTCCACTGACAAGAGTCCTTTGTACCCAGTTCCAGTCAAAGTCTCTGTTGCTTTTCAGGCCCCGTAGCCAAAGGGGGCACCCCAAAGCCGCGTGGGCCTCTTCTACCAAAGCTGCAGGAGTCCGCACTCCAACAAAAGCATGTGGCTTTCTTCTTCACCTGGCTGCAGGGATCTCCATTCTGGCAAAGCTGCGTGGTTCTTCCCTTTCACCTGGGAAAGAGGGGGTCCACACCCTGCCAAAACCACGTGGCTCCCTCTTTCACCTCACCAAGAGGGGGTCCTTACTCTGCTGAAACCGCGTGGCTCTCTCTCCATCTGGCCAAGCGGGGACCCTTCATGTCTCGGAGCCAGTCTTTTCTAAGCTCCCACCCAGGCCATCTCACTTGGGAGCGCAGCCCCTAGTCTTCATCCTGAGTCCCAGTCCTTCTCACTCAGGAGTGCAGACTTTAGTTACATCCTCCTGAGTCCAAGCCTTTCTCACTCAGGAGAGCAGCCCCTAGTTACCATCTTGAGTCCCTGCCACAACCTTCTCTCCCAGCATCCAAACTTGGCCACTGCTATTTAACATATCTATGAAACCAGTTAAAGGTTATACATATGTTAAATAACCATTCCAGAGGTTAGCTGCAAAACTGTTGCTATGCAAAACAGTTCTCAATGGCCTGGCTCCATTCGTTCCTTCCCCCTGGGGGGGGGTGGTGAGGACATCTTATATGTCTCTCCAATATTTCTATACACTTTGAATTCTGGACACTATTACAAATCTGTTGTTTTTTTTTGCCCCCCCCCCTCGCTGCACCCTGTATCACAACCAGAAATCTTCCCTCTCAGACCTTCTCCGGGTCTTCCTCCTGCTTTAGAGTACTTAGCATCAGGCACTTTGTGAAATCCATTCGGCTAATGGAATAGCATTGATCACCTGGCCTTAGATTGGCCCGACTCTTGGCTTCTTAGAATAAGAGAGAAAATAAGCTCAACAGGCCCAGTTGACTCAAAGTTGCACTGCTGTAGATGTTAAAGTAAATACAGTTCCCGCAGGTTCGCAGATCAAGAGTTATTTTCTGGGGGGTGAAAAATCAATAACCTGCTGATGTGAGCAGCCCATTGAATTTCCTGACTCGTGCATCTCTGTCCTTGTACTAAAGCTAGGCAATGAGGCTTGTCTATTACAACCATGGCCCCTTTCTTGGGAGCATCTATTTTGGAGCTAGCATCTGTTGGGAACCTTACACCTGGCTTCTAGCTAAAAACATTGCATTGATTACAGGAACCTGTGCGCTCCACAAAGCCAATCGGCTACAGGTACATGAGGTGTCCACGAGTACCAGTTGCACCCAAGTAATCAATAAGCGGGCCCTTCTTTGTCTCAAGCTAGCCAATAGCAAGCAACCTAATCTCCTTCCTCTCCCTCCCCCCCTATATATATACACGCAGTTCGGAAAAATAAAGTTTGCAGCTTGATCAGAATCCTTTGTCTTGCTGCCATTCTTCGCGCCTCTTGTCCCCCCCAACTCATTTGTTCTAGGTAGGTGGTCGAGCCCCAGTTGATTGCTCCGCGGGCCGGAGCAAGCATCTATAAAAAATTTAAAACCAAAATCGCTCTGCAAACGGACTAAACTCTATCTGATTTATACATCACATAAATAAATAAATGAATGAATAAATAAATAAATAACATTTCAAGAGAAATGTGTGTCTTACAAAAGGCTTCAAAATCACTTGTCTCAGAGGCAAACATATCAGCCAAATACAGCCAGTGAATTATCTGGTGGTGTTTGGGGTGGGAGGCCGCTAATAATATTCCAAAATCCCAAACTGCCACAACACTTTGCAGATCTATTTTCAGTCGCTCTGCTTTTCTAGGAACGTTTGCTTAGTGTTTGTCTGACTCATTCTCACAACTCCAAATGTTCATGTAAAGTCAGCTTGTGAAATTCTGCAACTCTTTTTCTTCTCCTCATTTTAGAAACCCAGGAAGCTATACTTCTGCCCCCCAAACTTAAGCGAAGCATAAAATCCCCCCTATTTTAGAATCTGAAACTCTCCACTGGACAGTTCATGCAATCTAAGCTAAATTCTCCCAAGCCCTCTTTACTCCACGTTTTGATTTTCATGTTTTAAAAGCGCATCCATCCTGTAGCTCCTCTGTGGAGCAAAGGATGAAGTTTAATGCTTCTCCTCTGACCTGAGCCTCCAGGGTAGAAATGGAATTCTACGACCATGCTACACAGGGACCGATTTTCCTGCAATTACCTTTAGCAGGCACTCATGAGAGCGGAGCCCTCCCCCTCAAATTGTGCTGCCAGCGAATACTCACTCAAGCAATAACATCGAGAGCCTAGAAACCAATGAGTGAGGTTTACTTTTCTATTCAATTTTGTGTTGTTCCTTCATACGGAACTGGTAGCATAAAACAACTGGGTACTTGCCTATGGGCATCTGAGTAGAGTCTCAGTAATTACCCAGTCCCAATAGAGACATATTGGTTGTGTACCTGGTCTGTGAAAGAGGATGACCTTTGAAGCCAGGTTTGACCCAGATACTCTAGGACCTAGTCCCTCTGTGAAGTAACCAAAGAGACCTGCAGAACGTGCTGTCAGGGCTGGTTGACTGGAAAGCTCCTATGGAAATTTAACTTACACACATGTGTCTCTGTTCACATTAACTTTGTTCACATTAACATTAACAGAGCCACTAACTCTTTAGAAAGAAATGCACTTCTCACCAGTGAAGTCCCCCTCACAGCCAGTGTATACCATCTCTTTTTGCATTTGTTGCCTGTGACTTTGGACATAATGAACTCAAGGCCTTTCCATGAACATCCTTTCATACTCCCCAATTCCACCTGTGACATCCAGCTCCTATAGATCAGGGTATATATCTTTGATTTATATTGTCTCCCCTAATTTCCCTCCAATGCACTGCTAACTGCCCACATAGCACTGAGAGCCTGATAGAGAACTGTGTCAGTA
The DNA here is from genome assembly GCF_021234435.1 of Artibeus jamaicensis. NCBI lineage: Eukaryota > Metazoa > Chordata > Mammalia > Chiroptera > Phyllostomidae > Artibeus > Artibeus jamaicensis. The sequence goes on from NW_026521726.1 coordinate 883,937, forward strand.
GCTCCAATGCACAGCCAAGCCCACTTTAGGTGGGCAGAGGACCCCATACTAAGTTAGAGAGTAAGGACCTCATTCCTCATTCTTCATTCCCATTCATGTCTTTATACTGATCACCAGAAAGCTGTGTGTGTGAGGACACATATGTGTGCAAAGTGCTGAGTGCATAGGAGTCAGATGTGTTAATAGCTTGTTCCAAGTTAGCAAGATCTGTTGGAAAACAGGAGCCAAGAAAAGCACACACGTGGCAAATGGTCCATCTGCCGAGGACTAGAATCCAAGTATCACAGACCTGACACCAGGAACGCAGATGTAACTGCTGACAGGATTTCTGCCAAAATGCTTAAAAACTTTTTTCTGTGCATCTGACACCTATTTGAAAGTTTCTCTCTCCTACCCATTGAGATGTCAGGTTTCTCTGACCCTGTGTATAGAAGGTGAATGAAAGTAAAAGCTTAGCTGTGTTTCCCAGACTCTTAGCCTGTTCGAGGTCAATAACGGAAGAGTGTTTCTGTGCATCTTTCTCCATGTGATCACAGACATCCCTGGGAACCCCAGCTGATCCAACTGCTTCCCCAAAGAGCCCTGTGGCTATTTGCATAAGTTCCTAGCTTTCCTTCTTCTCCTCCTATTCTTCTACCTCTGTCATTTTATTCTCCCCAAGAGTAAATTTCAGTTATTTTCTCTGCAACTCCCCCATACTTGCTTTTCTTTTCTGCCTCTCATACATACTGTTGGAATTCAGTGTCACTGAAGTCCAAGAACTGTCCAATAACTGAGCCTCAGAGACATTCAGTAATTTGCCTCCTAAGGTAGAATTCCTCATAGACAATGGTAGATGAGGAGAAGCTGAGGATGACAAATTGTGTTTCCTAAGAGTTTAGGGCTTAGAGCAAGGGACATAAAGGAAAGGATAAACAAATGGGATCTCAAAGCTTCTACACAGCTAAAGAAAACAATATTAAAATAAAAAGAAAACCAACTGTATGGGAAAACATATTTGCCAATGATACCTCAGGCAAGGGTTTAATCTGCAAAACATATAAAGAACTTACACGACTCCACTCTAAGAAGACAAGCAACCCAATTAAAAAATGGGCAAAGGACTTGAACAGACACTTCTCCAAGGAGGACATACAGAGGATCCAGACACACATGAAAAGAGTCTCAATAGCATTAGGTATCAGAGAGATGCAAATTAAAACCACAATGAGATACCACTTCACACCCGTGAGAATGGCCATCATAAACAAAGCAACAAACAAGTCTTGGAGAGGTTGTGGAGAAAAGGGGACCCTAGTGCACTGTTGATGGGATTGCAGACTGGTACAACCACTATGGAAAACAGTATAGAATTTTCTAAGAAGACTAAAAATAGATCTGCCTTTTGACCCAGTAATTCCACTGCTAGCATTATATCCTAAGAACCCTGAAACACCAATCAAAAAAACTTATACACTCCAATGTTCATAGCAGCACAATTTAGAATAGCCAAGTGTTGGAAGCAACCTAGGTGCCCATCAGTAAATGAATGAATCCAAAAACTGTGGTACGTTTACACAATGGAATTCCATGCAGCAGAAAGAAAGAAGGAGCTCCTACCCTTTGTGACAGCATAGATGGAACTGGAAAGCATTATACTAAGTGAAATAAGCCAGGAAGTGAAAGACAAATACCATATGATCTCACCTTTAACAGGAACCTAAACAACAAAACAAATAAACAAGCAAAATATAACCAAAGACACTGAAATAGAGAACAGGCTGACAGTGACCAGAGGAGAGAGGGGAGGGAATTTCAGGGGAAAACAGGAAGGGTTTACAGGAACAAGTGTAAAAGACACATGGGCTACTTCCGCCAAGATGGAGGCGTAGGTGGAAGCACAGTGCCTCCTCCCACAACCAAGTTTAAAAACAACAAAGTTTTAGCAACAAAAACACAGCCAAAACCACAGAAAATTGAACTTCACAGAAGTCTGACAACAACGAAAACTTCAGCCAAACCAGTAAGAGGGGCAGAGCCAGCAGCAGACCAGGGTCAGGCAGAAAAGATTCACCAGACCAACCTGGGTGCACAACCCAGGTGCGCTGGCAGCCGTAGGCGGATCCCAGGTGTGGAGAAGCGGGCAGACCCACTGAGGGTGCAAGGCAGTGGACTCACTGAAGGCTGACCACGGTCACACATTTGCGTGCAGATAAACTGGTGAAGGAGGGAGAGGTGAGACAGACCAGGCAGGCCCCAGTGGCAGGCAGCGGCAGAGGGGTCCGCCATTGTCCCTCTCTGACCCTGCCCCCACCTACAGCGTCACAAACTAGTGACCTGGGTGGCCCCGCCCTGATAAATAACTAAGGCTCTGCTCCTCATACCTAACAGGCACGAACAGATCAAAACATGGCTCAAGAAGAACTTAGAGCCCCAGAGCCGATAAATCTAAGTGACGAAGAAATAGCCAAACTTTCAGATGCACAGTTCAAAACACTGGTGATCAGGATGCTCACAGAACTGGTTAATTTTAGTAACAAATTAGAGGAACATATGAAGGCTAAACTAATTGAAATGGCAATGCACAGGAAACCAATAGTAATGGAAAGGAAACTGGGACTCAAATCAAAGGAGTGGACCAGAAAAAGGAAAAAAATGACCAAACAGAAAAAAAATGTAGAAACAAGAATTCAAAAAAAATGAGGAGAGGCTTAGGAACCTCCAGGACATCTTTAAGTGTTCCAACATTTGAATTATAGGGGTGCCAGAAGGGGAAAAGGAACAGCCACGAGTGGAAACCCTATTTGAACAAATAATAAAGGAAAATTTCCCCATTCTGGCAAAGGAAATAGACTTCCAGGAAATCCAGGAAGCTCAGAGAGTCCCAAAGAAGTTGGACCCAAGAAGAAACACACCAAAGCACATCATGATTACATTAGCCAAGATTAAAATGAAGGAGAGAATCCTAGAAGCAGCAAGAGATAAGGGAACTGTCACCTACAAAGGAGTTCCCATCAGACTGTCAATGGATTTCTCAAAAGAGACCTTACAGGCAAGAAGGGGCTGGAAAGAAGTATTCCAAGTCAGGAAATCCAAAGACCTACATCCAAGATTACTCTACCCAGCAAAGCTTTCATTTAGAATAGAAGGACAGATAAAGTGCTTCTCAGATAAGATCAAATTCATGGAGTTCATCATCACCAAGCCCTTATTATATGAAATGTTAAAGGGACTTACCTAAGAAAAAGAAGATAAAAAAGATGAACAGTGAAAGGACAGCAAACTCACAGTTACTAAGAACCACACCTAAAACAAAAACAAACTAAGACGACAGTTAGATCAGGAGAAAAACCATAGAAATGAAGATCACATGGAGGGTTAGCAACAGGGGAGTGGGAGAAGGAGAAGGGGGGAGAAGGTACAGAAAATAAGTAGCATAGATGGTAGGTAGAAAATAGATAGGGGGAGGGCAAGAATAATATGGGAAATACAGAATCTAAAGAACTTGAGACACATGGTCATAAACTAAAGGGGGGGAATGGTGGGGGAGGGGTGTGCAGGGTGGAGGGGAATGAAGGGAGGAAACAGAAATGTAATGGCATAATCAATAAAATATATTTTAAAAAAATTGATCCAAAAAAATAATAAAAGACACATGGACAAAAACTAGGGGCAGGGTGGAAATGGGAGGGAAATGGGGAGGGCTGGAGTGGGTGGGCTGGGATGGGAGTAAAAGACAGAAAACTACTTGAACAACAATTAAATTTAAACTAATAATAATAACCAAATCTTTTTAAAAATCTTTAATTCTGGGATATTTATGCAGATATAGTTCATTAATAAAGTCCCAACAGGAAATTTATTAATAAGGAACACTGTAATGAAACAATAATGCATCAGAGGTACATTATAAATATAAGTACAACCTGTATGTAGTTCATAAGCAGGTAGAATGTCAAAACCAATAATGTAATATATATTACCTGTGAAGATTCATTCCCTTTGTCTTCTAGATAATTTTGTAATGTCAAATTGCTCTATTTCACACATTTCCCCCAAATGGCTGCCAATAAAATGCCATGTTTCGGGTTGGAAAAAAAGAATTTAGGGCTGTGGGGAGGAATGTGATTCTCACGTTAATACTTTTTGTCCCCACTACACAAAAACCAAGGTTGAGTTTTAAAAGGAGTTTTAATGACACATCTCTCTCTCCCTACAGATTCTAAACCAATTGAGAAATAGCATTATAATTTCAAGGAGATGTAAATACCATATAAAAGTATCTGTTGGTGAACATGGGCTGCAGAATCTCAGACCTGTGGTCAGAATCAGGCTTTTGACTGCTTTCTGTCACACTTAGTCCCTGGGGCTTGGATAAGGGAGATGGGGTCCAAAGAGCAGACCCACCCTGCTGGTCTCCCAGAGGACCTGGTCTGCCACACTTCCAAAGGAGCCTGAAGGAATCAAGATCCCAACAGTCTAGACCTTCTTTCTGCGGGGCAGGAGATGAAGGAAAGGTGAGCCTTCATGGTGAGGAGGCCCGGGGTGGGGGGAGGAGTTGAGCTTGTCCCCTGCTCTTCATCGGGTCTCCCCCCCCCCACCGCCCAGTCAGTATGTCATCCTACTCTCATTATCCATCGCAAAGAACAGGGTGCAAATACCCTTCCCGATTCTGAAAAAGCTAAAAAAAACCCCACAACAACCTCACTTCCTGCTAAGCCCATACACAGATATAAAAATTGGGAGAAAATAGTAAACCACAAGTAGTAAGCTATAGAACTCACAAAAGACTCATTACAGACATTCATCTTAAAAGATTTCATTCTTTTCTTATTGAAAATACTTGTGTCTCTGTTCACACAAAGTAGTAGAAAGAAAAATAAAGTAGGAACGAGTCTGAAAATGGGGTTCTAATTCTGATCGGCACCAACGATCGCTTTGTCTCCAGAATTCTGCCTCTCCAATGGCCAAGCAGCCACGCAGCCAGCTCGACTCACCCCTGAGAGCCCGCCTGCGTCCAGTGCCCAAGCTCTCACGTGTCAGAACAAGAGGCCACCTCCTTCATAAAAAGCTCTAACTGGGGGCCTACAGCAGCAGAGTGGCTGAGGAATGTGGAGAAGCTAGGACCAGCCACCCACCACTAACTGCCTGGGTTCCATTCCTGCCCCCATCACTAAACAGCTGAGCAACCTCTAGCGATTTAACCTCCCAACTTCTTCATGTGTAAAACAGGGGATGTTAACAGTGTCAAACTTACAGTGTTGTTTTGAGATTAAATGTGTTAGTGTATGTAAAAAACTTGCAACAGTATCTGGCACATAGAAATGACATGAAGTGTTTGGCAACACTATTATGGTTAATAAATGCCAGTACAGAAACAACCAGAACAGTATAACCTCGTCACATTTTATGAACCTTTCTAATAACATGGAAGTGCCTATGCTGAACTGTTAAATTCAAAAGTTAGAATTAAAAAGTGTGCATACCACTTTGAACCATGTTTAAAAAGTACAAAAAATACATAGAATTACAGTGAAAGGCTAATTGGTGATCTTTAAAAGATTATAAAAGATGTTAAGTTTCCCATATTTCCATGCATGAATTTTTTACACTAGTATGCATTCATTTTAAATAAAAATCTTTATTTTTATTCTTAAAATAATCCTGGTGTCTGGGGCGGATGTACCAGGCAAACACCTCTGGCAAAATGTTGCTCCTCCAGTCTGAGTGTCCCACATGTTACACGGACAATAAGTTCTATTTTTGATGGAAGAAAAACATTCCTGTATCAGCAATAAATTACTCCATTCCTGCCCCACCCCACGCAAGTTGCAAATGCTTCTCTCCTTGGGTGTTTTTCCTGGGGCTGCATTCCACAACTCCGTGCAGGTATCAAGTTCTGCTATTTCTCTGAGAGTCCATCCATCCCACTGACAGCTGTTGCTTGAAGCAAGAAGCTTCGTCAACCCCACCTGCCCCCATGACCTAATCCAACGCATATTTACCAAAGTATTAAGTATTTGATGACAGAATATGCTAAAGGCCAAAAATGACAAGCTAAGCCCACTCATCGTTTGCAGCTCCATTCTCCCCTCAAGGTAGAAGTCTGTTTGGAATGATAAAACCGAATAATTCTAGCCACAAGTTTAAGCCTTGGCCTCCAGATTTGTGACTTTCTAGAACATTCCTGGGATAGAAGCTCCCACCTTGACTCTCATTTTTGAGGTTCACTACCAGTTTCAGAGGACTGGAGTTTTTTCCAGTATCTATGAGCTTAGACTTTTTTAAGCTGGAAGAGTTTATATGCAAAGTGTATTGTAGGACTCAGCCTATTTTCACCTCAGCACCCAATGCAGGGGAAAAGCAGCCACCTGGACAAGGACGGTCTTCCAGGTGATGTCGTGAACTCACATGCACTCTGGCTCAGAGCCTGGCACCAATGATAGACTCAGCTTCAGGCCACCCCCCCACAGACTCTGCCTTCTCTTGCCTTTCTTGTTCCCCCATTGCTTACACCTTTTTACTCCCTCTGTACTCATCAAAGTCACAGATATTACAGCTGCAAAAGAGTTGAGCACTGTTCAACACATGGCTAGTTACAGATAGTGGTAGTAGTAATACCAACAGCAACACACAGATAGCACTCGCTATCGGCCAGACACTATTATAAGGTTTTAAATACACCATTAACGAACAAAACTCAGCTGAGTAAATTTGAAGATCTAACTGGCTTTATTAAATAATTTCTGAATCAGGCAGTATCCCATTTAACAACTAGACAAGATGAGTTGTACAAAATGGAAAATTTTTTCCAGGCAGAAAGAGGGTAGAAGTAAGAGTGGATTTATTTCAGTCAGGGACACTTTTTCTCAGGGGGAAGGCAGGGAGTCTTATCGAGCAGATTATCTCACTCGTATTGATCAGGAAATTTTAAGCTGATTGGTTTAAGATTCCACTCCTGAGAGAGTTTGAAACTGCAATTAGGTTAGTTATTAAACTTTGGTTTGGTGACATGGCTTAGCAAAAGGGACTCTAGTTTTTACCCTGTCGCTTAAATACAAAATAAAACAATGGTACTTATTTAATTTGCACCATAACCCTGTAAAGTAGATACTATTGTTATCCCCATTTCATGGGTGAGGAAACTAAGGCCCAGAGAGGTTAAGTAACTTTCCCAAGTTCACTCAGAGTGAGAACTCAAGCCTGCCCTGGTGAAGCCAGGTCTCTTGATTCTCCACTGCTCAGTAGCTTTCCGAATACCAGGCTGTCGTTGCCTGAAACTCAAAAGCTACTATCAGCAGCCATCACCCTCAGAATCTTCTTCCTGCGTCTGCTAGGTCAGACAGGAATGGAAGAAAATAATCTCAGAAATTTTTTAAAAAGGCCATTGGACTTCATCTCATAAACATTTTCTGACCACCTGCCCTGTGTGCTAGGCGCTGGGTGAAAGTCAGCAATGAATAAACACGGGCAGCATTTTCATGCAGTTTAAACACAATGGGGAAAGAGGGAAGAATGAGCATCGATAAAAGTCAGAGAAAGGCTTTTTTTGAACTGGCACAATACAAACATAAACTGCAAGGATGAGACAAAGACTTGTGGCCCTCCCACCAAACTCTCCTTCACCAACACCACCCCTCAAGGTTAAGCCCCTCAGGTGAGGCCATAATTACCAAACGCAAGATTCGAAACCCTCTTCGGCCTCAAAGAAGATTCACTACCCACTGCGCACACCACCTCCCCCCACTCTCTCCATTCCCCCGGCCTCATCTCCCAGCTAAGCCTTTACCCATGGGTGCCATTGGCTGGGTGATTGATGAGGATTTCTGAGCAATGCCAGCCTCTTCTCCAGGCCCGGCCTGGCTGCTTTGCCATTCCAGAACAAACGCACGTTTGATCTATGAGGCTACTTTCTTACCATGAAAGGATGTGTCTCCCAAGTGACCTCTTTCTTGGTAGTTGGAGAGAAAGTGTGATAAAAAGCAAAAGCCGTGTCCTTTGAAGATAACTCATACATTGGCCAGTAGATGCGATAAAGTAGCTAGAAATCCAGCACAGGCTACAAACAACTCCACATTAAAGGCATCTGTGTTTAATAAAACTAATAAATCAAATGCTGTTAGGTGGCGCCTCCTGGCTATGTTTTAGGCCTATAATTGGTGCACATGGATAATACAAGAAGAAAAGGCATTGAGTCAGCAGAGAGAATGCTTAGCTCTAATACGCCCCTCAAGTATTTCTAGGATTCTCTCCATGATTTGTTTAGGTGCAGTTATCAAAAGGAGAATCTCTTTCTCAGAAAAGTGCAAGGCTACCAGTCTATGCCCACAAATGGGGAGCGTGCCCTCTCTCTGGGGATCTACCAGGACAATGAAAAGGCCAGAGAGGAAGGTCAAAGAGAGGTAGGAAGGGGGGGGTTGTAAATGTATTGATTTGTTGTGCATCTCACATGCACACTTTACATGAGTTAATCCTGATAATAACCCCGTGAAATATGTGACATTTTCCCCTTATTACAGGTAAGAAAAATATATGTCAGATAAATGACTTGTCCAGTAGCAGAACTGATTAACTCCAGACCAGTGAAAGAAGCCAAAGACACTTAGTGTAGTCAGCCTTTAGAAGGTGGACTAAGAGGACAGCTCTTATAAACTTTAGGACTTCCCTAAAGAACAAGAAGCCATTTATTTGCATTAGGTCAGAAAATAAAACACAAAGGGTGTAGGTTTGGGTACAGGAGGACTGGGCAGTAGTTGTCTCCAAAGGCTTTTAGACCTGGAAGGAAATGCTAGAAATTCCCTTGCAGAAATCCTAAGTGTACCACACAGCTTTGGGCAGTAAAGCCGCAGAAAGGCCATTTGACAGGTCCATGTCCAGGCACTGGCATTTACCAGCAGCGTGACTCTCAGCAAGTAACCACTTCTCTGACCTTCACTTGGCTTTGTAAAATGGAGATAGTAATAACTAATTTGAAATATTTGGGGAAAGCGTGAAATGAAATGACATATAGAAGACACTTGGTAAACACTAAAGTGCTATCAAGCATAAGGATTGCTATGCCTCCACCTTTCTGGGACTTTTAATACATAATACAGCCCGGAGACAAGGGAATGGACTAAATGATTTACTGCGGCTCCCTTTTACCACCAGAAGTAGATTATTCAAAGCTTGGGAGTGCGGTTAAGCTGCTACTAGAGATTATTAGCTTTATAGTTTTCTGAAAACCTCAGTTTAAAATAGAGATTGCTTATTCCTCCCCAGCCCCAGTGAAAAGTTTCAATGACATATTCAGAGCTACGAAACAGGTTAAGGGTCAGCCTTCTTCTGCCAGGAAGGAAGACAATTTGGATGAGGCATTAGAGTTATAATACCAAAGGGAGTTCATGATTTGGGACTAGAAGAAATTGGCCTTTTGCCTCAGAGGCCATTGAATGCCATGAGATTCCTGGCCGCCATTAGCAGCCAAATTAAAGGGGAAAAAAGTGAAGAGAAAAAAAAGACTTTAGCTTTAATTATTATAACAGATTGGTTAGTCAGGGACAGTTAGATAGCTTGAAGTCTAGTCTCTACTGTTCTGTAATTTACACGCTAAGTTTATCACTTGGTCAGTATTGTAAGTAGTTATCTCCTTTTATTAAATGAGATGGTATCAATCTTTAACGAGGTCAGTCATATACAATGCCAGCTTCATTTCTTATGTGATGTTTATAGAAAGGACTATGCACGCTGGCAGAGAAGCATAAACTAAAAAATTTTAAGAACAATGCAAATGTACAAGAATATTGAAAAAGAAACTGCAGATACACTTAGCAGGATGAATTATAATGACGAAGCAGTCTGAATACTACCTGGCATTTGTTTTAACACCAAGAAGATCCAGGTACTTCATAACTGCATCCTTATTCTCTCAATTCTCCCATCAAAGAGCCTTCTGATTTTTTAATAGCATTTGGGCTTTTATAGGGGTATAATTTTGATAAACTTACCTACACAATTCATCAAAAATCTTTTATATGACTAGTTAAATCATCAGAAGTGACTTTATTTTCACCTTGCAGAGTAAAGGCTAAGCTAGCATCACCCTGGTGCAGAAAAGACATTCTTGGATGGGAGACTTGAGCTCAAACCACACAGAGTCGCTACCAAAAGGTTTTGTTCTTACACAGCTTCTGGGCATTTGTAGAGTCTAAAAAACTGGAAGTGGCAGACAAACTCAACCATTCTCTCTGGGAGAGAATTACCCAGGGCTTGCAAGTGCAAAGCGCCATGCTACGTATCAGGTGGCAAATGTCTACTTTACCCCACACTTTCCCTTAGGGAGTTCACCATCAAGACAAGATGACAGGGCTGTGTTTCCAGTGACAGCTGGCAACCCAGGTGAGCCTGACCTCATTGCCACAGAAGTAGGAAGTTATAAAAACTCAGAAGAGGGAAAAATTACTGTGACGTACAGATGATTAAGTAAATTGTGAAGAGGTCCAGTGGGAATACTATGAGCCTAAGGTATCTGCTCAGGACTCTGTTAGCTATGGGCAGAAGCACTGCTGGTAGAACATTGTTACAAAGCCAATTACATCCTAGTGATCTAAGAAATTCCCCATGTACCTCTTAGATGCCTGACTTCGGTTTTGGCGACTGCAAATTTCGATGCCTACAAACATACTGTTTGGCATAGTGCTGGATTACAGTACTCGTCAAAATATAATATTGCAAAAAAAATGTACTTGAAAAGTAACTAAATAAAATTTAAAAAAAAATATATATATAATATTGCATTCTCTCACATTGTGAAGTTATTTCTACTTTTTAAGGACTATTTCCACCTGGGAGCTGTTTCTATGATCAAAAAGAAATTATGAACCTCAACTGACACCTGAGGTAACTGAGACCCCCCAAAAGTTGTTCCAAACCACACAAAAGTCCTAAGCACAGGTTGTCTAGGACCCAGAGCCTGCCACCTCTCCATCCAGGTGGGGAGACAAATGTGTCCACGGCAGTTATCTGACATTAGAGGCAGGAACCTGAGAGTAATGGTTGTTTGCCAAGTGTCCACAGACCCTTGGAGAAAAAGGCCTTGTAAACATGCAACATATTAAGCTGATTAGTACAGGGGAGATTCCTTGAGGATGGCATTTCAGTCCGAAACTCCCTTCGGCAGCTCCCCAAACAGTAGGTGGCTCTGTAAAGCCAGTTTTTCCTACAGTGCAGAAGTCTTAGCCACGGTTGGCCATGCATCTTTTCCTCAGAACAGAGACCTGAACACAATGAGAAATTGCTTTCAACTCACAGGGAGTTGGGTTGTGGACAGAACATTTAACTTATACCTGCTCCATTGGCAAAAGCAAGCTTGAACTCCAACTAAAGCTGGTTATTCTTGGCAAGGAAGATGACATGGAAAGAATTGATGTTGACTTCCAGGAGTGATGGGGACAAGGGCACAAGCCATGTTTGTAGAATATGTGCAATGTGCCAAGCCATTTTGCATAGATCCTAGCACTGACTACTCACCACATCCAGTAAAGTAAGGAGAGTCGTAGCCTTCTAACACATGAGAAGGCCTTGTAGAGATTAACAAAAGTGCTCCAGGTCACACAGGTGGTGAGTGGCAGACTCCCAACTGGCACCCCATTATGTCTCAAAAGGCCCCTGCTTTTTAGCATTCTCAATTCTAAGTCAAGCCGAAGTCTAAGTCAAATGAGGCTGAGAAAGAATGGGGTCAAGTCTTAGAAATCTGCCTCTGTCCATACTTCTCCATAGAAGGACTGGATACTTAATGTCTGGGGCCCATTGAAAAATGAAATGCAGGGACCCCTGTTTAAAACTTATTAAGAATTTTAAGACAGCGATAGCAGAGAATTAAACCAAAGACAGAAATCTTCTGAGCACTAAGCCCCGTTCAACCATATAGGTTGTATGTCCATGAAGCTGTCCCTACTCCAGTGACTCCAAAACAAAAGTGACAAGGCAAGCGTCTTGAAGTAAGGGGCGAATCTGGAAATATAGTCCAGTAGTAGGAAAATGGACCATGTGGTCCTCAGAAGCCTTACATCCTATCATGGGCCTGCTCATCACATACACACACACATACAAACACACACACACTCGTGCACACAAACTGCCTGGGGGAACTCACAGATCAAGACTGATAAAAATTACAAGACAAGGCCCTGGGGGCAATTGTAACCCTTTTTCTCATCTCAGGAAGATTCAAAATAGCATCCTGGTGACACAGTGAATGAAAGAATATCACTCCTACCACAGCTGTCACTTGTATTTGCAATCAGGTGAATTATAGAGATTAGCCACATCCAAGAATTACTGCACTTTTTGAATGGTTCTGTGCATGCCCCTTCTTAAGGTGGAATTGCTCAGTCAGGTTCATGTCCAGACTCTGGAGAGAGCTTAGGAAGGTCCGTGCTGCCACCCAGTGTTCAGAGAACAGGCCCAGGAGGTGCTGCTGAAGAAGGTGAACATCTCAGGCTCTGCAAGGGTGGGAGCATCCCAAAGTTGCAGAGAAGGATGCTGTAAAATGTTCACAAGCCCCTGGCAAGCTTATTTTAGAGGTCACATCCTACATCACCTCAAAGATGTTAAAATGTGCCCACATCCCACACTATTTATTTCATCAACTTGCAATTAAGACGAGTTCAGTTGTTTTTGAGTGGGTCAACATGTCATATTTTGTAGAAATGTAGTTAAACATTTGTTTTGATTTTGCAATTTTCTTTTTGAATTATGGATCAAGTGTGGGAGCTTTTGGGGAGAAGGGAGGGCTCTTAAGAATTACCCTAAATCAGAAATACTTCTCAAGCATCTAGACCCTGGGCTCAGTGCACTTAGTACCTGCTACTGTGGACAGGCATAAAAACAGGAGTAGCAAGGAGAAAATACGGGAATATTGGATCTGGTCACCTCTGACAGCCTGTGCACTACAAGTATTAGTCCTTTTGTTGTTTCCATATAAAGCCAGAGTCTTGGTCTGCTGAATTAATCCAGAAAAATCATAGGCACATCATGGCCAGGATCTACCACACATTAGTACTCAGATTTCATCGTTTAAATCACACACACACACACACACACACACACACACACACACACACACACACACAAAACCTTTGGTCAGCTGTGCTGCCTAATGCCATTCCCAAATGAATCCCATGGCTTCCCACAGCAATGGGTTTAACAGGCAAGCAGTATGGAGTACCATGCTCCAGAGTCTCTGAATCCTTCCTGAGGGTGAAGAGACTTTCAATGATTTGAGATATATGATAAATCCCCTCACACAGCCCCTGCAGCAGAGACACAATATGCAAATATCAACCCCCTGCTTCTTCCACCGGACCTCGTCTCTGGTTGGCAGGGTCAGTTAACTCCTTGGTGCTGAAGCACAAGGGTGAAACCAGGAAAAGCAGTCTGCACATAATTACACACTTTTCCCAACTTCAACTGTGGCCTAAGGAGGATTGTCCCTAAACCAAAAGCTCTTCCACACCACATCGTATCACCCCTTCACCTAGCTGGGCCAGAATGAGGGCAGTAGTTTTACAGATTACACTCATTCCTTAGGGCCGCTATAACAGATAACCACAGACTTCATGGCTTCAAACAAAACAAATGAATTTGCTAGCAGCCCTGGAGTTCAGAAGACTCACTGGGCTAATAAAAGCCATGTCAATGAGACCATGTTCCTTTCAGAAGCTCCAAGGCAGAATTTGTTTCCTTGTCTCCAGTTCCTGGAAGCCTCCTGCATCCCTTGGCTCATGGCCTCTTCCCCTGTCTTCAAAATCAACCACATAGCACCTTCAGGTCTTTATGACTCTCACCCTCCTGCCTCCGTCTTAACAGGAACCGTAATGATTATGCTGTGCCCACCCACATAATCCAGGACAATCTTTTTGTCTCAGGATCCTTAACCACACCTGCAAAGTCCCCTCTGCCATGTAACATCTCATGTGTACAGGTTTTGGGAATTAGGACAAGAACATTTTGAGGAGGGGGTTTATTTTGCCTCCCAGAGGTGTCATTTCTTTTAACACAAATCATCTCTGTTCATTATAGAAAAAATTAAATTTACAGAAAAGTTTAACATTAGGAAATGGAGAACACAGTCACTTAAAAAAATGTCCATTTTGTTCTTTACAGAAAACCTACTAAATAGTCTCCAGTGAACTTTTTCCAAGCCAGCATGCAATGCAACCACCTTCCCATGTCACCAGCTGCAACTGTGATCGCCAGCTCTCGAAGGACTGTCCAGTGTTCTGATACTGCCCGATGACTTTTGAACAGGTAGGTCTTTTCCAGTCTTCTGTACATACCAATAATTACATCATAACCTTTTTGTTAATGCATATTTGTATACTTGCCTGATATTTTCTAAGGGTAAGTCGCAGAAATGTAACGGCTATGGCTGCTTTTAAGGCTTGAAATGCATTTGGCAAAAGTGCCTGCGGGAAGTCAGTGCGGAGTCAAACTCCCCTGCAGAGCAGATCTTTACCCTCCTACCCCAAACCCTGGCCAGCATCAGACTTTTATCAGCTGATAGACTGGCTGAAATCTTGTAATTGGTTCAATTCATAGTCCTTTCACAACAAGTAAGGTTAAACTTTCTGTATATTTATTTTCTATAATACTTACAATTCTTTTGTTATATTCTTTTCCTATGTTAAAGTGCTTGTAGTTTTTTAATAAGTGTTCATCAATCTTTTGTTAACCTATGTCATATTTACCACAAATAATTTTCTCAGTTTGCTGTTTTTTAATTCAGTTTTTATTATACAGAGGTTTCATTTTTGTAGTTATATCTATCAGTGTTTTTTTTCTTTTTAAGATTTTACTTGATTTGATTTTTTAGACAGGGAGGAAGACGGAGAGAAGCATGAACAATGTGTGGTTGCCTCTTGCACGCCCCCTACTGGGGACCTGGCCCACAACCCAAGCATGTTGGGAATCAAACTGGCCACCCTTTGGTTCACAGGCCAGCACTCAATCCACTGAGTCACACAAGCCAGGGCCTATCAGTGTTTTTATTTATAGTGCCTGCCTTTGGTCTCATGCTTAGTATTGTGATATTTTGGTATCACAGGCCTCACCCACCCTAATGTATAAATATTTTCTGGTGGGTTATCAATGCATCGTGATTGTTTTTACCTAAAATGTTAGTGGCATTAGCTAAAAGAATTCTGTTAGGCAGCCACTTGAAACACAAAAATGCTGCTCCCTGTGGGATCGACACCAGGCTCTAAATAACGGGCCTGTCATGTGGCTGTGTCCAAAGGCTTGGCAGCACTGTCTCTAATTGGGGTTACACCCGAGCTCTTAATTCATTGTGATTTTCCAGCCAAGTGAAGAGCTTTCAGAGGGAGGCCCTACCTACCACCTCTTTCTATTCAGTTGACATAAGTATGACCCAGCCCTCGCTTGTCATAGTGGAGCAATTTAATCTAATTTTCCTTGTCACTTACTTCCTCTGTTCTTTGGACTGCTGAGGTGTGGGCATAAATTTCATGAGATGGAGTCTGAGACTGTGGAGCTCTTGGCTCTGGCTATGTTGCTCTAGGCTACAGCCAAGTGGAATCAGAGTGAAGGACTTTGGAAAGCAGATCTTAAAGAATTGCCGCAAAAGACCCATGAACTATTGCTCCCCTCTCAGGGGAAATATTTCTTGGTTATGACCTTATCTGGAGGGATAGCTGAGGACCCATTCAGCCAGTGTTTCCTGCTGAGTTTGTGCGCAGGTGGGAGCAGGAAACCTAAGTTGGCATGAAGGGGACTGTACTCACCGGCCAGACAGGTTTCCCTATACTCTGCAAAACTAAAGATTTAAATGAAAGTACTTCTATTTTCCTGAAAATCTGAGTACCAGTACTTGCCACTGAATAGAGAGAATGCAAAATGGCCTTTTCCTCTCCCTACATCTACAAAAGTATGTGGGAGTAGAGAATCCACTGAGGACAAAGGCCCATTGCTAAGAAGCTTCCTCATTAAAGGAGAAAAGCAGACCACATCTGTTTTTTAGCTCCTTTACCCAACAGGTAGTGATTGAGGACCTGCTTTTACACCTCTCTTTATGCTGTTCCCTCTGTCCAGCATGCTTTCCTCTGCAGCCACCTAGTGAAGTCATACTTACCAAGGACCAAGTCAGTACCTGCCTCTAATTTAAAGCCTTCATCCACATATTTCAAACCCCCCTGCCCTTCCTTCTTCTTCTTCCCTTCAACTCCATTGACCCAGCAGTATCGTATAGTGGCTTTGGAACCAAATGGACTTGGGTTTAAACTGATTCTTCCACCTAATCACTTGGTCCATTGGAACCTTTGGAATATTGACTTAACAGTTGCAAGCCTCAGCATCTTTATCTCTAAGAGGAAAGTATATTAACCTTTATAAGGATGTTGCTTTGCAGATTAAAAAAGATCACCCATGAGATGAATACGAGTGGGTATCTGGCTTCCAGGTGGTTATGTCAATTGATTAAAACCCTAACACAAGATGATATCACTATCATAAAAGGGATACAAAATGCTTCAGCAGTACAGAGAAAAATGAGGTCTTGTCAACATGGAATGATCAGAAAAGTAACTGGAAGGGGCATCGAGCTTCTTGAAGAAGGGGTAAAAGTCTACCAAGTAATGCTTGTGGGAAGAACAGGTCTAAGCAAACTCTGTGAGCCAAAGACAACGGAGGGAAAGACAGGCTATGAAAAGAAAAAATAGCAGGTTCCACCAGAGCCATTTAAAAAATAGATTGTTCTATTGTTTTTTTTTTTAGTTTTTTTTCCATTTCTTGATTTTAGAGAGAGGAAGGGAGAACAAAAGAGAGAATAAGAGAGAGACATCAATTTGTTGTTCTACTTTTTATGCATTCGCTGGGCAGTTCTTACACGTGCCCTGACTGAAGATCAAACACACAACCTTAGCCTATAGAGAGAATGATCTAACAAACTGGGCTACCTTTTTTAGTTTTAAAGCTTCAGAAATGAAGTTTTTTGAGCACGGACTGATATCATTGAAATTATCTTTAGGAAAATCAACTTGGTAATTGTGTCCGGTACAGTTTAGAAGGGATTCATCCGCCAGTTGAGAACTTGATACAATAATCTATATTGAAAAGAATGGCCTTAATTCTGGAGCCAGTAAAATGGATCTAAATTGCAATTCGATCTAATTTGATTGGGTATGAAGAAGAGAATGAATACATCAAAGAGGACTTAGTCTCAGTGACTTAGAGTATGGTAGGCCCATTAAGGAAAACAGAAACCCTTACGGGAACACTTTTTGACATGCTGGGTGGGAGAGCCCAGGAAGAACCACCCAGTAGGAGTCAGAGGGAGGAGAATGGAGGTTAAGAAAATGATTGGCACCAAAGAGAAAGCAAAGCATTAGGGTTTACCCACATCAATGACATAATAAAGATCGTCTGAATGGATGAGATGCCCAAAGATAGAATATAGGAATAATAGAGCACCAAGAACAGAACCATAAATAAGGACTACAATTTAGGGAATAGAAACAGGAAGTAAGACCAGGATAAAGCAATGCCACCTCTGCATGTGATATTTTCCTTTAATCTAAAATGTTCTCGGAGATTCCCCTCATTTAAGTTACAGTCATTTTTCAAGGTTCTTACACAAAACAATTGTTATTAGCTTTAATTTATTAAACACATACTGGTTGCCAGTCACTGAGCTAAGTATTTTACATGCATTATCTCTTTCACATAACCATAAACTGTAAGTACATTAACTGTACCCATTTCACAGATGAGGGATTAAGATTCAGTGAGCTTTAATAATTTGCTAAGGTTTAGTAACAGTTAATAAACAAACCCAGTTTGCCTAGCTCCAAAAATCAAGCTGTAACTTCTTTGTCGGCCTGCCTCTAATGAGTCTTCAGTGTAGTTAGGGTAAGATTCAAACATCTTTATTTTTGAAGCTCTATGGGTGATCCTGGAAGCACCCAATCTAAGACCCCTGCTACATATTATACTACAGCGATTAATAGAAAATCTGACATCAGTGTTGAGAACACCTGGACTAATTGCTTAACCTCCTGGGTCTTAGTACCTTTTCTTCAGTTCAGATGACTATTTACCTAGCAGGGTCAGTATAAAGGGTAAGTAAGGAAAGAAAGGTGAAGCGCCTATGTGCTATACGTTATTGTTGTCGTTGTTGGTAAGCACTCTCCCAGCTTCCCTGGAGCTCCCTCTTCTCCCTGAATCAATTCCAAATTTCCCTCTGTTAAGTCCAAGCTCTCAGGTATCGCTTCCCTGAGGTGTTCACCACCCATGCCCAGGGAAGTGGCACTTTACAGGGGACTTGCTAGTGATGGAATGTCAAAGAAGTTTGAAAACATGAGAAGAGACGACCTGGTTAGATGAGCTATGCTGCTGACCCCTGAGATGGTCTGAGTTCTCATTCCTTCTTCTTTCTGATCTGCCCTTCTAACAATGCCCATGTCGTTATGTCTGTTTCCACTGTGGGGTGGGGGATAAGTGTGGGGCAGCATGCTTAGAGCTCAGCTTCAGGAGACTATGGCATCTAAGCAGACATTTTCCCCTTACTTGCCAGCTCTCGCCCTTCCCCATTGGGAGCCGATGCATCTGGTTTGTTCATGCTTGGGGCCTAGTCCCAGGGAAGGAACTAAATTCCCTCAAGCACACCCTCCACCAAGACCTTCTCTTGGATTTTACAGTCATCTGGCCCTGCCAAACCTCACTCCCAGCTCCATTTCCAGGAGTGGAAAGCATATGGACTGTTATTTCTTTTGCCAAAACTGATCAGAAAACAGAACTTAGTTCTCATAAAAGTTGCCTAGTACTTGCTTCCTTTTTCTTACTGACAATAAAAATGAAGCTCAAGCTCAGGGAGCTATCTTTCTTGAAGGAAATATTTTTCATTCAGATCCAAAACCTAACTCTGTCATTTCTCACCTGCTCAACTGCTTTGATCACCAGGGGAGGGAACCATAAATAACTGAGATTATAATTTCGTTACAATTGTGTTTCAACTCAATAATATTCAGAACTTTTCATTGAAATCCATTGATAATTTTAGAACTTTCCTTACAGAGGTGGAAAAGAAGCCGCAGTATTTTTTTTTTAATTTTAATTACTTACTGGGTAAAATCTGAAAGTATTTAATTATTAGATTTATGCCTCAAGATAAGTTCAATGGTAATTACAGGATGTCTTTTTTTAAAATTCTAATTCCAAATAATTAAATCGCTAACACACTGGATCATTATAATTATAATTAGAATAAAGGTGTCTTATATTTGAGACCAAAGTTTGGCTTTTTGTTTAACCTCTTTGCATCTCATCAAAGGGGAATGCTTTGAAAAGATCTGTTTCGATCTCTCTAATGCTGCTTAAAAACAAAATAAAAAAAACATAATTGTCTGCAGGAATGCTTTTCCACTGCAATATTGGCAGAGAGAAGGTGAGCCCCAAGCATTCGGCTTGCTTGAGGTTCCCAGGCATGCTGAGTTTTTTCTTGCCATTTGTCATCCCTGGGTGCGGGGAGAGCTCAGACACCAGGCAAAAAGATGAAACTGATGCCATGAAAATATCAAGGCAATCAAGGAAGAGGATCCATGAAATAATCTATCTCCCCCATCCCCACTTGTCAGTCTATTTGAGGGTGATTTCTCTGAGCTCCCCTTCAGTTAAAGATGAATGGATGAAGATGGGTTGGGATTGGGTAGAAGCCTCAGAGGGGACTCTACACAGACTAGAAAATCTAGAGCAAGACTCAGGAAATAAGACCTCTAACTAAGGCTCAGTGAGACTTCTAACTAAATGCATGGGTCCTGGCAACAACGCTTAACTGAGAAAAAGCGTGCTATCCGTTCTCTGTTGATGAGGTTGTCAGAAACACTTGCTAAATCGGCTCAACCAGCAGAGGAATTGAGTTTAGCATCCTGCGTTCTGCTCTGGGACTTGGGCAGTGGGAAGAGTGGTGGTTTGCGATTTCAAGCAGGAGTTTCAGGGTGGGGGTTCAGGAAGGAGAGGAGACACACATCTTTATAAAGTAAATAAACCATCCCCAGATGCTCACCCTGGCTAGGTGGCTGAGAGGAGAGCACTTGATTATTGGAGAGCATTTGAAGGCTGGTAAGGTGAGCAAACAAAAGGGGGGAGCAAAAGAAAAAAAAACTACAAAGAGAAGGCCAGAGAGCAATCATAATACTTAGAAAAATGTCACATTAAAAGCTCCAGCTGCCAAAGGCTGGAGGGAAAAGAGTCCAGACAATAGCTGAGGGAACAAGTCGAATCTTGTGTTCATTCCTGTGGTTAAAACAAGTCTGTACGACCACAAGGAAAATTCCATTCTCCTCAGACCTTAACTCCCTGCTTACCTGGGCTGCAGACATTTTTTTGTTGTTGAAAGGCCCCTTAAAGTTAGAAGTGGCCACGCACAAAGGCCCAACCTTCCTCCTCCTACCCCAGCCTTTCTCTCCCATTTGTATCCTCACATCTTGAAAATTACCTCCTTTGAGTGGCCTGCTTACCATGCTGACTGAAGCATAAAGAATAAGGCAGGGTTCAGGAAGAGGACAAATCCCCTTGCCACCTTCCCCACCCCCGAACCACAAGCCATGTTCATTTTCCAAGCCTTGTAAGCCATGGATGTCAAATAAAATTATTCACTAATTCAGTAAATGTGTATTGAATGCCTATTATGTTTCAGGCTTTAGACTAGGCATTTGGCAGGGACCACCATGGTCAAGTTGTTAAGAACATCCAAGTCAGGCACAAAAAAGATTTGGGTTCACGAGCTGCTGATTGTGTGACAAACATAGTGAGCACTGGACATTGTGTACATGGAATGTGGTCTTTTCCTTTTCTTCTTGGAGTTTTCATGAGTCTGGCTGACAAGGGGCCTGCCTGCTGGAGTCAGTCCAGACAAGTGTCTCTCTTCCTGACCAATAATCCCAACATCTGCTCATTTTCATTCCTCCTGGACAAGGCTTGGGTTACCTCGCTCTGGTAACTCTCCTGTCATTGTCTCGGGTCCAGGACAAGATGGAAATCAAACTTTCTTCTTTAAATAGCCCCTTTAATTCCTAATTCAGAGAGGTGTGGTCAGCATACTCAGAGAGGGAGAATCTACGCAGACAGGCATGGGTGGTGGAAACAAGCGTCGCTCCCCACTGAGAAAACCTAACACCGATAACCAGATCCTAGAGGGAGGAGGCCAGATCGGTAGGCTGTGTGTGACACTTCACTGAGATTAGAATTTATAGTCAAACTGAGAAAGATCTGTGACTTGACATCTTCTGCGCTCACCTTTAAAAACCTTTCGGTAAACTCCCACACATGTTTAGTAATATAGGGAGAGCTGTAGGAATTGATCCGTGCCCTCAGGGAGCTTATAGCAGTGGTGCACTTACAAATTTGAACAACCTGTTCTCCTGGAGGGGGTAAGGAGGTAAATGGTACCACAATGGTTGATTATCAGGTGCCAACATGAGGAGTTGGGAGGAAATGAGCACAATCAGCTCTCGCTGTCTAACACAAACTGACCCCAGAACACCAATGGCTGGTAATCTAATTAACACAGGACACAGAGGCAGACTCTCCTGACCAACTGACTGCTTGGCATCAGGTGGAAAATCTTCAAGCAAAACCCAGGGAGGGGACATATTTTAGGGGGAGCAAGAAAAATGGCTGCACAGCTAAGTGGAAACTGAGAACAGTATCTGTGTTTTCCCCTCTGGTTTCTCAGAAGTACAGAGAAACATGGGAGGTCAGAGCCCGTCAGGACCTTGGGGCTAATCAAGACCAACATCCCTTCCCACCCCACACAGAAGAGGAACTGGGGGGTGCAGGCATGGAGCGATTTAAGTAGCCTCTCTTTCAAACATATGACTTTCACTGATGGTTTCATTTTCCCACTCATTAGACTGGAGTACTGAGCAAGAACTTTCAAAGAAACTAGATTATTAAAAACAAAAACCCACCAGAATTCCCTGGGGCCCTGCAAGCACCCACAGAGCACAACTGACTGGCTGTACTGCTGATGGCAAATGGATGAAGGTGCCACCAGCTTAAAACCCAGACTCTGAGTTGTTATTCAATTACTTGCCCTGGACACAAGCTTTCTCCCAGAACAGAAACAAACCCACAAGTCCGCCAGGGTCTGGCTGCCTTCGCCTTTGAATCATTGCTAAGGAATAAGCTCTCTCTAGGAAGAAAAAAAAAATTTCCATGTGAAAAACCAGCAGTGATTTTCTGGGCAGGAGAAGTGCGGCTGCATCTCTTGGGAAAATGTAATGGGATGGCAAGCTCTTTGGTGCCGAGGGAGCTCCAGCCCTTTCCTGTCTGTAATTCATGATCCCTGAGACAACTATGAGCAATGAAAAGGCATGAGTCAAAGGAATATCAAGTAAAGCCAGATTTAGGAAAATAACACATTACATTTAAATATCCATATATATTTAATCTGTGTTTAATAATGCAAGGAATACATTAGTCAAGGCTTAGGCAGATTCCAAACTGATGGTAGTTACAGAGCCGCCTGGCCCTCTGAAGTTTCCCAGCCTCGGCGCCACAGGAATGAAAACTTGGGGAGGAATGAAGCCTGTCATGGCAAACCTGGGACACTGCAGACATGCAGAGAGATTGCAGAAATCACCACACAGACTGCTGCATGGAGGAGAACTTGGGATGAAAGAGAGACCCTGAGCTCTGGTCTCTGGACTCAGTTACTCCATTTGCCATGCTCTGCAAGGCAGGGCAGGAAGCAGGGGGTAACATCAGGGAGAGGCAGACAGACCAGGATTGAGCTTTAATTCTAGACCACCAGGTAGGGAATGACTGCCTGGGCCCCTGGGCAAAGTCAGAACATATCCTCAGGGGGCTGCGGACTTCAAGCCTCTTGCTGCCATCTGGAGGGATGAACAGGGTGAGAGTGTATTTGAGGAGGAAGGGGGAATTGAAAACACGCCCAATCTTTAGGGCAGCCATTTTCCTCCAGACGCTGGGAAGGAAATCAGTGGGGACACAGTGCAGTAAATGCCAAGTGGCAACTAGGACGAGGAGAAGAGAAACAGGATGAACTGCTAAGAAGTAGAATAAATTCTCTTGCTGTCATTGACCATCATCCAATACAACAAGCATAAAGCCCCAAGTACTCTGAGCTTGGCAAGACTTCCTTACTCCATTTTGGGTAACTCGTTCTCCACACACTGGAATCCCAAAACAGTCTCTAAGTCCCTCAATATCCTCAACTAAGGCAGACTAAGGAACAAAACCGCAGCAGGAAAGTATCTCAAAGACTACCAAACCCAAACTTCTGATTTTACAGCTGAGAAAACTGAGGTTCAGGGAGTCAATGCAGCCCATCCACATTGCCAAATCAGTAGGGGAAAGCCCATGTTCACATACACGGCCTGCCGCACCCCCCCAGCCCCCACTGTTAAGTCCTTAGTAAAGGAAGGCAAATGAATTAAATGCCAGGCACTATGCTAAGAATGCAAATATGTTATCTCCCAAAGATTACATACTAGCAAACCTCAATAAAAGTTTACAGTCAAAAAAAAAAAAAAAGCTTGGCTCTAATTCTGGTTTTGCTGTTTTTCAACTAGGTTGGTCACTGCACTTCTCCAGGTGGCATTCTGCCCGTCACCAGTAAAACTTCCATGTGTCACCCACCAAATCACAGCCTAGCCTCGTCCAAGGCACAGGGGAAGAGAGGAGGGAAAGAAAACTTGGATCAGTGAAGTGAATGAATGGACTACTCACAAAGGCCTGGGGGTATCAAACTGTGATGAAGGTCCAGAAATGGCCCAACCTACCTGCCCTACCTAATCCCACATGGGCTCCTCCCTTGGAGGGAAAACCAAATTACATCCTAGTGTCTCTTTGAGTTAAACACAGCTTGAGGCTCACGCTCATTCTAGCAGTTGGCACTTGGAAAAAACATGAGCTGTGACTCACCCATCATTTTAAGCCAAGTATTTTGAATTTGCTCAGGGCAGGAAAATGGCTGGGGGGTGAGATGGGGAGGGAAAAGGAGGACCCATATAGACGATGGCTAAGAACTACCCAGCTCTGTTCCAAAAAGACAAGTACAGGGGAGACTCTCAGAACATACGCTCCTTTTCATGTTGTTTCACTGCCAGGAGCCTCCTAAATCATCATGAAATGGCATCTTTCTGCCTGTCTCAATCATGTATTATGGGGCATCAATAAAAAATGGGAAGTTGTAGGACCAAAAGGCGGGAAAATCCAAAGGGAAGGTGATGGAGAGGCATAATTGAACACATAAATGAATGAAACTGTTAAATCATGGTTAAATTATGCTGGCAGTGGGAAAAAAAGTTCCTGCTGCAAAATATTTTCAATAAAATATTGAAATTTTTCTCCTGGCTGACAGCAGCATCCCCCAATCATAAGGATAGAAGTCTGTCGCCGGTGGGTCCCATTAGATCATGAGCTTGGGCAGGACCCCTGAGGATGGAGAGTTTTTAGGTGCTTCTCAGTACATACTCATAGAATGAGGCTCCTTGAATGGGTCCACATTCACCACCTGGTGCTACATCTGTGATCCAGCTATAGCTGGGAGCCAGTTGACTAACTCTATGCTTGTTTCTCCATTGACTCCCTTTGGAACACTTGGGGTTCCCACTTTAGTGGAGGGGAAATTGAGGTTCCCGAAGCTGTTACTCAAAAATAAGTTACAACTATACAACTAGCTCTATACTCTCTCAACTACCATCATATTTATTATCACTGTGACATTTACTAATGTTATCAGGTAGGAGACAAACTCTTTCAGCAGGAAAGCCATGTCTTGCTCACCTTTGTATGCCCAGAACCCAGAAAGCTGCACATTTACTAAATATTGTGTTGTATGAATGGATAGATGCATGCATACATGGAAAGGTGCATGAGGGAATCCATGAGGGAATGGATTCCCATCTTACAGCAGAGAGGCTCAGAGAGCTTAAGTGACTTTCCTAAGACTGAACCAAATTGTGTGGGAGTTGTAGCCAGCAGCCAGGCTTTCAGAATCCCAGTCCTGTGCTCTTTCAACATATTTATGTCTCTTCAAGGGCGTACAGTAAACTGGAGAAGAGCCAACATGAGGGACCCCTGTACATTCATTCACACAAGCAAAAAACACATTTTTTCTCCGTTGGGATTGTGCCTTTGATGGTGGCATAGACTACTGTTGAACATTTAAAGGATCTTGAGGGTTTCTGTATCCAAAGTAAGTTTCTAAAATCCTCTGGCAGAAAATCCACATAGAAGTCAGGACAGGACATTTCATAATAAGGCTCTCCCTCTCCTTGTTTCCAGGGATGTTTGCTATGGGTTTGGCAGGAAAACTTGCTGCTGTTCAATTTCTCAGACGTGCTTGGGCCCTAAGCCTGAGTGGGAGAAACACATGTATCAACATGCCAGGGGGATAAAGTCACTGAAGAGTAGGTTTGTTAGGACAGGCAGGCTTAGCAGTCTGACAGGTGTGCAAGGCTTCCATGCTACCTTCCACCTTAAGAAGGAGTTGCTTGGCAAACATATCAGGTAGCTAGAGGATGAGTCTGTCCAGGGCCCCTGCACAATCGGGGGTAGAGAGGTGAGTTGGGGTGTCTGTCAAAATAGTTAAGGAACACCTGAACCTCTCTCCAAACAGCAGTGGTTCAACCGAACTGTGCTTGCTTAGGAGAATCTTCAGGAGAGAAGACAAGAAATTCACTTTAGAGTCCTCTACTGACTACCAAGAAATATGGTGTGGCAGGAAGTGACTCTGCAGTGGTTATGCGTGCACGCGTGTCTGTGTGTGTGTAGATTTTCATACAGGAGAAAAATATGGAGGATATGGACAGAAGATATTGTCAGTTTTAAAAAGGGCTGTATTATTTGCACCTTCCATCTATGCAATAAGTAATCTTGCTGGAGAAAATATGAATGTGAAGACTGAATTTGTCAGGGTTCTCCAGAGAAATATAACCAATAGGATGTATGTGTATGTATAGATAGATAGTTAGGTAGGTAGGTAGGTAGGTAGGTAGGTAGGTAGGCATGTAGGTAGACAGATATTTTAAGGAATTGACTCACACCTTTGTGGAGACTAAGAAGTCTAAAATCTTCACAGTAGACCTGCAGGTTGGAGATCCAAAGAGATGGTATTGCTACTTGAGTCCAAAGGCGGTCTGCCACTGCCTGGAGAATTCACTCTTTCTCAGAAGAGGTCAGCCTTTCTCTTAAAGTATTCAACAGATTGGATGAGGGCCTCCCACATTATGAATGGTAATTCACTTTATTCAAAGTCCGCTGGTGTTGGAACGTTAAACTCATCTAAAAAAAATCTAGACACGGAAATGTCCAGATATGTTTGACCAAATACCTGGGCATCATGGCCTGGCCACTCTGATACATAAAATTAACCCTCACAAACACCTTTGGAGTGTTATTCAGCAATAGAGACATATTCTTTTGGGGTCCTCTTTTTGACAAAACAAACTGATAAACAAACACTTTGAAATATTCTGAATATAAAAAATAAGTTCATCAGTGAAGGGGTCAGGCTCAAGGAACAGGTAATGGATTTTCACTTCAGACTCAAAGAAAATTAAAATCAAAGCAAGGGGAGGAGGAGGGGACCTTCAGACTGGACAGTATGAAACAGACTAAAATGACAGGAAATGATTAGAGCCACAGGAGGTGGCTGATAGAGAACGCTGACAGATGAAAAGTAGACTACCAACTAAAGCAGTAGTCAAGTGTTTCAAAGAAATCGAGTTTTTGCCCTCATTACTCCCAATGCAACCAAGGTAGCAGGGGAAGAAGTGAAGTGAGTGACTGAATATGTTGAGTATGTCAGTGTATATCTATTTTTTTAATATTTGAGGCATACTTAAATGAAAAAGAAAGGAATAAGGAGGAGAGGCCAAGAATATAAGTATTTAAGAAAGATTTATTATCTTAAAAATGAAGAATAACAAATAAAACTGAGGAAATCTCTGTCCACCTTGACTTTCCATGACCAGTGAAAGAAGGACCTAAGGGTATTTTGAGGGGCACAGTGAAGATGCATACTATCTTCCTTCTCTTCCAGTCATATTTCTTGGGAGACCCACCAGGGGTCACTCCTTTGGGCTATCACACTGGATGGGTGGGCAAATCGAGCAGAGATCAGCCCATGACATTTAGGAGCTCCAGGCTAGTAGGGTCACGAAGAACTCCTTCAGTGCACGTCCAAGTTCCAAACAGAGTCCACAATGATTCCTCTAACGCCCAGTCATAACCAAGCTTTGCACAACTCAGAAGACTCCAGGAACTTCCTTGGCCAAATGAACTCAGTACTGGTACCTCTGACTCTCACAACATGATCCTAACTTTCCCTTCTGATCTTATTTGCTTCCATCTATGCCCCCGCCTATGTCCATCCCTCCAGCCAAACCTTTCTACTTCTGGTTCCCTGAACCTTCTCAATGTTTTCCTGCCTCTGTGCTAGTTCTGGACGCTCTGTCCTCAACCTGGAATTCTTCTTTCCATCCTTCCGCTCACCCACAGAGCTTTCCAAACCCCGTCTCATACTGTCTTCATCATGAAGTCCTTTCTTTTTTTACTTTTATTGCAAGAAGAATGAATGTACTATAAAAAAATTCATTCATACTAGGAAAGGGTAAAGTAAAAAGTTTGCCCACGTCGTACCTTCTACCACCACTACCAGGAACAACAAGTGGCTTTAAGAGTTGTGATCAGTTTAGTGGGCACCTCTGATACCCCCAATTTAGATAAGTAGATATCTCCAATCTCTGAAGTGCCCTGGTACTTTGTATTCTTGTTATGATACTTTATCCTTTTCTGCTTTGTCTTACAGTTATATGTATACTTATTTCAATAGATCCCAGCACTGAAGTCTTTCCTCACTAAAACGTAACTTATCTGAGGATCATCTATATTTCCCCATCACAGAGCTTTGGACAATCAGTTCTGTATTTGACTTAATTCATCAAACGTATATGAGCACATGTCCTGGACCCTATTTGGTGAGAGACCAAGGAGAAAACAAAACAAAAAAACTCATACAACCAGCCCCGGCAGCCTTCAAGGAACCTGCAATTTAGGTGGACTTTCTCTCCCACCAAAAAACAAACAAACAAAAAATGTTTGCAGAATTGTTAGATACTAACTACATAGAGACAACAGATCTTGGCTCTGCAGAGGTGATCCTCATTTGAGCTAAAAATTGCCTACCAAAAATATTTAAGAGCACTTACAAAGCCATCATCAAACGACAAATGATACTGAGTTCAACATGGAGACAGGGAATGAGAAAGAATGTCGGTGGAGAGTGGGTTAATACTGCACTTCTCTAGAGGATGGTAACTGAAAGGGGGTTGGAGCACCTGGGACATTATTTATGATGCATTGAAGGCTGTCAACAGCATCCTTCTGGAGAATTTCTCCTGCTAGCGGAAGTCATTAAAAGAGAAGGCTCTGCCACACTGGAATGGATAAAGCCTTCTAGTTTCTAATCCCTCTGACCCTGGAGATGAATTTCTTTTTCCATTGACCTTTCCTGGTCCTCAGTTATCAACTATTATTTATATTTTCAGCCAGTGTAGCATATACATAGTGAAGAGGCTTTTATGTCCAAAAGATGAGGGTTCAGATGTCAACTCTGACACATCCTTATCATGGACTGAAGCAAATGAGAGCCTGAATTTCCTCATTTGTGGAATGGAGTACAGCACCTAACACATTGGGCTGTTGTGAGGCCAAAAATTTATTGCATTTGTTTGATCTCGGTGGGTGGCACAAAGCAAGTGCTGAATAAAGACGAGCTATTTTTATTGTTAGGTCCATTACCTCTAACTAGAGCACAACCATTTTGAATAGAGGAGTGAGAGTACATCTCCTGCCCCTCTGAGCTCCCAGATTCAGACCCCCACACTAAGAGCATTCATTGATGCCACTAAGCTTCCTGCCTCTGCTTGAAGAACTCTGTTCCCCAGGAGACACAAATATACAAGCTCTTACATCAGTTCATTATGGGTGGAGCCAACAAAGGGAAAGGGTGGGAAGGATCTGTCCCACAAATATCTGCAAGATGGTTTAAGCCTGGTAGGGATGAAAAGAAAGTATTGGTATAAGCAGGAGTGTGAATGACCAAAGGATCTCTTTTGTTACACTGTACAGAGGCTTGAAACTCGTCCAAAACAAAGTGTCTTCAGTTTTTTTAAGACAGAACTAAATCTGTAAAGAGAGAGTTTATATTTTGTTCTTTAGAAAAATATATTTATACAAAATATTCACTATTATCTCACTGGGCAAGATGGCAAAGCCATAGCTTGTGAAAAATATGGCTATGAGGCAATGACCTTAAGTCTTGAGAGACCTGAGCCCAAACCTTTGCACTGATCTCCAGAAAAAGTGTTACCGAACAACAAGAGGTCCGAGGGAGGGGCAATACAATATTTGGCCCACTTAGGGATGCCCAAAACTGCTATACAACAGGGGCCCCTCCCGAAAACAAAATACTAAAATCTACTGGGCCCTTCTGTCCGCCGCCAATTGGAAAGACATCTCTTAATGCCAGAGATTTGTGAAAAGGAAACAAAATGTTTATCTAATGCTATTCAGGCCTAATGCCTCCACTAAAATATCAAAGTCCTTTAGGGTATACACCTACACCCACACAGCGCTCCCTTCTCCCACTGTCCCAACTCCGGGTACCGTAAATCAGGAAAAGAGCACACGTCTGTGTTGCAGGCCGCTGGCACCGTCAGCTGTGTCACTGTGCAGGATCTCGAGTTAATCCAAAATACTGTGGTACCCTCTCACGGTCCACTGGCAAGAGTTATTTGTACCCAGTTCCAGTCAAAGTCTCTCTTGCTTTTCAGGCCCCGAGGCCAAAGGGGGCACCCCAAAGCCACGTGGGCCTCTTCTACCAAAGCTGCAGGAGTCCGCACTCCACCAAAAGCATGTGGCTGTCTGCTTCACCTGGCTGCAGGGATCTCCATTCTGGCAAAGCTGGGTGGTTTTTCGCTTTCACCTGGGAAAGAGGGGGTCCACACCCTGCCAAAACCACGTGGCTCCCTCTTTCACCTCACCAAGAGGGGGTCCTCACTCTGCTGAAACCGCGTGGCTCTCCCTTCATCTGGCCAAGTGGGGACCCTTCATGTCCTGGAGCCAGTCTTTTCCAAGCTCCCACACACCGGCACCCTCACTCAGGAGTGCAGCCCCTAGTTTCCATCTTGAGTCCCAGCCCTTCTCACTCAGGAGTGCAGCTCCTAGTTTCCATCTTGAGTCCCCGCCACAACCTTCTCCCTACTCAGGAGCACCGACCCTAGTTACATTCTCCTGAGTCCCCTGCTACTCCCTTCTCCTTGGCTCCAAACTTGGCCACTGCTATTTAACATATCTATGAAACCAGTTAAAGGTTATAGATATGTTAAATAATCATTCCAGAGGTTAGCTGCAAAACTGTTGCTATGCAAAACAGCTCTCAATGGGCCTGGCTCCATTCATCCATTCACCCTGGGGGGGGGGGGGGGTGAGGACATCTTATATGTCTCTCCAATATTCCTACACACTTTGAATTCTGGACACTATTCCAAATCTTTTGGGGGCCCCCCTGGCTGCACCCTGTATCAAAAGGAATATCCTGTCAAAGAGGGGATGACTATGGATGATTGGCTTGTTTCTTTGGGCCTCAAAAGTGCATGTTTCCAAACCTAATCTCGCTCTCTGTAATGTGCACAAGATCAAACTGAGGGGAGAGGAGATCAATACTGAAGCTCTGTCTGGGGACTCACATCTTTAATGACGTTCTCATTTCCTTTAGTGGTAGAATAGAGCTATCCTCGTCTTTCAAATAGTTGTTTTGCATTTTTTTGACCAAGAAGGATTAAATTGAATTAGATGGGTCTGGAGTAGTTATTAGAAACATTAAATTTGGCATGATGGACATACCTAGAGAAAACATTTACATAAGGAAATCAAAGCTGGACTCATCTTTTTTACCCTGTGGTTTGACCTCTGTCAGTGTTCCGACAAGCAGAATTTAGCTGAATATTTCTTTGGATGGTACATCAAACAGTAAAAGACATTCCCTAAGATACCCATATAAATCAACATTTTTTTTTTGCTAAAAGGGAAAAAAACTGCCAAAAGAGAGAGAGATTTTAAAAAGTATTTATAGACGTATTTTCCATTTAGGCCCTTATTTGAATTTTATTCTCATTTAGCATACAATTCTGACAATTCCATCATTAATGTCAGTGCTGGCAATGTTCCATTTAAAAAAAACACCAATATAGCACAAAATCGAGATGTAAAGAGGATTATGATGTCACATTAAAAGAAGGGAAAGGAGAATTAAAATAAGAGACCTATCTGAAATGATCAGGAATGAAATTCTCTTTGGAATAAAATGGTATTTTTCAGAAATGCAGTCATTTAAAATAAGATTAAAATGATATTTTGTAAGAACTAAAGCAGAATACAAATGGTCTTTCCCTGAATGAGCTTGAATTTGCATACAATAAAGGGTAAATGTAAAGAAGGTATATTTTTAGTCTATTAGACTGAAGCTTCTCCACTTGGCTCAAAATTTCTCACCACGAGCTTCTGCATCGATACATTGGTAGTCCATATTCCCGATGCAGATTCTAGGGATCCATCACATCAAAATCAGAATGGATATGGGGAAGAGAGGGAGATTCTGCATTTTAGACAAGCCTGCCTAGTAACTTTTTAACCCTACTGGTGTTTGAGAACCTCTGGTTTGGAAGGTCCCTGGGAAGAATAATTGGAATAGCCCGAGAACTACCAGTTCCATTAAAAACTCCTGAATTTGAACCCTTCCTATTTCTCACTACCAGAGTGACCTCAGATAAGTCATTTCCTCTCACTAGCCCTCAGTTTCCTCATTTATAAAACAGAAATAATTTTTCCACAGGTTGCCTTGAGTATTAAGGAGGCAATAGCTTTCTATAAAAGCATTGCATGACAAAAGTTATTCCTTATTATATCATTATTGTTACCAGGTAGGCAAGAGTATGATAATAAAAGATAACTTCAGCAACATCACCACTGTTAAGAGAAGGAAGAGGAACTTGGAGAACACAAACTAAGTAGGCCAGAAAATAACTAGCTGGTACATTTCTATGTGATCATCAAATACGTGCCAAGAGTAAATATAAACCCATTGTTTGGCACACTGAGCCGAAAATAATATTGAAGACAATGACAAAATAGAATTAAGCTGGGACAAATCCATGGTGAGGGACCAATGACCAGGATGGCTACAGGGAAGTGGGCAGTCTTGTTTTCTCAGAGACATCTGAACGATGAAGACTGGTGAGTGGAAATACAGGCAGGTGACTGTCTTTGTAGATGTGGAGAATGAAATCAGAGAGGAAAAGAGAAGTTTCCAAAGACTTGTGTCTGAGATGAAGCACAGCTGGATGGAGGAAGGTGAGGCAAAATTGGCATTTCAAAACCAGAACAAAGGAATAATGAAGAATCTTGAGACTAAAGTTGATTCTGAAGCAAATCATAAGAATGACAAAATGCAGTGGATATTTGAAAATATCTCCCTGATCACAAATGATGCAAGTTTAGTTACAGAAAACCAGCCCTGCCCTCCTTTCAGGTTCTTTGTGTATGTGGTAAATGTTTAGGGGAGAAGAGGAGGGAAGGAGACTTTCGTGCTGCTTCTAGAAAGGGAACTTGAAATACCAGGACTCAAAATAGCTGCATTCCAAAGGGACAGAGCTCTGGCTTCCTTTGTGCTAAGCTTTGGAGCTTAAATTTTAACTTCTCAGGGTCCTTCACCTTGAAGTCCAAATAAATTGGTGTTCTTCCTGGAAATTCTCTGCTGTGTCCAGCTTTTACTCATTCTGTTCCCTTGGCCAGGGATGTTCTTCTGTGCCCCTGTCTCTTACCTTGAAGTCCTAATTTTCCCTGAGGAATGATTCCAATTGTCAGCTCATCCACCACACCCTCTTCATTACATCCATCACTTCCTTTTTTTCTGACCTATGTTAGTGTTAGGTATTTACTTATGGGGCTATGTTGATGAGGTTCTTTGAGGTCAAGAATTACATTTGATTCATGATATGTCTCTGGAGATACCTTCTTCCATGCAGTAAGAATGTTTGAAACCCATAGACAAAGTATATCCCCTCATCCTATACCTTTATAGGGCTTTGGGATGGTACTTACCCTGAACTTACAGAATGCTATGAGACATCCCCAGAGAGGAAGAAATAGCCATGGGATTCCCTGCTCATTAGCAGGATTTTAAAAAGACTGCTTCCATGTTAGCAGGCAAAACGATTGCAGTAAAGGGTTGCCTTTAAGATGATATATTATTGACAGTTAAGAACCTGGGGTCCCTGTCTGATCTTTCTCTGTTTTCAGACCTGCTCTTTCTCCTGCAGTTGCATATGAATAGGATGCTTCACCTCAGCATGCACTGGGAGAGCTAGCCTATAGAAGTCTTGTGGCCGAAGAAGTCTCTCTATTGACTGTCTGTTGTATGGGCTGCCTACTGGCTAAAGTCGTAATGCAGATCAAATCAAGGATATTAAAGGATATCAAGTATTGCCCTAGCCAGGTGACTCAATTGGTTGGAGCATCGTCCCATACACCAGAGTTTTTCAGGTTCCATTCCTGGTCAGGACACATACCTAGGTTGCCTGTTCATTCCCCATTTGAAGCAACCCATCCATATTTCTCTCTCACTTTGATGTTTCTCTCTCTCCCTCCCCCTATCTTCCTCCTTTCTTCTCTTTCTAAAATAATTTTTTTAGAAAAGGATGTCCAGTGTCTGAACATGACTCCTTTGTACTCTAGGAGGAATTGGTCAGGTGTGACTAGTTTTTATGCTTGTTTTTACCCAGAGCTTGACTTTGAACTCCTAGTGAATGAGTCCATATTAACAGGATATTTTCAAAGAAGAAAATGCAACATCAGCTTCTGTTCTTGGAGGGCTTAGCAATTGTCTGTGCTGAAAGAGAATGGAGATCTCTCAATCTAACATTCTTATTTCAGAGAGAAACTTAAGTCAGAAAGGGGAAGAGACTGCCTCAAAAGTGGGACTACATTTCTGAAGTTTTCCAACTTCTCTAGCAAGTCCCCCCTCTCTCTCAGCAAAGCAACACTTCAGTTTCCCTGAATGAAGTATCCCAAATCTTCACATCTATTCCTACCAAAGTACAACTTTCCACCTGCTTTATAAATGGGTCCAAAAATACTCTTTGGAAGAATGCAGTGCTGGGACTGCTCACTTGAACAAACCGAACTTGTCCAGCTGAGATGCTATACCTTCATTGCTTCTTCTGCATGCAACTCTCCTCCCTGTGTGCTACCTGCCTCCACCTGGCTGTCTTCAGGCATTGCCTTCACAAAGAGCATTTCTCTGATATCCCTATCCAAATAGTGCCTCCCTGAATCATATCTGTCAACTATCAGATCTCCTTATTTTAATTTTTATTTTAATTGTAGTTCAAGTACAGTTTTCTGCTTTTCCCCCCATCCCAGCCCACCGCCCCCTACAGTCCTCCCCATGTCCCTCCCATTTCCACCCCACCTTGTTATTGTCCATGTGTCTTTTATACTTGTTCCTGCAAACCCTTCACCCTTTTCCCCTGAAATTCCCTCTCCTCACCCCTCTGGTCACTGTCGACCTGTTCTCAATTTCAGTGTCTTTGGTTATATTTTGCTTCTTTGTTTTGTTGATCAGGTTCTTGTTAAAGGTGAGATCATATGGTATTTGTCTTTCACTGCCTGGCTTATTTCGCTTAGCATAATGCTTTCCAGTTCTATCTCCTTATTTTTCAACCACCATGGTAATTATCATGGCCTAAGACAATGGTACTCATTGACGTTATTGGCCGTCTCCTTATAGCAGAACACAAGCCCCAAGAGGTTAAGGACTGACTGTCTTTGTCTAATTCTCTGTAGTATCTCTAGCACCTAGAAGACTGCCTAGTACAGGGCTGATATTTGTTATTCCCTATCGTATAAGTGAGTGAATGAACTGAAAAACAGTTCAACTCTGGCTGTCGCTTACAGATAAGCAGAATAGTCTGCACCTAGAGGGAGGGAGGAGATGATATTTGATATGGACCCCACAAACAAGTGAGGTCTAGAATATTAACATTAATGGCCATGTTCTTTTAGTTAACTACAAATCAAGGGAATGGTAGATAATACTGGGCCAACCATATTGACCAAACTGATTTATTTAAAAAGCTGGTGTGGAATTTTAGTTCCGTGGGGATCCATTGTAGCTGGCAGTATACGCATGTACACAGGGAGTCACAGATGCACCCAAACATGCACAAACACCCTCACACATACACTCAAATACTCCTGTTGCCTCCTTCCTATGAGATACCCCGACAAGGGTTTCCAAACTAAACATAACATGATGTTTTTAAGTTTCTCAGGGGAATCCACCTATCCATGGAACCCAAGAAATCAGAGAGGTTGGTCTATTGGGAAAATAGAGCCCCAAAACAATCACATATGTCATTTTTCATGGGAAATATTTGTTTAGCCCAAGAACTGGCAAAAAAAATTCTGAAAACACAGAGATTTGTTGACATTATTTATTTTTTCATACAGATATATCTCTTCAGCATTAGCTGTACACCTGACATTAAGATGTGAACATCTTCCAACTTAAAAAAATATCTTTTTTTAGTAAAGAAATGTTCACAGTGCATTTTTGTTTTGCCGTTAAACACTGTACAAATCCAACTACGGCAGAGAATTTAGGAGGAAACAAATTCAAACCCCAGTTTAATTTCCTTTTTCCTGTTTAGCTCCCAGCTCAGTATGTAATCTTATAAGTTGACAGGGGTAACATTGCACCTATTAGCACTCATCAACCAAAAGTAGATTGTCTGGGTTTCAATAAATGTTTTCTGAATTGGATTTAGGTTGGTGAGAAAATAAATTAAGTCAGAAAGTCTTTGAAGCAAATTACATATTGAAATGAACAGTTTGATGAACAACTTCCCCGCCCCCAAATAAGACAGAAAGAAAGGAGAAAAGCTGAAGTCTTGCTTTTCCAGGCTGCAAGAATTTCTTCCCCTGTTACATCTGTGAACACTTTACAGGGCAATGTCTACAGTTTGACTTTTACAGCCCATGTTTGGTTGGAGTTTGCATGACATCTGGGGCTGTGTTTTTCGAGACCTTTCAAAGCTAGTGATTTCCAGTTTTTAGGCACCAGAGTATTTATTTTCTACTGTAGCATAATTGTTTATGGCTCCACATTTATTTTTTATGGGAGCAGTGTGAAATGAAAATCAGGGTGAATTAGTAACTTGATCTTGTATCTGTCAGGGCTTGATGGCTCTTACCTGCTCTAGAAGCTAAAAGCCAATGTGCTGACCTCACTCTGCTGGAAAATTGAACACATTGCTGTTGTCAAGGACAAGATGCTCTCAGTCATAAGAAAAAAGGGAGCTGGAAAGGCTAATGAGGAAAGAGGCCATTCACTCAGACAAGAACACAGCATCGTTCCCACCCTCACCCCCCACCCCCGCTTAGAACCTGGGTCATGTTTGTGGCCATAGGTACTAGGTGAAGCTATCTTTTTCCTACTGAGAAAGAAAAACATCCTAACTGAGAAAGAAAAACATCCTACTGAGAAAGAAAAACATCCTAACTGAGCAGCAGCCTGCTCCTCAGTGAGAGAATGAATAAGTACTTGTTTTTCATGCAGTTTAGTCCAACAGTGTGGTGTGCCTGCAAGTAAGAACTAGAAGAGAGGCTGCTTGCCTACAAACTCACCCAGACTTTTCCTGCCCAGCATTAGGGGATTTTTGTTTGTTTGCTTGGTTGTTATTGTTGACTTCTTTTCCTATGTTTTGGATTAAGTTATTTAAACTTGAGACATAGCATTCACTAGACCTGTAAGAATGTAAT
The DNA here is from genome assembly GCF_021234435.1 of Artibeus jamaicensis. Classification (NCBI taxonomy): domain Eukaryota; kingdom Metazoa; phylum Chordata; class Mammalia; order Chiroptera; family Phyllostomidae; genus Artibeus; species Artibeus jamaicensis. Next base: position 920,822 of record NW_026521726.1, read on the forward strand.
TTTGTCCAGGGTCCCACAGTTAGTGGCCGAGCTAGTCTGTACAAGACTCTTTTCTATAAACCAAAGCACATGAGTTAGGGGTGAATGAAAAGAGGGTTAAGTCAGGGATTTAAAGAGCTGCATGAAATAAAGGGGCTTGGAGAGAAAATTGATGGATGGTGCTTTCAGCAGCCCAGCTTTCCCTCCAACTTCTGACTACACTATTCTCCAAGCCTCCCTTTCCTCTTGAGTTCCGTCTGGGCAAGTTCGGATCTCCTGGAATGCCATCTTTGCATTTCTTATCTGGGAGCTAATCACTAAATAGCAGGTGGCAAAGAGTCTGTTTTTCATCTCTCTTGCTCTCTCCCCTCCTCTCTTTTACTTATTTCCTCGGGCTATGAATTTCTGAATTTTAAGCAGTAAACCTCCCTGATTTGTTCACACCTGGAATATCACTCTCTCTTTGTTTGGAAAGTATGGAAAGGAGCAGGGAGAATCACAAGAAGAAGCTGTTGTCTAAAGAGAAAAGGAAGATGTCAGTATTTAAATATTAATGCACACACTCTGTCAGACATGCACACATATACATATTTTAAATCGAGCATGCTTTCTTTTAACTCCTCCATTTCCCTGCTCATCTCCACCCCCAGCCAAAGTTTTGCAAAACAAAGAATATGTACTGTGTGTCACTTCAGTTATCAACACCCCACACAAAGAGGTTGACAGAGGAAATAAGCAAAGTACCTTTGCAAGCCTGTTTGGGGTTGAAATAACAAGTAGAATGCCTAGAGGCTCCCAGAGATTAGCTTAGAATTTGTTCTTACAAATGTTGACTCTTGAGGGAAGCTGTCGTCAACCTCCCTGTCTGTGGCTGCTGGGAAGTTGCAGTTTCTTTAGCTGCACATCTGTCCTCATTGTGGACTTCCCATTTTGGAGAGGACTTCAAAAGGTCTACTAGCTGTGGGCTCCCACCCTTAGTTATCATTTGTCTCTAAACCCAGAGACCAGTGTTTGTGGTCTACTGCACATTAAGCAGGCTATGGAGTAAATGGAACAAAATATTAGACATGAGGGTGTAAATCTACATCCACGGCTTCCAGTCCATAAGCCTTAGGATCCCATGGAAACATCATATTTGCATGAATCAGTACCTACACATTGACTAAACAGCATGACTCGTTTACATTCTGATGTATTGATTTATTCATTCTACAGAGTCATAAGGTACATTTGTGCCGGGAACTGTGCTAGGTGCTGAGTATACAATAGATAATGAACAAGCCAGAACAACTCTGGCTTTGTGGAGTTTCCAGTCCAATGGGGAAGACAGGCACAGAGAGCTACAGAAACACAGAGTGAATGCAATAACTCAGACTGGGGATGTTATATACATAAGGCTGTGATTAATGGCATTCAAATTCCTTCAAAGGTGATAGCGTCTAACATTAAGCATTTGCTCTATCAATGCGTTCTTAATGTGTTAAGTATCTTTATCTGCAGGTCTATAAATGTTTAAGATTAAAATGTGCTCTCCATACTAAAAAGGGTTGGACATCACTGACCTAAATTATCCCTAAGAAACGTCTTTTATATACTGAATGAATTAATTAAATAGCAAGATCACATGCTACCGCTCTGGGGAACCTGGAGAAATCAGGAAAGTACATACCCATTTCACCTCCCCAGGGAGCAAAGAGCTACCCACCTCCGCCCTTGACTTGGGTGAGGTCGGAGGCAAAGTCTTGTGGTTGAGTTTGGCACGCTGTGAAATAGCAAGCCTGGAGCCACGGGACATGACTTGTTGCTCTATTAGACACGCAAGGTAATCTGTTGAAACAAAGAAATAAAGTAAAGCTTATATGAGAGGATTTTCCTGTCAAGAATTATGAATGCAAAAAATAACCCCCAAAGTATAGCTGTATTTGAACAGCAGCCAGGCAAGATAATGGACAGGAAGACCTGTTAAACGTGAGGTCCCATTTAAATGAAACTAATCCACGAAATCTCAGTCCCCAGTAGGGTCTCTGTTTGCATAGTCAAGGGCAGAAATATTAGAGGGACATTTTTAGTGACAATTCTGTCTTAGATAATGTGATGGCACTGAAGTTACAAATTTCACTAAAATATGGTTTCTAAGTGGCTTCTTTTACTACATGGAAATATTCATTTAAAAGATAGTTGGATGGACTTTATGCTTTGTGACAATGGTCAGACAGCAGTGCGGGGGGCGGGGGGGGGCAGGCCAATGTGTGCAAGGAGCACAAGGTTTGATCCCATTGGCTGGATTTTATTCCAGTTCTATATCTAATTCGAGGCTTATTTTTGGCAAATCACTTCTCTTTTATCTTCAACACAGTTTCCTGACTTATAAAATAACAAAGATTGTTTCCAGCTCCTAATACTATGATTCAAGGTCCCCTACCAGAAAGGATGTTTTTCTTATAAAGCTTCTCTTAACGTATGTGGTCACAATTTTGCATCCTATAGAACTTCTCACAGCAGGACCGAAAATCTACCTATCTGCATTAGACCTGGGTTGTGGGATAAGATATTTCCTCACAGGGCCCAAGAGCATCTGCTGGTTCTCTACAAATGACCCCATGAGAAGACCTATTTAAGGAAGGAGATCAAAAAGTCAAATGGTGCAGACCCCTTTGGGAGTTGCCTGGATGAAAAGGATCAGTTTATTTCCTACATGTATCATATGTCTCCCCACCTCCTTCCCCACCACCCCATTCCCACTACCAAGAGAAAAGAAAGAGAAAGAAAGAAAGGAAGGAAGGAAGGAAGGAAGGAAGGAAGGAAGGAAGGAAGGAAGGAAGGAAGGAAGGAAGGAAGGAAGGAAGGAAGGAAGGAAGGAAGGAAGGAAGGAAGGAAGGAAGGAAGGAAGGAAGAAAGGAAGAAAGAAAGAAAGAAAGAAAGAAAGAAAGAAAGAAAGAAAGAAAGAAAGAAAGAAAAGAAAGAAAGAAAGAAAAAGAAAAGCAGATCTTCAGCACAGTTAGACCTCACCCACTTTCAGCCTGGTTTTTCACTGAGGTAATACCTTTATCTGCTGCCAAGTTGGTGTATGTAACCGTTGCTTCATTCTGATTCATTACAGCTTGCTTTGTGGCAGTGAACCCAGGAGCTATTGTTTCCTAGTGACCTCTGGCCTAGTTCTTCCAAAATGCTGTGGGGACAGTCATGAAGGAGTGAGGTGGAAAGGGTGGGGGGAGGGGATTGACTTTCCTTTAGTTAGTCAGTGACCTTTGGCACCGCTATCTCCTGATCCCCTTTAAGCCCTCCAGAGAAGTCACAGCGTAGAAATTCCAGGAAATGCCTCCCACAGTCTGTTAATTCCATAACACTTTTTATTAAAGAGTAAAAACCAAGCATTCAAAACCCCCATGGAGTGTCACACATGCCATGCCCTTTGAAATGAGCTAGTTGAGGAGACCAGGCACAGTGGGAAGAGTGCTTACCGTTTAAAATCAGATAAACCCATTGAACCAACCACAGTTAGACAGACTGCTTGTAGTTCCAAAACTTGCTGTTTTGTTTTAATTCCATGCTTTTCTCATGCTGTCTCCTCATTCTGGAATGCTCTGCCCAACTCCAGAGTTTCTCTTCGCTGAACTAACTTCTGCTTATCCTCGGCACTCAGTTCAAACATCACCTCCTCCAGGAAGTCTTCCCTGACCATCCGCAGCTACATTAGACACCCTTCCCGGTGCTTAACCTAATGTCTATATATTACTACATGGTTGTATAGGTGCTTGCTGTCTTCCTCCCCTAGACTGTGAATTTCTTGTCAACCAGAAATTTACTTTTTTCTTTTTATAGCTTAATTGAATGAATAAATGATCTAGTTCATTCACTTATTAGCAGTGTGTTCCAGGCAGTTTAACTCACTTGTCTGGGCCTCCATTTTCTCATCTGCATATTGGCAATAACACTCTATCTCCCATTGGGATGTTGATCAGCTTAAGAGGTAACATATGTCAAGGCCTAGTACAATATGACACACAGGTATGCAGAATTAATGCACAGAGGGCCAAAGCTTGCACAGGGAATGATGAAAAAGAAAGCAAAAATAAAATAGCAAGGTAATTTTAGAGCAAGGAAGACCTCCATAGTCAGTTTTCAGCCCCCCTTTTTCATAGATATGTATGTCCCAACCAGCAGGTCCCTCATTGCAAGAAAGAAACCTGGAAGTCTTTATTTGTTTTCTTTTTTGTTTGTTTGCTTTTCTTGTTCAATGAGAAACACATAGCAGATCACTCCTAAAGTTTGCTGGAAGTCCAGCATCTCTAGCTGGGTTAACTGATTGATTGGCATAGTTACTCTTGTCATTTCTCCCACTAACACGGGGCCCTAAAAGCCTAAACCACCCTCCCCACACACACACTACTTTATTATAAATAGGTCTTTTCAAGTGAGGTCAAGCTTAACTAGAGAAGTTCTGGGGATTTATTCAAACACTTTGCAGGGACAAAGAGGAAGCACCCATGGTCTGAGCCCCCTGGAAACTTGACTAGAAGCCTGATACTTGGAGGGGTTGCTTCCAAATAAGGAAATGAAGGAAGTTTCCAAATAAAGGAGATAAGGAAGCAGGGGCAGCTTAGCAGAAGTCAGGGCAGCAAGTGCTGCTGGCCCCAGCCCACAAACAATACCATGCCATAGGACTATCCCACGTACCCTTGTTTTCCTCCAAATGCACAAGCACGTGAGCAGCCATTTACTCACCCATCCCCCACTCCCACCCTCAAACATACACTGCCTTCCCTCTGGTAACAGACAGGGATTTCTATGAGTCAAATCCCCCCAAATCCTCTGATGCATCAGACTGAATCAGACCCCATTAGTCACCTACAGCACATGCAAGCCAAAGTTAATTTATTTGACAATCATTTATTAAGCAAGTTCCTAGTACCAAGCTCTGTGCTATGCACTTTAGACCAATGCTTTGTGGAATATGCTTCAGAGCCTTTCTCTCCAAGCCACCCCTAGAAGAAGAAACCATTTTAATCACAAACTGTGGTGAGGCAAGGATTGCTATTCACTTCAGTCCCAAGAACATGCAAGAAGGTGCCAAACTCCCGGGGATCCACAAAACATCCATCAAAGTGGAATGGAGCCTGGGTGCAGTGGCAGGTTAGCAGGGGAGGGTCAAGGATTGGGGTAAGAACAAAAGGAAGGAGGGTTTTCCACAGTATTTCTGCCACCTTTAAACTATGGCCAAGAACCAAGAAGCATTTGAGCAACTTCCCTACGGTCATCTCCAAAGCATCCTAGGATCTGAAAAGCAAAGAGGAAGGAGCTTCTCAGGGAGAATCATGATGGAGGGTCCTAGTTTGGATTTGGTAACAGCCTATTATAAAGGCTTTTAAATATATCTGAAAATGCACAGTCTTTCCAAGGACAGGAAGGTCTATCAACCCTCCCCTTAAATCTGGGTGGGCTTCTGACTTGGTTATAGTAAACTGAATGTGGCAAAAGTGATGCTTCATGACTTCCAAAGCTTAGTGAAAAAAGGCCTCACAGCTTCCATCTTGTTCCCTGGAACATGTGCACTTGGGCTCTGAATCCCAATGAGTAAGACTGCCCCGAGGCTGCCATGCTGTGAAGAAGCCCAAGCATGTGAGTGGCCATGTGTGGATCTGGCTGACAGCACACCGAGGTCCCAGCCCACAGCCAGCACCACCTGCCAGACTTGTGAATGGATGAGACTCCTGACAGTCCCAGCCCCACAGCCTTAAATTATCCCCAGCTGAAGCTCCAGCTGAGGCTCCAGACATTATGGAGCACAGAAAAGCAGTTCCCACCACGCCCTGTTCAAACCCTGGCCCACCAAATCTGTGAGCAGAAGAAAATGATCATTTCAGGCCACTAATTTTGGGTGAGCTGTAGCAAGTGGCAGGGTTTGAGTGATCCAATGGTCCTGGAGGGGAGAATGAGCAGTGTTATAAAAAGAAGAGAAGAATGGAATGCACAAAAAGTTAATGACACTATGGAAGAAGGACAATGACTTTAACAATGCTATATGCACACTGTTTTTTGTGGGGTTTTTTTTTTGAGGTGAAAAAGGAGCCTAATATAATCCCAAACCTTAAACATTGCTTCTGGTGGCCTGACTTTGCAGTGGTCCTCCCACAGTCTCACCAGGTGGTCCACAGTCTCCTACAGCATGGCCCCTCCCTTGTTGCCATTCTACTCAAGTCTCCAGCACCCCAGAGGGCCCCCTGTGGTAGGAACCCAAACGACCTCTCTGTAGGACATCAGTGGACCTGATTTGCAAGGTGGCAGTCAAAAATCAGTTCCTCACAACAGGAGAAAGATGTCACATCCTGGAGATTCAGACCCAGGCAGGGGCTTCTGAAGCTGGAGACTTCGGCTGCTTCTTCCCTTACCACCACCCAGTGGCGCTTCAGGTTTCAAGGACTGTGTCTCCCCAGAGGCATCCAGAATTTGTCCAGTACCCCTGAAATAGTTGACAGTTGTCATCCTAAAAGACCCTAAACAGCACTAAGAGCCCTGATTCCACCCAGTTTCAGTGCAAAGAGCTCCCTTTACTCTTTGAGTTTCTTTTATTTCCACTGCTTGGAAAAAAGATGACCTTTTCACCCCCACCAGACAGCTAGAAATATTTATCCATGTCTACATAGCCCCTTATTAGAGCTCAAGTTCATTTTAAGAAACCCCTTTTGACATCCTTTCTGTAGGAGGAGAGAGAAGCTGACATCAACAGCCCCAGGGCAGGAGTCTACGGCTCACTCAGCAGCATGGTCCCAGGTTGAGGAGTATGCAGGAGTCTTTAAGGTCAGGCATGGTGAGAACTCTACTTGTACACATTCAGTAAAGAAAGAAAGAGGGTTTCCAGTTTTCTACAGCTCACCCACTGACCTCTGTTTTGATTTCCTGAACAGTCCCATTTTCTAAGGGTTCATGCATGTTGCCAGAAAGCCTTGCCATCTGCCTCTGTTTGCTTTGATTTTAATCTTTTCCTTCAACTCAGTGGGTGAATCAGACCTGAAGTTACAGATTTTTTGAACTAGACATGACCTTAGAAATCAGCTGGGAAGGGAAAGTGAATTGTCCATGGTCACACAGCAAGATTTCTTTAGTGTCTGAGCTAGGACTAGAACTAGGGCCCCTGTTAGGCTCTTTGCACTGCGCTGTTACACTTCCCAAATAGTCAGCTCCCTAGAGAGTATGAACTCAGAGAATCTGCTTGAGCCCAACCATCTACAAGAGCTTGGTACCAGAGGTCTTCTTGTCTTCCTCTTCAACTCCCAACCCCAGTCCCAGCCTCCCAACCTCTAGAATATTTGGAGGCAAGCAAAAAAGTCTGGCAGGCCCTGGATGGGTGGCTCAGTTGATTGGAGGATCATCTCCTACACCAAAATGTTGTGGGTTCAATCCCCAGTCAGGGCACGTACGGGCGGCAACCAATCGATGTTTCCTTTCACACTGATGTTTCTCTCTCCCTCTTTCTCTCTCTCTCCTTCCTTCTCTCTAAAATCAATAAACATATCCTCAGGTAAAGATTGAAAAAAAAAGAGAAAGAAATCAGCTTCGCCCAGTACCTCCTGACTCTAGAGCCCTCTTTTAAAAGAAAACAAATCTGGCAGGCAGTTCTCTGCTTTTTAGGCACTCTTGGAATTAAACCTCCTGGTCATTTTAGAAATTAAGATTTTCCCACCCACCTCTCTTTCCACGATTCATTCTCCTCCCAACCCTGGCTCTGATTCCACATCTGCTTTACTGTTTCCCTGGCTGCATGAGGTATTTCCCATGGCCAAGCTTCCATATGGGCTACTTCCTATAAATGCAAACAAGGTATTGGACACACCAATAAAACTTAATTTTAGTCAATGTGCTGTTCAGGTTTGGTTTTTTTCTTTCCCCCATAAACCAAATCTCTTGAACACATTTTCAGGCAAAGTAAAATATCAAGGAAAGAAGAACATGGCTGTTTGCAGGCAATGGAGGAATCACTTAGACATAAATGTTGGCATAGAGGGGCAGGCTGCCCTATATTATAACTGTGTAACTCTGTTTTTCCCCCTAGAACTGACTCCTGAAGAGTTTACATCACATCTTTTTCAAATTCTGCATCCCCCTTACAATCTGAAATATAGTGCTTTTCATATATGAGGATTTCTATAAATGTTTTAGTTGAATACTTTTAAAAAATATAGTGATAGTCTACTATGTAATAGAGACCATATGTTTTCATAGCTTTTAAAAAATTGATTCTCATGACCACCCTATATCAATTATTGATTGCCACAGTAATGATATTTTGCAAAACACCCTAAAGCTTAGTATTATCCCCTTCTACTGTTTTTGTGGGTCTGCAGGTTGGCTCACCAATTCTGCTGATGTAGGCTAGGCTTGGCCAGTCTCAGTGGAGTATGTTCATGTACCTACATTCAGCTAGAGGGCAATTGGGAAAAAGTGATGTAAGATGGCCTAACCTGGAATGGCACTACTGACTGGGGCCTCTCTCCCCAGAGTTCTTCCTTTTCCAGGAGGCTAGCCCAGCCTTGTACTCATGGTAGAGGTAGCAAGTTTCGACAAGAGCAAGCTGAAGCCAGCGAGACTTCTTAAGGTCTAGGCTTATGGCTGCTACACCGTCACTTCTACCACACTTCATTTGTCAAAGTGGGTCATGAGGCCAGCCCCAGATTCAAGGGCTGGAGAAATCAATTCCACCTCTCCATGGAAGGAGCAACAAAGTCACGTTGCAATGTGTTGAAAGATTGTGGTCATTTTTGCAATCAATCCACTGCATAAGTCCAATTTTAAGGTGAAGAAAGAAAATGGAGAGAGGTTAAAAGAATTATTGAAAATGTTATAAAACTGCATTGTGATGATGGTTGTACAACTCTATAAATTTACTAAAAATCACTGAACTATCCACTAACAGTGGCTGAATTTTATGGTATATAAATTACCCTTTAGTAAAGCTGTTAAAAAAACTGAAAAAAATTTTAATGTATTGAAGATCATTCAACTCATCATTGCCAAATCTTCATTTAAATGTAAGTATTCTAGTGCAAAATGCACTAATCTTTTCTATGCACCTATATTTATCATACCTAAAGTATTAGATTCTCAAAATTGGAGAGTCTATGAGCTAGAAAGATGTTTTACAGACTATTTTGTCCAGCCCTCTTTCTTCAAGCTGCTGAATGTGTAAGCCATCTGGCACAGGAGCGTGACTCCTAATCTTAGATTGAAAAACAGAAATAGCAAAAACCTGTCCCAGGTGAAAAATACACCTCATCTTCTCATATGCTTTGGGATCTAGGGTGATCAGTATTGAAAGGACTCCACCCACTGTCCTTCAAATTTGAGCTCCTCTGATTTTTCACTGACCGTGTCCTAAGCAGCCAGGTACCAAATATGCTTAGATTCTGATATGAACATCAGTAGCCTTTTTATTCTGTTTCATTACCCAGTGTCCAAATCAAAGTGTCCTCATTTGGGTTGAAAATGGCTGTATTCAAATTAAAAGTCACCTCCTTTGTGGATAATATCTCTGACATGAGGGCCCTAGGGATAAGAACATTTTTGTGTGAGGTTTTTTTAAGTGGATTTGTGCAATGTGGTCCTGTTCCTCTAAGCATCAAGGGATATCTGAGGATTATGGACAAATTAGGAAGTAGCATGTTTTTTTTCTATAATTTGGACTTGTTTCTGGAGAGAGAAAGAGTGAAATGCTGAGAAGATGCATCCAAGCTCCTGTAAACAGAGCTTTGAGGAACAAATGGAGCAGCTTTCATCAATCACACACAGACCACATCAAACGCTGCCCAAGGAGAATTGCTCACCAGATTTCAGGCAGGGTCAGGCAAGCGTTATCAAATGCTCTTTCAAAATATTAGGAACCAGAATCAGAGGGAGAAAAGAGGTAAAGAGGAGTGCCAAAAGGAAACAAAGCAAATAAAGCCAAGGATGAAGTTCACTGGCAGAAAGGATGACAGGGGAAGAGGAAGAGAAAGAAAAGGAGAGAGGAAGGGAAACAGGAAGATGCACAAATAGCAAGAGACAGGGAGCAAAAGATAGGAGCAGAAAGCATGATGCAGCAATCAGAACAAAAGCAAATCAACAGCTAAAGACACGGAAAAAGGGAAGAACAGAAGCCAAGTGGAGAGAAACAGCCTCAATACAGGGCAGAGACCATGCTGGCAGCAATCTGCCCTGAGGACATGTAGTCTCTTCGGACTTTGGCTGAAAATTAGCTAAAACAGTTCTATTTTCCACATCTTGAGGAATATTATTAAGGCTCAGGGTAAGCAAAGAGAAAGCAAACACTCCAACCTTCTTCCTCTCCAGCTCCCCAAATTATTTTTTATATACTATGAAGGGCTATTTGATCATCCTGGCCAGCATCATTCAGGCTCTGAATATTGGAGGGAGCAGTCATTAGAAACCCAGCCAGAAGTCCACCCAAGCCCCCATTGGAGAGATTTCATCTTTTATTACAACAAAACCAGGGCAGTCATGTATCAGCCCAGGTTATAAATCTGCCTTCTTCATAGATCAAGTTCGATTTGCCAACTAATTGGAGGGAAACAAATCCACTTCTGGGTCAAATCAAGCAAATTTATCCCTCTCTGTAAAGGGCCTGGCTCTGTCTTAATCAAAAGGTAATGGCCCAAGTGCCTGAGTGGAGCTCTGGGGAGCCCAGGGTCAGTGGGAGGCTACCAGGTGTGGGAAAGGGGAGCTTGTACAACAAGGAGGAAGATATCAGGAATGGGAGAGGAGGGGCATTCTCCAAAGAAAACTTTGCTCGTGTAATTTCTCACCTTATAAAGAGACACTGGAAATAACAAAGCATCAAGGAGCAGGGTCCTAGAGAGAGCCTTGCTCCTGGCACTCTGTGCACCTTTGTTGATATAACACAAAATACTAACAAAGATTTAATAGTGGCTCCCAATATTTAACTGTGGGCTTTAGATGGGAGCTAAGAGAATAACAGTGCTCCCTGAACCAGTCGTTTCTCATGCACCATTTCATTTTACCCTCACAACAGCCCTCTGAGGTAGACATTCTTCTTCTTCTTATTCCTATTTTACTGATGAGGAAACAGAAGCACAAGGAGATTGGTCAAAAATCACAAAGCAGGAAAGCAGTGGAACAGAAACCAGAGCTGCAGCTCACCCCACAGCTGGTCTTCCATAACCGGCACCGCTCATGGAGCCAATGGATGTGATAAGAAAGCTCTTTGTCTTGTCCACTGGAAGCAGAGTGGCAAGGAAGGAAACCCACAACAGCCTCAGTCCATTTGGGCAGGATCACGGTTTACATGAGATGGTAACAGATCGTGTCTCAATAAAGAAGCCAATTTACAATATGATAATTTTTTGAGCTTTGGAATAAATGATGCAGCCATTCACCAAGACAGAAGGTAGCATCAATAGGAGCAGCAACAAGTCATAGGGAGCTCTCTAAACTCTGCTATTTCTTTTATGAAAGTGAAAGACCAGAAATTGTCCATAATTACAGAGCCATCAGCACTGAATTGCAACAGCCCTCGCATGGGCCAACATGGCAAATGACTCCTAGCAGTAGCAAGTGTCCTAAGATCCTCCTCCCACCTCCAGCTCCACCTTGGCATTTGCTGGTATAAGCAGCCCTGCTGGTCCACTCACACAGCAGTGGGGTGGGAGCATAAGCTCTGTGCTCAGACAGACCTGAGCTCAGATCTTGTCTCTACCACTTACTACCTGAGCAACTTTAGATACTTTGATCAATGTCTCTGAGCCACAGTGTCCTCATCTGTAAAACGGGGGCTATAAAAATACCTTAGACCCAAGTAATGTTAGGATACAATAAAAAGATGAATGCATTACATCTAGAACAATGCTTAGCATATAATAAGCACTTTAAAAAGCTATTATTATTATATTTTTCTACCCTTTCATCTTCCTTAGTTGGAGCTAAAATAGGAAGAGGCAAACCAAGTGAAATTACTTACATAAAAGCTAGATAGAGCCTGGTTATTCCACAGGAGGCAATAATTATAAAGCTGCTTCAGAGCACAGAGAGTTCCAGGAACAGAACACACATTTGGAACAAGTTCATTTAAAAATTGCTTACTCATAAAAGCTGCTATCGTTAGAGCCTGACAAATGGAAGACTCGGCACCAATAAATAAAAAGCCAGTGGTAAACAAGCCGACTACTCTGAGAGGTCTCTTGATTTCTTTCTTCCCATCTGTCAGCTGTTTCTTAACCTTGTATGGGGTTATAATGACCAGTTAAGGTAAGTTTTATGTGCCTGTTCACTCTGAGATTTTCCCAAACCCCAAAGAGAGGGAAGAAGCCTAAAGGCTTCTCTGCCAGGTCTCCTGGGGTGGGACGAGGCCATCAGTGCACCCAGAAGGCTGACTCTCACCTCTTTGCCCAATAGAACTGGCTCCAGGATATCCCCCTCTTCAGCCTGTCTAGAGGTCGCCACCCCCTCAGCACCTCTGCTCAAATGTTTGTCTCATACCTCATCAGCCCACTCCAAAAATTATCTCCTGGACAGTAGTCTGTGCCCTGCTGTCTTGCCCCAGCTCAGGTCAGTCACCTTCATGGTAGTGCAGTGATCCCAGCTGGAAAGTCAGGATGCTTGTGCATCCAGACACTGAGTAGCTGACCACTGTCCCTGAACTTCTCTGAGGCTCAGCTTGTTGTCTATAAAATGGAGTAAAACCCTCTCTCATAGTGTTCCTGTGACGGTTAAATAAGTTTATGGTCATGAACTTGCCCTGGAGAATATATGGTGCATCTGTTGCAGTTAGCGACAGTGATTAAACCTCCTGATAGCTGAGCTCTGTCCTAGGAATTTGGGGGCAGGGGCAGTAATGGAAAGTAGGGGAAAGGTATACAAATGTCTGCCCTCATAGTTTTAAGTCACAGTGCGATAGAGATCAATGAGACCTTGCTTTCAAAGAGTTGGCAAGTCCAGCTATGACCTGTGGAAATAAGATGAAGAGAGCTGGGCGGAGTTACCAGTCCCCTACACCCACCCTGTCCCTGCCCTACTCAAGCCCTGAAAAACTTGACTATGTCTTGTTCTCCTGCCGCCAAAGGAAGGCCAGAAACATCAGAAAGAAGCTTCTTAGTGCTTTTAGGGCCCAGGGCCAAACAAGCTTTTGTCTACATTTACCAGAAACCATAACAAATTTTATGAATTCTTATACAGTGAAAGCCAGGAATCAGCATGTCTTCCTTTTTTTACCCAAACCCCACCTCTTTGACTACTGTTTTTCTGGAGATTAAAGCAAAAACTATGTACCCTTAGTTACACAAATGAACAGTAAATTTGGGCTTTGAAATTTTTATTTTGTAAAATGAGGACTAAACACTAAGTAACACATTTTGGGAGCCAAATATTTCCAAAGCAAGATTTCCCAGAGAATCAGTTGGGTGTGGGTGCTCAAACACTTGGCTCAAATTGAATTTTGTAAACGTTAGGCTTTTAGGCATCCACTCAATTATTCTAGAAATTTTTATTGAATACCTACTGTGTGCAAAGCATTGTGCAAGTCACTGAAATACCAAGACATGTCCTGCATGTGATTATTTTCTATTTATAAAAGTCACTTGGGGGGGCTAAATAATGGGGACGTCTGAGTCCCACCACTGGGTAGTCTAATTTAAATGAAATGGGATAGGGTTCAAGTCTTTTGGCGGGGCAATTGAATCTAAAGTTCAATCAAGGTGGACAACAGTGAATAATGCAGGTGGAGGGACAGGAATCCAGGTTGGAAAGGGGCAGGAAGCAGTCATGGCAAACTTGATTCATTCATTTTGCAAAGAGCTACATATTAAGAACTGTGTTAGGTGCTTGGCATACCAAGGAGCCTAAGACCTGACCCTTGTCACCACAGAGTGGACAGAATATGAGACAAGCTCAGTTATGCTGTATGTATGTTCTGTGATGAACTTGAGTACAGAGGCAGGCTCCTGGCCCACCTGGTGACTCAGAAAAGACTTCCTGAGGAGATGATGCGTGAGCCACATCCTGAAAGATGAAACAAAAACTAAGCAAACAAAGAGTTGCAGAGGACATTGGTAGCTGAAGAAACTACCCCTGGAAAAGCCCAGAGGCAAGAGAAAGCTCGCTGAGTTCTGGAAAGTGCAGCACTTGTGCAGACAGAGGAGGGGGCAGTGAGCCGGCTGGGCGGTCATCACAGAAGGACCAGAGCATGACAGGCTTCCCACACTGCAGACCACTGCTCACTTGGCTCTGATCCCCAGCACCGAGCACGGGGCCTGACACGTGGTAAACATGCAATAACTATTAGTTGAATAAGTCAATACAAGCAGAGGACACAAACTCTTAAAGTTACATAAGAGAACCTACAAAGAGTGAGAGGGCACAGTCAAAGAGATGAGCATGAAGGAAAAGACTGGTGGCCCAGAAACTAACAGAGGACTGAGTTTTCAGTAACAAGATTAGTGTTGAAGCCAGCAAAGAAGTTAAGGAAACATGACAAAAAGTCAGCTGCCAGACAGCAACAAGGTGGTCATTAACAAGACCCATTTCACATGGGAGCTAAAGGAGAAACACGATAGTAGTGAACTCAGGAGTGGAAGGAGCATACTGCCCAAGTATATTCACCTGTCAGGAGGCTTACCTGTGAAAGGGCAGGTGAGATGGTGGTGGGAAGAGCGTATAGGGCTAATGGAGGGTTACATTTTTTTTTTAAGATGAGTCAGACTTGAACAGGTTTTTTAACACATCCAACTGGAAGATCCTATAGCAACAGGTATGTGAGTCAGTGTGCTGGAATAAAAGGGAAGACCTGCGCTTACTGTGAGACTTGGGGACCATTTGCAACCTCTCTGAGCCTCAGTTCTCATCAACAAAGCAAGGACACTCACCCTCAACTTGAATGGTTGTTGCAATAAGTAAATAAATAATGCCTAGTGCAGTAACTGGCTCCTCTAGGTTTTTAGGCACACTCTTGCTCTCACTCTCTCTCTGTCTCTCTTTCTCTCTTTCATCTTTAATTGATGGAGGAAGTCCTCTTAAAAGTTGTTGGGGTATAAAGACTTGTGTTGTCCTCTTAGGAGTTTAGTGGTCTCTCCCAAGTCACTAAACACTACATATACATCCACTTCAGTTTCCTCAATCAAATGGAGACATGAGTCCCTACTTCCTTGTAAAGCTGGGGCGTTTAGATTTAATGAGAACAGAACAATGGAAAATGCTTGCAAAAGTTAAAAGTGCCATAGACATTATAGGATTACTATCCAGGCAATATAAAAAAGGAAAACCTTGAGTTGGATGACTAGCATTTCCTCAGAGTCAGGTTGAATCATGGATTCATTCTTAAATGCTACAAAATTTTAGGGAAGCTGAACACAGAGCTTCAGAATCTTAACCTCTAAAATGATTAAAATTTTTAAAAAGTGTATGAAGTCTCTAAATGTAGTAAATGTCAGTAAATATTACTTTCTGTCTCCTGATCTGGAAATTTTAAAACCAGCATTGTCTCCCTTCTACATGGACTATTGTGAGTGGTATTTGCCATGGTTACAAAAGAAAGACAAGACAGTTCAAATTCAAGTACAGTTGACCCTTAACAACATCTACCAAAAACCTCATGACTTAAGTTGGCCTTCTGTGTATGCAGATCCTCAACTGCCCTCTGACCCTTGAACGGTGCAGCTAAATTGAAAAAGCCCATGTTTCTCACAGGTCAACTGTGTAACTTTTGACTCCCAAAACCTAAGTTGTCCCTTGGCATCCCTGATCTCTGTGGGGAATTTGTTCTAGGATCCCTGCAGATAGCAAAATCTGCAGTGTTTGAGACCCCTATACAAAAGGTAGATTAATGCATGCATCAGCCCTCTGCATCCTCAGAGTCCCTACTGTGATGGATGGAAAACAGTACAGGCATCTCTAGAAAACAATCCACGTATAAGTGGACCCATGCAGTTCAAACCTTTGTTATTCAAGGGTCAACTGTATATATGCAATGATCATGAGAAGGTTCAAGGATAGGCAAACTGTTTCTGAACCAAGCTGCTGGTAGTGCTCCTTCTTGGTGAATGGTGATCTTGGTGATCACCTTCTTGGTGATCAGGGATGTCAAACTCATTTTCACCAGGGGTTACATCAGCCTCATGGTTGCCTCCAAACCAGTGCCATCAAGAAGATGTCTAGCAGGATAGAACAAGGTGGAGAGCCAGATTCAGCCTGTGGGCTGGTGTTTGCCACCTGTGTTTTAAGTCTTAACAACAGGCCACAGATTTAACTAAGATCTTTATTCCACAATCTCTTGCCCCAAACAAGGACCTCGACCAAAAAATAATGGTCAGTCTCTTTGATTCGACTGCAAGCTCCTTAGGGATAAGAATAGTCTTAATCATTATTGTTCTCCAGCTCTAGCTTCAGTGCCTGCTTCACCCTTAAGAAACACTCAACTGCAGAATTGGGTAGACCTGGACTCCAATCACGGTGGCGTTCTAAGTAGGTACCATTTACAAAATGATGAACCTGTTTAAGCTACAGTTTTCTCATCTGTAAAATGGAGACAATTCTGATTTGCAAATGTTGGACAGAGTGATTAAAAGTAAGGGTCCATGAAGAGCTGACTTGGTGAATCATACATAATAAGACATTATAAGAGCTCATATGATTATTAAGAATAGAATCACCTAGCATACAAAAAATCCCAGTGAGATCAAAGGGTAGACAGGGGCAGAGAATATGGACAGATTTTACAGCTAAAAAAAAATAAGCAAAAATGGCTCAAGTGACTTTTCTTCCCATTTCACCAAAATAATGTGCCCTAAGCCTGAGATATTTTCCTCCTGCCTACTGCCTGTAGTTCATTTCTCCAACAGAGATCTAAGCCACCATAAATCCCACCAGGGATCACAATGGATGACACAATTTTAACTACAAGAGAGCACAGCATAAGTGGTGTCATTGTCCCCAGTGGTTGCTCTCTGCTTTCTCTGGCAGACGAGAGAAAGAAGTCATATTTTTTTAGCCTGGAAATATACAGTATTCTAGAACTTTTGAGGGACAGACCCAAGAACTCAGAAGCACAAAAGCTATTAAAGGAAAGTAAGACCAGACTTAAAGCAAATAATCCTTCTGCTTTTTAAAAATATCTCCTCATTGCTATCTTACTCAAAAACCTAGAGACACGGCTTCCAAATAAAGTCAGTTCTTTTCCAATCTCTATGACTATTACTCTTCTATATTCCTCTCCATTTGATAACAGATCTTTTCTAGTAATGAGGCACTCACTTCCTCAGTGAGTCCACACCCTCTCCCTGGGAGATACAATATTGCAGTCCAGTTCCAACACTGACCCCAGAGTTAGTTCAGACTCCACAAGTTACAGACAGTCTCCAATAAAGCCTGCCCTCACATCAGACAATAGCCACAAGTTCAGGGGTCCTGGGCCACCTAAACCTCTGACCAACAGGCTACACATTCAGGGGTTCCCACCGCTCCCTCAGGTTTAATAATTCAGAATAACTGACAGAATTAAAGAATGTGCTATACTCAAATCCCTGGGCCAGTCAAATGAAAAGATGTATAGGTCAAGGCCCAGGAGGGCCCTGAATGTGAAGCTTTTGTGCCCTATCCTGAGGGAATCAGAATGCACCATTGCCCTGGAACATTGGTGTGTTCATTAACCCAGAAGCTCAATCAAGCCTTGGTATCCAGTTTTCACTGGGATTGCATTATGTAGGCACCATTAATGGAATCATTGGCCATGTGGTTAAACTTATTCTCCAGCTGCCCTCCACTCCTGAAGGCTGGACCAATGAATGTCATGTGGCTCAACGCCACCATGTATGGTTGGTGTTTCCAGCATGGCCATGCCCCACCCTGAATCTATCTAAGGGTTCACTACAGTTACTTTATTAGCATAAATTCAACTGTGATTCCAAGGGCCCATCAGGAACAGCAAAGATATTCCTATCATTTTGGAAATTCCAAGGGTTTAAGAACTCCATCCAAGGAACCCAGCACAAAATCCTGACATACACTTTATTATACAACAAGAGAGAAGTTCCCAACACCTAAAACACTTGACACTGACACTCTAGATCCAACACTTGTTCATTTGTTGACAACTTCAGCAAGCCGAACACTTCCTTCCAGACATAGTCTCTTCATTTTCTAGCACCATCGTGCTTGACCAACCTCATTTCCACTACTCCCCATCACAAAATCTGCACCCTGCCCCTCCTGCTCTTTTTCAATTTTCCCAGATAAGTTATGGGATAACTTATAACCTCAAGAACATAAGAATAAGAACAGAAGAGGACCTTGGGCAGAACCCACTCTAATACTTAAGAGTGAGACGAGGAAAGTAGTCTAGTGAGGAGTCTAATGAGGTAGGGAATTCAGCTGCTGTGTGTGGTCATAGAGGTCCAGGAAACAAGCTTTCAACATGCAAGGAAGGACCAACAGTGTCAGCTACTACAAGGAGGTCAGTGAAGGTGATGGCTTAAAAGTTTCAATTGGATTCAGCCATAATTAAATGTAGATGACCTTGCTGACAGCACTTTCAGTAGAGTGATAAGGGCAGAAGCCAGATGACAATGGGCAGAATAGAGAATGGGAAGTTAAGAAGCAGAGAAGCAGAATATACAAGGATATGTCTCTTTAAAAGAAAAAAAAAAGCAGTGGCTGAAGGTGCCACGATGCCTGGAAGGAATTGGATATTCAGAATGAAAGACTTGCACACATTCAAGTACTGGTAGGAAGAGGCCAAAAGGGAAAGGAACAAGGTGACTGTATAGGAAAAAGAGAGGGAACACTGACCAAATCAGGCTGCTAAGAAATTGGAGAGAAGATCTCCAGAGGACAGGTGTAGGGATTGGCACACATGGGGATGCTACACTTCCATTATAACAGAAGTGAAAGAGGGAGGCATGCAGGCAGGGGTTTTTTGTAGCTAATTTGTGGGTTTCATGGCAGTAAGTTAAGGGAAAGTTGGTGGCAAGGCAGGAGGGTGGTTCCCATCTTTGGCTTCGTTTTCTCTGTGAAGTAGGAAGCAATGCCAAATGTTTAACTTGTGAAACTCAAACATTTGAGGAAACAGAAGGGGAGTGGAGAAAACATGAAAAAGCTAGTCTAAAGAACTAGAGAGAGGACTAAGGAACCACAGAATGACTACAGGGTAGCAAGGGAGGGCCAGTAGTGTGTGAGAACCATGAAGCAGCCATCAAATAAGTCTTCAGATCTGTGTCAGTTTCTCTACAACCCACAGCAACACTGGCAGAGAAGGATAACAGGTAATTAGATCCAGGATTGAGATTTTGCCAGACAAATATGAAAGAAAAGCCAATGGATTAATGATATTGGCTAGACAGTGGGTGAAGTAATATGAACCTAGAGAGGGAATGAGGAGGGGGGCTTCCAGAAGTGAAGAATATACACAGAGATCAATGATCTGAGAGCCTCTAATTTAATAGATAGATATAGTGTAAATTATTGAGTAAAAAGCAAAAGTAGAAACATAGGAAGTTATGGTTAGAAATTAGGATGTGACCTGAGAGATGACAAGGTTCGGGGTGGAGCCATGCATGTGAGTGGCAAAGTGAAGGTCATTGCACATGAGAAGATCTGGGAATGCGGAAGACAGAGTGTTATTGGGGCACCCCCATGAACAGAGGTAATCCAGGATGAGGCTGGGGATTCGGAGGCAGAGAAAGAGTGTGCCACATGCTGATGTCTCACTGAAAGGCAGAGGATGACTAAGAGAGTGGTACATAGTGTCCAAGAAATACAGAGTATAAATCACAAATCAGAAGCTTAGGGACCAAGTTGGATCAATAGTTAGAGTTTATTTGGCTTCCTCAGGGTTTGTTCCTTATTTGTTTTATGATTAATTATTTCCCATCACTTAAAAATTAGGAGGGTTGATATAAAATCTGGATTCTTTGGAAGGCTGCTCTTAAAAACTATGAAGATCTGGTAACATGGGGCTCCTGCCTCCACCATGACCTTTGGAGCTGAGTCACAATTATGCCCCCTTCCAGGGGTGTCCAGCCTTTTGGCGTCCCTGGGTCACACCAGATGAAGAAGAGTTGTCTTGGGCCACACATTAAATACATTGCAACACATAATCGCAAAAAAAGATCTCACGTGTTAAGTAAATTTACGATTTGGTGTGGCAAATCGTAATATGGTGTTGCAATGACTGTCGCATTCACAGTCATCCTAGTCTGCATGCGGACACCAGGCCACAGGTTGGACACCCCTGCTAGAGTATCTTACAGCTTCCAATGCACACCAGAGCCCACAGGCTCACTTCACTCAGTTAAGATACTGGCCTCTTGTGGGCATTCTTCAGTAACTCTAAGGGAGAGCAGGCAATGCCAAAGAGCATAAACCTTTAAGGGGCAGACATTTTTATATGTTATTTTGGGGACGTAAGTGGGGAGCAGAGATGATGCCAATGCCACCTGCTGACCCTGAGGTGTAAAAGAATGAGCAGCTCCCCTTGAGAAAAGAGGGACACCTTCAAATAAAAAGGTAGAGGGAATAATCAGTGAGAAATCTGAGGTTATTAATGGATGTACTGAATGTGGAAATTCCAGAAAACAGACATAAATGTTTTGGTAGGAGGAGGGACAGGTGAGAGGAAACACAGAGAAATAGCAAAGGACAGGAAAAAGCAGGACAGGAAGTCACTTGGAAAAACAGATATTTAAGATGTGAAACCTCAAAAAATTTTAACTAATTATTCTTAGGAGCAGCCTGGTGGTCAGGGGGAGTAACTGACCTAAATCCTGGGCACTCAAGTCAGCTTGGCAAAGATCCCAAGGATGGATCAGGAATACTTAAGAATAACCCTGAATTGAATCACTAAGTAGTGAATCAGACTGAATTTTTTTTTCAAAAATTTTATTTATTTTATTTTCGGAGAGCAGGGGAAAAGACAGGAGAGAAGCGTCAATGTGAGAAACATTGGAAAGTTGCCTCTAATATGCTAATACTTTTGGTCCCTTACTGGGGACTGAACATGCAACCCAGGCATGTTCCCTAATGGGAATAGAACTGGTGACCTTTTGCTTTGCAGAGCAATGCCCAACCAACTGAACCACGCTGGCCAGGGCCAGACTGAATTTCTTGTTTTTAATTATATTTTATTTATTATGCTATAGAGTTGTCCCAATTTTTCCCCCTATGCCCCCCCAAACCAGCATCCCCCACTCCCTCAGGCAATCCCCACACCATTGTTCATATCCATAGGTCATGCATATAGGTTCTTTGGCTACTCCATTTCTTATACTATCATTTATATCCCCATAGCTGTTCTGTAACTACCTATTTGTACTTCTTAATCTCCTCACCTCTTCACTTATTCTCCCCCATTCCCCTCTCCCATCTGGCAACCATAAAAACACTCTCCACATCCATGATTCTGTGTCTTTTCTTCTTGTTTGCTTAGTTTGTTTTTCAGATTCAATTATTGATAGATATGCATTTATTACCATTATATTATTCATAGCTTTGATCTTTTTGTTAAATAAGTCCCTTTGACATTTCATATAATAATAGTTTGCTTAAGATGAACTCATTCAGTTTTTTGTTGTGTTTTTTGTTTTGGGGGGTTTTCTTGGTCTGGGAAGCTCTTTATCTACCCTTTGATTCTAAATGATATCTTTGCTGGATAGAGCAATCTTGGCTGTAGGTCCTCGTTTTCATGTCCTTCAATATTTCTTCCAGTTCCTTGTAGCCTGCAAAGTTTCTTTTGAGAAATCAGCTGACAGTCTTATGGGAACTCCCCTGGAGGTAACTAACTTCTTTTCTCTTGCTGTTTTTAAGATTTTCTCTTTATTTTAAACCTTTGCCATTTTAATTACAATATGTCTTGAAGTGGGCCTCTTTGCACCCATCTTGTTGGGTTTCTCTGTGCTTCCTGGACTTGCATGTCCATTTCCTTCACCAAATTAGGGATTTTTTCTTTCATTATTT
This sequence comes from Artibeus jamaicensis, assembly GCF_021234435.1. Taxonomy (NCBI): domain Eukaryota; kingdom Metazoa; phylum Chordata; class Mammalia; order Chiroptera; family Phyllostomidae; genus Artibeus; species Artibeus jamaicensis. The sequence goes on from NW_026521726.1 coordinate 942,746, forward strand.
TTTCAAGTACATTTCCAATTTCTTGCTCATTTTATTCTCTTTCCAGCACCCCTATGATGCAAATGTTGCTCTTTTGAAGTTGTCCCATAGGCTGCTTACACTATCCTCATTTTTTTGTATTCTTTTCTTCCTGTTGTTGTGATTGGTTGCTTTTTGCTTCCTTATGTTCCAAATCATTGATCTGATTCCCAGCTTCATCCATTCTACTGTTGTTTCCCTGTAAATTGTTTCTTATTTCAATTAGTAAATCCTTTGTTTCTGAGTGGATCTTTTTTATATCATTGAGCTCTTCATTAAGTTCTGTGAGTATCCTTATAACCAATGTTTTCAACTGTGCATCTGATTAGTTGCTTATCTCCATTTTGTTTGGTTCTTCAGAAATTCTGTTCTGTTCCTTCATTTGAGCCATGTTTCTTTGTCTCCTCAATTTGGCAGCCTCCCCGTATTTGTTTCTATATATTAGGTACAGCTGCTATGGCTCCCTGTCTTGGTAGTGTAGACTAATGTAGTGGTGTCCTGAAGGGGAAAGGGATGCAGCCCCCTATCACCCAAGCTGGACATTCGAGGTGTGTTCTTCATATGGGCTGAGTAGACCCTCCTCCTGTAGTTGAGCCTTGATTGTTGTTGGCAGGTCAATGGGAGGGATTCACCCAGGCCAGTCAGCTGCAAGAACTTGCTGTGACCACTGACCACCAACCTACACCCTCTATAGATCAGCTGTACAGGGGGAGGGTGGTGGTGCTTGACATGGTCTGTAGTTGTCCACTGGGTATACAAGTTCTGGGGTTTCCCTGGTAGTTCAGGCCAAGGTCAGCCTTGACCTGTGTTTTTCTCAAAGCCACCCTGCCTTGGCCATAAAGCAATCTGATATGGCTGTTACTTCTGCTGACCTAGGAGATTCCCAGTGGAAGCCTACTGTGAATCTACGCTGACTGCTACTAGTGCTGGTCCTGAAGCCCCTTAGCAAGAGGTACAGGGGCTGGGGGCTCACTGAGGCCTGCTGTTGCTTGAGAGGATTTAGAAAGTTGTAAAGCATGAGCCAAGACCAGCCATTCACATGGAAAATTCTCTGTTAACAGCTTGAGTAGACCCATAAGTTGGGTGGGACAGAGTCTCAGGGGATCTCTAAGTGGGGATCCCCTAAACTTCTAAATAGTGTTTGACAGGCTGTTGGAGTATCAAATATGGCACATAATTGCCAGCTCTGTGGCTCTATGGGGAGAGGGCTCAGTAAAGGGACACAGACGTCTGCCCACATTTCTGTCTGAAAGAAAGCTGTCCCCCAGCTCTTGCCTTGATGCTAGATATTTCAGTTCCTCTCTATATGCCATTAGTGCCTGTCAAGCTCCTACCCTGGTGCTAGAGCTCAGAGGGAGTGAGCCTAAGTAGGTAAGTCTGTGTATGTGTTCTTTAAGAGGAACTGCTTGGGGCTCCAGAAGTTTCTTCCACCAATTCAGTCCTCAGTAGTTTTTATAGCCAGGAGATATGGGGACTTACCTTCCTGGCACCAGAACCCTGGTATTGGGGTCTGGTGCGGGGCTGGAACTCTTCACTGCCAAAATATCTCTCCTGAATTTTTATCTACCACGCATGGGACCAGCCTATTCCATGTCTCCTCCCTCCTACCATTCTGAATGGATGTGGTTTCTTTAATTTTATAGTTGTCCGACTTCCATTCAACTCAATTTCTGACATTTCTGAGTTATGGTTTTTCTATAACTCAGTTGTCATTTTATGTAGTTGTAAGAGGAGGTTAGCCATGTTTACCTATGCCTCCATCTTGATCAGATGCTCCCAGACTGAATTTCTAATTCTCTTTTTCTCCATTCTATTTTCCCCCACAGAATTTGAACCTCATCTGGCTCACACACCCATTATGCAAAGCAAAAATTCTTTTTATAACATCCCTGATAGCTGTGAGAGCAACACAGGGTGCTGACAACCAGGGGAGAAACAAGCGGAAAGGGCAGATACCAAATGTTGTCTAATTTAAAATTTCACAAACTCTTTCTTCTACCTCCTCTTCCCTTACCACATGAATTCCTGTTCCCATCTCAGTAAAACTCTTAGCAACATATTTTGGCCAAAATTATATGTCTTAAATGGATTTTTGTGAGCAGGCCAAGAAACCCAATGATCCCATTAAAGGACCACTTTCAAATAAATTGTGTTTCAGGTTCTAAGCAGCCAAGTTATAAACTTCAGACACACAGCTCATCAGTGTGGTAAAATAATACCTATATATTAAACCAGATTTGAGAAAAATTAGTTAAATTGCAACTTGTTTGGTTCACAGATCCTATCAGTCAAGTCAAGGCATTGGCATCTTCCAACAACAACGACTTCATCAAAGCAAAGACCTCCTTCTCTTTTTAAGCTGTAAAGCCTCTTCCCCTGATGTTTGTTCATCTTACAAAGAACTGCTTGCTCACCCCTTTCTGGACTCAGCTTAGCCTCCTCCTGAAGTGGCTTGGGAGGTGTCAGAATGCCACAGACACAGTGGCCCTGGTGGGCTTCACTGCTGGCTGGTCCATAACTCTGAGGTTATTGGGGTAAATATTGTAAACTCAAGAATCAACATGGAGCAATGCTGGTCCATTGGCCCTCATTCTACAACACTGTAAAGCCTTCTATACTCTCCCTATGGCCTTCCTCTCAGTAACTTGCTACTGAATGTTAAACAAACTCAAAATGATCAGTGATACTGGGGTAGCTTTCCATGTATATTTTCAGTAGTAGATTGTCCTCCTCTTTTACCTTTTTTTGCTATCCTCTCCTTGTCGAAAAAGAGCAAGAAAAGGAATCAGAGAAGAACTCAGTTTCTCATCTTCGGTCGAAACAAAAAAAAATAGCTTATTAAAAAACAGGGGAGTGGGCTGAGGAGGAGGAATACGATATTTAATTTTATTGGGGAGAACGAATCATTGCTGGAAAATGCCTGTGGCTAAATGAGACCATCAAATCAAGAACAGAGCAGCAAACTGCGTGCACAAATATGAAGTAATATCTTTCCACTCTTAGGGAAGCTGACACTCAATTTCCGAACCTTCAGGCAGGCAGCGCTGAGTTTGAAGAAATCACAGCCACCTTCTTGGAACCATTTACAACTGCTTCTACTCTGCAGTGAAAGCTTAAAAATGCAAATGAAATGGGGTCATATAAAGAAAAATATTCCTGCTAACTGTGCTCTGGGAAGGAAAAAAACACCGATAGCTCAGAGGGCAATCTTAAAGTCAATGAAACTCCACAGTGCTGGGTGATGCTTCATTCTGATGGATAATGTGTGCTGTGCTTCTCCCTCATGAGTTTAGAAGTATTTAAAGAAAAGGGTAAAATCACCCTGTTTAGGAGATTAATTTCCTTTCTGAAAAAATGTCTCCTTTTGCTGTCACTTCTGGTTTGATAGAGAGTAAAATTGGAGCTTATTCTAAATGTTCACTGCTGAAAATTACCAGCGTGGAGGGCTGGGAAAAATAGCCCTAAGAGGTCAAGTCCTGCCCCTTCTCTCCAAGAATTTTCATGTTTATAATATCCAGGAAGCTGTCATAAAGTATTTCTTCACAGTACAGATTCTAATATGTGCAACATTTATTGAATACTAAATGCCAGGGAGTGAGCTTAGCACTTTATGTGAATTATCTCACCCTCAAGCACCCCTCTCCCCAGACTAACACACATAGTAGGTCCTATTACTCCATCCATTTTATAGGTGAGGCAACTGAGGTCAGGGAGACAAACCAACTTGCTCAATGTTACATGGATGGAAAGTGGCTGGGCTACAGTTCAAATTCAGGCTGTCAGCTCCAGAGCCCAAAGCTACACAATGTTGTGTGGCCCACAACATCCTCGTAAGGCCAGTTCATTTTAACTTCATTCAATAAGCTTCACCAAACTGTAACACTGATATATTTCAGTGTCTTGCTTTAAAATTTCTTACTTTAAAGACTACATTTTGAAAACAAGGTCCTCAGTATTTGATAATCAGACAGGCACTCTAAATCTAGGGCTGAAAGACAAAGTGGCAACAACCAGCTAACCAAAGGGTGCATGGCACTTCCTGCCTTTGCTTGCTTAGGATACAATCAGAACCCCAGACCAAGCCATAGCAGGTACCAAAGCTGGGGCATAGAACTGCTGGGGCATAGAGCTTCTGGGGCCACTCTGCCTATGACTGGGAAAGTTCAGCCACACCATGTTCAGCTACTCAAACCAGGCCAACCTGAGTACAGCAAAGGTCCACACAATGAAATGGTTTGCAGTTTGGCATTGCAGATGTCACTTTATTTTAATGCCTCATTTTTTCCACTTTGGTGGATGAATAGCATTATGATCCTTCAAATGAAGTATCCAATTTTGCCGGAATGAAACATCCAATTTTACTACAAATTCATTGTGGTCACTGTTATCATTCTAATAACCTTAACTGAAGCCACCAGATATTATTGGGCTAAATTCATGGGCTAAATGGATAAGCTACATGGAAAGGTTCCTGGGTGGGCTGGCTTTTGGCTTTTGAGCCTTCTATTACAGTTAGTTGCCTTGAATTCTTTTCTTGTTCTTTAATGAAGGCACAACAAATCTGCCCTGGGAAAAAAGCAATATATATCATCTTCACTATGTTCCTTACTTTACAAGTTGTTTCAGCATTTTAGACCTTGAGGAAAAAGGTAAATCAGTTGGCAACTCATTTCCACCTCCATGACTTCCACTGGCTCTCTGTGAATAGAGAAGGCATGAGAACGATGAGATCCTGTATAAAAGAGATTTGATCCAGTGCTGTTGAGTGAAAACCTGGAAGGCCATTCCAGAAGACTTCAAGAGTTAGGAAAGGATCAGAGGCCTCACAGGAGGAAAACGACAATGCAAGTGTTTGGAACTATATACTCTCTAGCAATGAAATGCCAAGGTTGGGGGCAATGGTAGACTGTACAGTGTCTAAAAGCAGTCAGTCAACCCTAACCCTACAGGTCATCCACCTGATGCCAAATGTCCTCATTTTTCTTGTTGACTTCCTTAGGTCTGAGAATTCTGTATTGGTGGTCACAATTTACCAGCTATACTGTAATATTTCTGGTTAGTGACTGTAACATTTCTACTTAGAAATGTGTATATTTCTTTTAAACTTGTTAGCTATCCATATCTGGGCAGTACATCTGAAGTACATGGAAATGCTTCTCAATATTCTGGTTCATTAGGCTATATTTGTAAACCAAGACACCAAATTTTCATGTTTGCTAGGATTAAATTTTAACCCTAGTCTCCCCAGTTATCCTGAGGTTAAGAAGAAAAGAAGGTATTATCTTGGTGTTTATAAAATTTGTTTATCATAAAGTTCTAATTTTCATAAAACCATGTCCAATGCTTATGGTGGTGGTGGTGTACAAAATGTATTTACAATAAATTATAAAATCTTTATGTTAAAAAAGAAGAACCTATTTTGATTTGGAAACTAAATTTGTACTGGTGTATTATAAGTACATTCTCCCAAGTTATGACCAGATATTAGAGTCAGGCTCCCAATCTCAGCACCTTCTCTAATTCTTAGGTAAAGAGTATAGCTTGAGCCTGAGAAGTATGCAGAGCAATGAGAATTCTTGTACACTGCTGCTAGCAACATAAATTAATAAAATCATTAGGAAACCAGTTTGGCATTATCTTAACATTTGGCGATGTGTGTGCCTACAACCCACAGCTTCCACTCCCCAGTACTTTTCCTAGAGAAATTCTCACACATGGTTACCAGAGGTCATGCATGAAAGTGTTCCTAGCAGCAGTGTCTATTAAAAACTAAAAGCTGGAAACAGTCCAAATGCTGATCAACAGTAAAAATGATAGATAAACTGTGACATATACACACAAGGGAACACTCTGATCTATTGAAAATTAATTCTAGCTGCATGCATCAATGAATCTTATAAGCATAATGAGCTAAAGAATGAAGTAACAAATGAAAACATATCTTATGATATACTTACCATTCAAAAAAATAAAAACCAAACTATGTTGTTTAAGGATGCATAATAGATATTAAAGCTATTAACAAAAAAAAAGACAAGGAACAGGACACAAAAGCTGGAGAAGAAACATCTCAGGGAGGAGAGGAGAGATGTGATTGGGACCCCTACAATACTGGCAATGTTCCAATATTGAAACTGGATGGAGACTAAACAGGTATTCATTTTTTAAAAATATTCATCAAACAGTATATATTGCAATGCATATTTGCTATAAAACAAAGTCTTATATTTGAGTGATATATGTGAATACACTCTTGTGTATGTAATACAATATCAAGAATATATGCAGTCTGGCTCAATCTGTGGCATGAAGTAAGCCTCTGTTTCCATGTAGAGTCTCAGAAGTTCTGAAAGCATTGGCATTAATCTCTTTTAATTCTGAAATTCCCTTTAGAGCCACAATGAGACTGTCTTGCCCCTGCTCAGCTACCTAAAGTTATGGGAAACTCAACATCTCCCATAGCTATCAATTTCTTCTTTTTTTTAGGGTTGATTTTATAGGTATTAAGCCCCTAATTTGTTGGTTTTAACATGTGGTAAAATATACATAATATAAAAATTTACTATCACAACCATTCTTAACTGTACAGCCCTGTGGCACTAAATACATTCACATTGTTCCACAATCATCACCACCATCCATCTCCAAAACTATTTCATCTTCCCTGTTAAACAACATCTTTCCATTTCTCACTTCACTCAGCTCCTGGCAACCACCTTTCTACTTTCTGTCTCTATAAATCTGACTACATTGGTACTTCATGTAAGGACAATCATACAATATTTGTCTTTTTGTGACTAGCTTATTCATTTAGTATGTCTTCAAGGTTCACCCATGATAGAGCATGTGTCAGAAATTCCTTCTTTTTAAAGGCTGAATAATATTTTATTGTATGTATATAGCCCATTTTGTTTATCCATTCATCTATTGATGAGTACTTGGGTTGCTTCTTTTTTTGGCTATTGTGAGTAATGTTGCTATGAACATGGGTTATAAGCCCATTTCTTCTCAACTATTAGTAAGTTTTCCCTTATACTCAACTAAAATTTGTCTCCATATAACTTCTTCCCATTAGCCTTTATTCTACTACCTTAAGTTCTTACAAGGTAAACCTCCTCCCTTTACTTACAAGGAAATGTCAGATATTGGAAGGTAACCTTGATATTTTAGTTACCTCTTCTTTAGCCCAGGTATTATAAGGTCTTTTGTCATTTTAATTATTCCTTATATGATGGGTTTTCCAAGCCTCTCATCACACTAACATGCCTCTATGGATACATCTCTGATTACATTAACTTTTATGGAAAATGTATCCCACTATTGTTTCAGCTTCTGTTCATGGTCCAATAAAAAGCCCTCACATAGAAAGCCCTCTCCCTTTTAATAGTTACATGTGCAAAATCAGATCTCCTGATCCTGAGGCTGAGTGATTGATATTTTGAGTTTCAATGCAGCAGACTAACATTTATATGTAGTGAATCTAATCCTTTTGAATTGATCCAAACTTCTAGTCTACTGAGAGACACATGACTCTGTCATACAAAGAAATTGTAAATCATATTTGTCACTGTGTCCCTTCAAAGTATTGATATATGAGGTCTGTCCAGAAGGTATCCAGCCCTGTCATATGAAAAATAGGGACATTTACTGAAGAAGATACAAGAAACATTGTACATAGGACAATGATGCCTCAGTCCCCTTCAAAGTAGTCACCTTGGGACCTCACACAGTTCTCCCAGTCACCATCAGTTGCTCCATTGTATTTTCCTGAATCTCATCAATGTCTGAAATCTCTTCTCTTTCAAAGGTCATTTAATTTTGGGAAAGCCAGAAGTCACAGGCTGCCAAATCTGGACTGTAGGGAGGCTGAGTCACCTGAATGATTTGATGTTTCACCAAAAAAGTCTGCATAAGACATGATGCATGAATGGGCACATTGTTGCAAGGAAGCTGCCAATCATCAGTCACCCATACCTGTGGCCTTCTGAATCATCTGAATAGTTTCTGTGGAAGAATGTTCAAGCTTAACACAAAATTGGATGTAGATTCATTGTTCTACTTGCTCAGTCATTTTGAATGGGACAACCAAACAGTAAACAGGCTCACTCAGTGATGTCTACTGACCCCACTAACTAGTGCAGTGATGTTGTCATTGTTCACACACACACATTCCAGTCCAATCTCCTTGGCTGCCAGTTCATCCTGATGTTGCACAAACCACTCTTGTTATATTAAAAATGGCTGGACTTTTTCCTGACAGACCTCATGTTTTGAACAGAACATGGTTAAATAAAAGATAAATTTCACTGACCTCTTCTTCCAGATTATCACTTATAACACTCTTTAAATACATAAATTCAACCAACTGGAAATCCACTTAACTGCAATACGGCTTAATATACTAAGATATCATAGAAGACCTTGTCGAATGTGTTGCAGAAACCTGTGAGGCTAATGGACCTTCACCAATTTGCCAATGTAGTTGGTCCATAATGGGTCAGTTTATGATAGCAGCATCCACACTGGCTGCTGGAGAACACCCCATTATTTTTTAAGCATGTATAAAACATGAGTTTAATGTACTGGTGAAGAGCTTTGCCAGATCCAATGTCAGCTTCCCTTAGAGGTGGCTTCTAAAGCTAATTTTTCTCTGTTTTCTTTTTCTATTTTTAGTAGTCTAAGAACTTTTCCATTCTTCATGATTGCTGAAAACAAGAATTTTAAGATTTAATCTGCAAAAATCTTTAATATGTAAGAATGCAACCTCCTGGCCTCAGAGACTGTGATCTGACTCAAAAATGACTACATATTAATATCGCATACCTACCTTTGACTCATATATTCTAAATTCTCTTATTTGACTTTGCTATTCTTGATGAAGACTAAACTTAAATTCACACTGGGCTTCCATTTTTCGATATGTGCATCTATTTTTATAATTTTAATTTTTATTGTTCTTTCACTTTTAAGCCATTTTGTTGGTTGAGAAAATAAGATTTCTAGTGCCCAGAGGAAAAAGGATAAAGTAGATATCCATGTACCAAAACATAAAGCAGGTTTCAACTGGTTCTCCTTCTATATATTGAAAAAGGTCTCTTCACATCACCTGTGCAGCCACTATTAAAATTGGCATAAGAAAAAAAAGAAACTTGATTCCATTCAAGATACACATATAAATCAGCCTCATTCATTGCCTTTTTATTGACATGAAAAATATCAGGCCTTAGTATCTTCATAACTCAAACAATGAGTTGAACTCAATCTTTTAAACAGGGGCATTCCTGCCACTTTGAAGAGAGAAATTCTCTTTTGTATGGAACTATATCAACCATATAGCATGTAAGCATCTAGAATGTTCAGAATCATGATTTGTAATGTATATGTAATCTATATGTAAGCATATAGAATGCTCAGAATCATCAAAGGACACTAAATTCAATTGAACCTCTTATTCATTGCTATTTGTCAATCCAAGACAACTCTCTCTATATATTTCCAGTGCCCCTGGATAAGACTCACTGACAGATGATCTTTAAAGTCCTTTTCAGTTCTGAATTTCTAGATCCATGATTCTTTGCAGACAGAAACTTTAGAGTTCTAAATTATTAATAACTTTATGTTAACTTTTAGTCAATAACACATTATATGACTGAAACTCTTTTCTGGATGAAATAAAGGTAGTCTGACCTGTTTCAGCAGACATGCAACATTATTATCCAATTTTTAAAAATCAGCAGGAGTAACTAATTACAAATCTAGACAATTAATCACTCAGCCAATTGGATGAAGAGCCTTGATGAAGAAAATTGTTGACAAATTCTTATTCCAGTGTCACAATAAAGAAAAACAAGCTGCTAAGTCTATGTCATTTTCTTTTGTTTTAAAGGATTAAAAGCCTAATAAATTTCTTATTCTCTACTGTACCTTGAAATTCTCCTGCAGATAAAATTTCCCCAAATCCAGGAAAATAATCTTCCTGCTCAGAACTAAATGTTTGTTTTGTCTCAGAGCAAATAATTTAGTCCATCAACACTGTGCCTTTCAATGGGGCTTAGTTTTTATTCTTTCCCTTTAAAATACTTTCTTGTCTCCCTATGCTCCCACCCCCAACACACACCAACCCCTTTCTTCACCCCCATCACCACCACTACCAACCAGGAGAGCCAGAGCTGTGGCCAGCTGGCTTCCTCTCAGTGGCAATTGGCACAATTATTCTAGTGCAATGCAGGGGTCTCTGCAGCCAACATGTGCAGAAAGTGTTTTCCTCTCAAAGCAGAAGGCCACCCTCCTGCAAAAATATCTGGACCCTTCTAAAGCTTTTGAGCTAGTCCAGACAAAGAGAAAAGGTTGTAAAATTAAAGACACTTTTTTTTCTTGTAAGAGAGTAAAAATGGGGAAGGAGTACTTTTAAAACAATGCATTCTGTCAAGCTTTCTTCCCTTTCCCGGCAGTTCTAGGATCTAGCGTCAGCAAAACATGCTATGTCATGTTCTAGTGTAGAGAGAGACAGAGAATAGAATTCAAACATGTTGCACAGGGTGGAGATGTTTTAAGACTTTTGGCTTCTCTTATTGCTATCTCATTCCTTCCTGATTTGGGGGAAGGGGATAACTACTACAAAGGATTTGGGGGATATACAGAAAAGGGTAAAGGGAAAAAGTATGCAAAAAGCTGAAATGTATATAGCTATCCTGAAGACTTCAACATCATTTTGTTTTTCTGTTAATTATCTGGCATAGAGAGCCAGCCCCGAGGCAGCTATTCTCCCAGTAAATGAATTCAGGTCTGCTGCTTGGATTGGGAGCTGGTTTTGCACAAAGGCTGTATAATCCCCAAAGCTTCCTCTGCTACATGGAGAAGAAACAGAGCTGGCTCTTCTTCCTTAAGGACAGAGGCGATGAAAATGAATTTATACTGTAGCTGTTGGGATCTAGGTTAGATCACAAAGTTACCGGTAATGTGATGAAGCACCTCATCCAGATGTCTTCATAGCTGAAGTCTCTCATTTCTCTCCTGTGTCTGGTCTGGCCTTTTCAAGAGGCAGCAACTGGTAATATCTTCATTTGTCTTCCCTTCCTTTCTCCATCTCCTAATTTAGCAAACATTTTTTAGCATCTATTGTGTCAGTCTCTGTGCTTAGAACTGGGAGGGGTAAAAAGGAAGACTACTTTGATTCTGAACTTTGTGATCTGAATCTGTGGTCTGTACCAGTGCAGCATCAATGATAATGGTCAAACATGGTTGGATCAAGGCCTGTTCAGGTTTTGATAACAAATAAGATGTGGAAAGCAAAGGAAGAAAAGAATTAGGGGTGACACCTACATTTCTGGCATGCATAACTGGGTGAAAGTTGAAAATGAACACAGAAGTGTTTGAGGAAGCAAATTTGGGAAAAATTCTGATTAATTCAATTTCAGACAGTTTGAATTTAAATTACATGTAGGATATCTAAGTGGAGATGTTCAAGAGAAAGTTGGACAAATGGGTGCTATGCTTAGGCCATCAATCTGGGCTAAAGGCACAAATCTGAGAGGCACTGCATTCAGGCAATTTGTTAAGTGGAAAGAAAGGAAGGACTGGGGAAGGTGTGTGTCTCTTTCCAGCCCTTAAAGAAATGAGAAGATCCACATGAAAATCCCACAGTGCTTTGGGAAGGAATCACTAGCCTAGATTTCAAAGAAAAATGCTGCACTACTGAGGAAAATCCCATGAAGTCATGAAAGGCAACTTTAATTGACCAAGAGGGCCAGCATCATTCAGTAACAGGCACACAACCTTGGGCAGATCCAGCTGCACGAAGTCTCCCTTCCCATCCCAACAGGCCTGGCCAATGATAGTATGACCTTTTAAACATCACAAGAGCATGGTACAGAAGGCTTTATAAGCAAAGCCCCTTGGGCTAGCTGAAGAGCACTGCCAAAACCAACTTCCCCAGAATGACTCCCCAGGTTGGGAATTTAGTGGAAGAGTAAATATTTTTTTAAATTATCTTTAAAAGAAGTTGACCTGACTCCATCCTGAGAGTGGGAAGAGACATCTTCCCAATGTCTCTTGGGCATTCCTCCGTCCATGTGACAATACCACAATAAGCAAAGAGTCTCTCCAAGTCTAGCACAGAGTTTCCCAAGGAAGCATTGTTTTCCTAAGGGCATGAACCTCTGCGGATGCCATCTGAAAGAAGGCCATTGGCAGGGGAGATGAAATGAAAAGGTTGGGGCAGAGCAGAGGAAGAGAAAAGAGTGGAGTGCACAGTGCATGACCAGAGGCTGCCCGCCAAGTTTTGAACCCACCTCTCCTCCAGGTGCTTAGATGTCAAAGCAAGCCCACCCTTTTGAGGCTAAACTTTGTTTATACTTGGCTGAAAAAGATCTCAAGCTTTCAAAAAGGAAAGGGGAAATGAGAAATTAAGAGAAAATCCTAAAGGTCTTATCACTAAATGACACTTAAATTCTTCTGTCAACATAAAAGCACCAGAAACATACAAATTTTCCCAAAACATCCCCATCCACAGCACAAACATACTTTTATGTTACCAAGAAGAGGTTTTTTGTTTTTTGTTTTTTTTTAATGAAAGTGGCCACTGGAACAATTAATGAATGAGAGCAAAAAATAGGAAGTTCATTTTCAGAGTTGACTGAAGATCCCATCTCTCCCAACTTATGGCCAAATTAAAAAACAATCACAGCAGAAAGGGGCTGCTGGGCTCTTCTAAGGACAAGGGCATAATGAGCAAAACCATTTTTCTTCTCTTCCTTTTTCCTTTAATTTTGCATTTTAATCAACTTTTTATTTTATTTTAGATATTACTTTACTGTCTTTGCAATTTCCTACAATACATTTAAAAAAACTAAACATTTACTTGATCAAGTCCTAGTAAAGGCTTTTAAAGAACCACCAGCAGGGCTGCCCAATGTTGAAGAAGTCTGGACTCCAGGGAAAAGCTTAGGTTGACACAAGAAACCTGCTGTAAATCTCACAGGGGGTGTTGCAGCCTCTGGGTCAGGCTTGTTACTAAGTCCAGCTGAAGCCACCCTCTGGGTGGTTACAGATCAGAATTGATATAAACATATCCCTTGTTTTTTAGCATTTTATGATTGACAAAAAGAGCTTTCATAGACTCACCCTCACAACGCCATGAGGTTTATCATACTGCGTTACAGGTGAGGGCACTGAGGCTCAGAGGTGGAGAAACCCAAGGGAGTGACACCAGAAAAAAACAGAGTTAGGACCCAAATGTAGGTCTCCTAAGTCCAAGCCCAGCTGTCATATCCCAGGCAATGAAGAGAAGTTGAGGGTCCCGCATGATGAAGGGAAGAGACACACATGAGAAGCATAGTTGCCTATAAAGTCATGCTAATAAAGCACCTGCAGTGAGCACTTCCATACTGGAAAGACAAAGTCCCCTTTGAAAGGCTATGTCTCCAGCATTTCCTAACATACATTCTGCAGGGCCGTGCCCCCATTTCCTCCCTCCTCAGCTAAGCCCATGTGGTTTTCCATGCTGGTTCCCCATCCAGGGGACCACTAATGCACTGAGGCATTAGAATTAAAAAAACGGCAACGACAACAAAAAGATGTGGCCCATCCTACCAGCCCCTGTTGACCAGGCCCACATACTACAATGAAAGATGAAATGATGCCTACTTGGTCCTCATACCACCTAGCTCTCTGGGTCACAGAATGTACAGCAATGCTTCTCAAACTTGAATGAATCACCTGGAAGTCCACAGAGTGTTAAAATGCACACTGTGATTCAGTGGGTCTCAAGAGGGACCCAAAATGCTACGGATGCTTACTTCTGGCCAGAGAACCACAATTTTAGTAGCAAGGGTGAAAACTATCAGAGCTAGAAGGGACCATAGAAATCCATTTTCTCAGTGCTTTTCAAACTGTACTCCTGGGAAGTTCTGATAAGGTATTTCAGGGGATAATTTGAAAGACCAGAAGGAAACCAAAAGACCTTCTGCATCCTGCTTCAACCAGAATGGCTCTGCTTTTCCATTCTAGAGATGGAAATCCTTCATAAGATTTCATTTGATAAAGTGGTTCCTTGGTTTTATAAGTTTGAAAGCTACCACTTTAATCCAACTACCTCACTTTCCAGAAGAGGAGTTAGAGTAAGAGACAATAAGTGAGTCACACAAGATGACGCAGCCCACTGCCAGTCAAATCAATTCAGAGCACCTGGTCTCATCTTCTCCACCCTATTGTTCCCTTTGGGGTCAGGCTTCAAAAATGCCATGATTCAGTGGTTTCTTCTCTTTCTCTTGGGCTTACCAAAATAAACCTATGAGAATCCCACAATTCTCGGGCTCTCCAGGGCAGACGTCCTCTCTCTCTGCACCAAGCACTAGCTCTTCAGAGTTGCCCTGCCATCTACACCTGACAAGTCAGGGCAGCAGCCAGTGGAAGAAGGAAGAAGCTTACTGGAAGTAAAAGTAAGGAGTATCCCCCGAAGCAAGACAGGGCTTGGAACTGGTCCACAGATGGGCAGGCATGTGCTTGCAAGATCTCAGAATTCCTTGTCTCCAAGGAGGGGCCCAGTTGACTCACCAGGGCACTTACAGACAGCTTGCTTCAAGCTGATTTGCAGCAGGCATGCCAGGGCAGCTGCAGGGCCCCAACTGAAAAGGACAGTTTGTCACACTGGCAGGAGCAAAGCAGGAGCTGGGGAAGATGCATAAAGGCAGAGGAAAACTCCAGTGAAGATCATGTGACTGTGAAAGATCAGACACTCTGAGGCCAGCAAGCTTGGGCCTGGGGGCAATTGTTTATGAAGGGGCAAACAGTATATGTGAAACAATTAGGCAACAATATGAAAACAGCACTCAATTAAAAGCTAGACTGGAGGGTTCAGAATGTTACACCCACATGCAGGTCAGTGCAAAAGAGATCACTATGGGGGCTGTAGCATGTGGGTGGGGGGGAGTTCATATAGTCTTTCTGGCTCCAGTGAATGCCTCTCAATCCAAAGACTTGGATACACCCAGAGAATGCCACACGGCAGCATCAAAGATGGGGAAAGCAAGACAGAAGAGAGAAATAAGCCATGAGTGGTGATCCATGTGATCATAGGAACCACTGGTTGCTATCAACAGTATCTGCAACATGAATTAAATCTTCAAGAAAGCAAGGGAGGGTGTGTTTGGCTTGGAATCAGATTCCTCCTAGTAGAACCACAACTGATCCAATCCAGTCCAACCCAATTTCAATCTGTCTCTGCCTTTCCACAGGGCTTTCATAACTTCCCAAGCTACTAGGCAACTTCAAGAGTTCTGCTAGGATAACAGGCAGCAGGAGAAATGATAAGGTCCACTTTATGGTGGTCCTGAGCCAAGGTCAATGTCATGTGTCAAAATCAATATCCATATATTCTTTCTGGCTCCAGCTAATGCCTCTCTATCCAAAGAATTGGATACACCCAGAGAATAGAATCAGGTCAACCCCAGAAAGGACATCAATCCCAGAGATTCAGAGACTAAATGCTTTGTTGGAAAACACCCAGTGAATTAGGAAGGAGAAATCCATCACCACTTCTTTTCTACACCTTCCTATCTCTGACCCAACCTGAACTAAACATCATGAGGGAGTCTTATGAAAATCTCATGCCTGACTCACACACAATCTTCCCACATCTAACTTTCTGAGGTAAGTGAATTTTAGTGAAAACTCACTTCCCGAGGATGTACTGCTCCATCTACAAACCTAGGAATGAAACTGCAAATCCTTCTACTTTCTGCCTCATCACCTTATCACCCACCTCCATGGTACCATCTCCTAATCCCTGCACTGTGTTCAGCCAAAGCAACTCAGCAACCTGGAATTCTTCAAGCTCATGGAATTACAAAGGGTTGTAAACAACAAATCGTGAAATCTGGTTCTTTGACCCCAGACTTTGTCTGACCCAACCCAGCATCATAACTTCTTTACTGTCCTTCAGCAACCAGATTTGGGATATTTCTCAAAGTTGATCTACAACCTTCTGAGGAGTTTAGTTCTACATTAATAGTCATCTGAGACTTTTAAATCTGGAAGGAGCTAAAGTCAGTCTTCTCCAGCCCCATTACTTGACAAATGAGAAAACTAAGATCCATCAATATGAAGTGACTTGTCCAGAGTTACAATGATTCCTGGTAATGGGTGTGAACTCAAATCATGGTCTTCCAACTCCAAGACCCCAGGAAGTTTGAATCACCTCATAAGAAAATGGTGTTATTACTCAAGACCCTACCTGGCCTCCATTTAATTCTTTGCCTCAAGCCATTTTCAAGTGAAGACACATGTCTGACATCTGATGACCACATAGGGAATTCTGGTGGTGGGAAGGAGATGAGCCTGGGTCAGCTATTTCATTTTATTTTACTTCATTTTAAAACATCAGCCAGAGATGACTAAGGTGCTGACCAATATGGCACACCTTTATTGCACAGTCACCTCAAAAAGAAGGCTAGTCATATTAAAGTGAAGTCTGTACAAACTGCCTCATTAAACAATGAAATGGCAAAGCAGAGCTTATTAACACCCCGTTATATCTTGCAAGAGTTGTGTGATTAATTTAGGTCACTCCCTAATGCTTCTTTTCAGACATTCAAACCACTCATTGTCTGTTTGTCAAGCCCCAAGCAAGAGTAATCCCACACTTACACCATCTTCGATTCTGTTGGAAAGAATCCGTGTGGATCTGGCAGGATGTTCTGAATGCAACGGGCAAGCCCAGGACACCTGGATGCATTTGTCATTCACTGCGGAGCCTTGAGCGAGTGGACTCACCTCTCTGTACTTCACCTGTGTGGGCGAGTGAACAAACTTCCTTGGTGTCTTGCTGTGTGTAAGGGTCTATGACACTGACTTACACCAACATTTTTTTCTCTGCTTTTATTTAGAGCAGAATAAGAGCGTGGGAAACAAATGGTCACTGAACATTCACTGTATGCCAAGGATTGTGCTGGAGCTTATTCTGTCCTAAATGTGGTCATATGAACCCCAGATGTGGAAACAGTGATCAAAATGTAAAGATGCTCCTATAAAGTAGCACAGTGAACCAATAAGCCAAGGTTTAAGTATAGTTCTGTGATTCAAAAAAAATCTTACTCTTTGCCTTATTAATCACACTGCCCTCAATAATGGGTACGTTCTTATTACTTAGATTGGTTGAGAGGGGTGGAGGAGGGAGAGAGAGAGAGAGAGAGTAGGGGAGAGGGAGAGGCCCAAGGATACAAATAATCAAAAGCTAACAGTCAAAAAGTTTGAGTAAATGATTGACGAAGGCTTAAAGTGTACATTAAACTGGTCGCCTCTTTAAAGAACCAGAGATTCAGTCAGGCCTCACAAACTATGATGAGGAAGAGATTCAAGCCCTGAATTGACAGTTCTTCTTCTTTTTTAAGAGGAAGCTGAAATCCAGAATTTTATGTGAAACTATCTAATTAATATCTGTGGCAGATCACAGAAATTCCAAACATCATGGAATTGAATAACACCAACCATGCAAAATGAATAACACCAACCCATGGCTAGATTCAACCCACAACCTGCTACGTGCAAACTCTGGATTTAGAATAATTTCCTAACCACGGGAATAAGACCGACACATTCCATTTTGGGGCCCTGGGAAGACCTCCTCTCTGGATTCACTTTTTGGAGGAAGTGAACTTCCTGGAATGTTCAGAGCTGAGATACTAGTGTACTGTGATTCCATCAAGCACACTAAAATTACTGGGGCTTCACACCAGCAATCCTCTTCCCTCTTGGGGAGTTGAGGGGAGCCATACATGCGAGCCACTGAAGCCAGTAAGAACACCCTTTTTTTCTAAGAAGCAACAAATTATTTGTGGGGACTTGGTTGAAAACTAGCTCCACCCCTGTAGTTAAATCCAATTACACCATAATTATAGGGAATCTGCAGACATCAGAGCTTAGTTGAAAAAGGATAGGAACACCGCAGTTCTTCAAAATGTTGGCCAGAGGTAAACCTATAATTTTACCTACTGTCATCCTGGCAGAATGTTCATGGGAAAGGAGGCACACTTAGTTCTTGATTTTTCCATCAGAGGACAGGCTGGTGCATACCTCTTTGCCACTGTGTGGCGTTGACTCTCTTATGGTTCAGAAAAGATGGGCAGAGGGACCTGTCTCTTGTTCCTTTCAAACTGGTCAGATATTAAATAAGGGTTGGCTCATATTTCCAAACCCAAATAGAACTAGGCACTAGGTCTACAGAGAAAAAGAATATTCTCAATCATTTAAAAACCTTTACCATTTCTTATTATTCTTTTCCTTGAGGAGAGGGGAAGAGACACGATTTAAAAAATTTTAAAACCAAACTAAAGGAAATACAAGGAAACTTCCACATGTGTCTCTCACTCGTTGCAAAAGAGCCTTTCTAACTTGTCCATTTTTTCATTCTCACAGAGGCCCAGACTCCTCCAATTTGAGAGAAATGTTAAATCGCTGTAGTTGTTGGCCACACCATGAACAAGAAGCAGGAGAACTTCACTAATTTTGTCAAACAATATTCTGCTGAAAGTCATGGCCACATCAGTTCCTCTGCTGAGACCCTTTCAGCCATCTTTACAAAAACTCAAGGCTTCACTCTGAAGACAGCATCCAGCCTAGTTCCAACTGGAGGAAAAAATTCTCGGGGCTTTCCTCAGGACAGGGCTGCTTTTGCAGAAGTACAACAATGTCATGCTATAATCCCTCCCTAATCCCCATCTCATTTTTGTTGCAAAATACGTGACTGAAAGGAAGAAAAGTTTTAGTCAATTCATCAAGCAGGCATTAAACCCTGACATTGTGCAGGGCACTGTGGGTTTTATGAGGAAGAGAAAAAATGATTGAGAATCGGAACATGTAAAAGGAAGACGGATGGCAACAGCCTTGGCTGAAGGAATCAGAAAAGCCTTTTCTCAAAATCTAAATTCTAACACTTACTAGTTATGTGTTCTCATGCGAGTTACTTAACCTCAGTTTTCATATCTTTAAAATGCCTATGCCATAAGGATTGCAGGAGAAAATATAAGGAAAACCTTTGTATAATAACTGCCTCTGTAGGAAGTGGCAGCCCTGCATGGGGGTGGGAGCTGGCCCCGGGGGGGAAGAGGCACCATGGAGACACCCAGGGCAAGGAG
Source organism: Artibeus jamaicensis (assembly GCF_021234435.1). Classification (NCBI taxonomy): domain Eukaryota; kingdom Metazoa; phylum Chordata; class Mammalia; order Chiroptera; family Phyllostomidae; genus Artibeus; species Artibeus jamaicensis. The sequence goes on from NW_026521726.1 coordinate 961,894, forward strand.
TGCGGGGTGGAGAATGAGGAGGGAGAAGAGGGGCAGCAGAGTGCTTCAGGGAAGAGGTGGTCATTCAAGGCTGGGTATTTTCAAAATAGAGGAATATTCTAGATGGAGGAAAGAGTGTGAGCAAGAGCACAGAGTGAAAACATCACAGGGGCTGCATCTCCTGGAAACAGAAAGAAGCCTGTGGGACTGGAGTTTGGGTCTCAGGACCAGAACCTGGACCTTCCGCCTCACTGCCCCAACATACTCAGTGTTACTGAGCAGCAAAGTGGGCAGGAGAGCCAGCCCTGGGGAAGCAACATAGAGAACCACTGAGGGGGACAGGGGGGTCAGAAGTGTGCTGGTAAATGCTTAAAACCAGCTCCCTGGAGGACGCTGATTTGTAGCATGGTGTAAGTACTCCCACCACGGCTGATTTCAAGCTACCAACATGATTAACAACCAGATGGCAAACTATTCCCTGAAATTTTAACAATTGGCTCTCACAAGCAGGTGCTAGGCAGCTGCAGTACATTGCTGGGCAGGGTTGAGGGAATTGGGGGATGCCAGCCAAGTCCTCAGCACCAGCCCCTGAACCTAGAAACAGGGTACACCTAGCAACTCCTGAGGCTGCATTTTAACATTTTGGACTCTTGGTTGCGATAAGCATTCATAATGACTACACAGCTCTTCATCTGGGGTGGGGGAGATACCCATGCATTATGCAGGCATTATTAACGTGTCCACTTTACAGATCATGAAACTGCTCCAGAATCCATGTGACTTGACGAAATGGCACATGGATTCAAACCTAAGTCTGTTCTCTTCCTGCCGCTCCCACCCCTACGGGATGCCACCCCTGACACCTGGTCCATTCCAGTTCAGTAAGAACGAACAGTCCCTCCCTAGCTCCTCCCCAATCTGAGTTTCAAAAGATGCAGAATAGATTTAGGCCATGGTCCCTCCCAATCTTTGGAAAGTGAATCCCAGGATTAAATCCGAAGCTCAATTCCTCTTCTTCCCCAGATCTCCCTGTCATCCCATGGCCCACCCCAGTATAACAAACCCCAAACTCCTTCCCACATGCTCCTCCTCTGCAGCCCGGGAAGGTTCAGTAATCTCATCACCTACAAACAATTTGCTTCCATCCTGCTGCATCGTCCTGCTAATTAAATTGTAGGATTACCCTACCCCGCTGCAGCCACCAGGCTCCTGGACTGTGTTTATTGCTCTGTTGCTCATAACTGCTGAGCTCAGCAACAGAGCGTGCCTCTCCAGGATTCTGATGAGATGGATGAGCTGGCACCCGCTGGCGCGTTCTGAGAGCTGAGACTTGTGCCCTGAACCCCCAAACCATCCCCCAGAAGAAGGTTTGCTTTCTAACAGTTTTGTCTAAGGTCCCAAACTTGCCTTAATTTTCCCTCTAACAGATCAACTGTCTGAAAAGTTTTGCAACTGTCCAACTAACCTCTCCTTTCTTTTTGTACCTAATTCATTTTACCCAGATACTCTCTTTTCCGTGACTATTAGGCAAGCCAGGCTAAAATACTCCAGACAATGCAATTAGCTGCACGCCCATGTGCTCAAGCGCGCGCACACGTGCATGCACACCGAACCTCCCGGTGCTGAGCTAAGCAGCCCGGTGGCCTCAAGTCTGCTGATCTCCCTTTACCAGCTCCCAGGGTCAGTTTCCCCCCACCCCATTAAAACTTGCCCCTAAACTACTGATCTTCTTTCTTTATTTAGCAAATTCTAACTGGCATCTGATGAAACATTTTTTTTTTAAAGTACAGGGAAGCAGCCAACAGAGATTGCCAAACTTGATTACCTGCCTAGATCTATCTTGCAGAGGTGCCGATGAGTAAGAGTTTGGCTTAGATATTTTTCCTACTAGGCAGGCTGGGCTCCTTCAATCACCTCCCTTCCTTTACTCCAGACCCCCCAAGTGGTAAATCTGTGTCTGCCCCGTGCTGACCTATGTTGGAGCTTGCATTTTTCTATCTTTTATGAAGGAAGACAACCTTCCCATCCCTTCCTGCTCTGCCTACCTCCCCAAGGAATCGCCTCCCCAAATTTTCTCTTCTCTCCACTTGGTGTAGTTCCCTTTGCATTTCTGAGATCAGTGGGGTGACACCTCCTCCGTGAAGACTTCCTGATCTGTAAAGCAGGAATAGAGGCTTCTCTCTCTTGGCTACTACAATGCCAGTTCAGAGGCTGACGTACTTGTCCCTTTCTCTTGCAGCACATGTCACCATGCTGGTTCCCTCACTGCATTGGAAAGTCTTTTTGTTCCAGACCTGTTTTTAGCCATCCATTTATCTCTAGTACCTGGTAAAGTATTGTTACCGAACAATAAGATGTCCGAGGGAGGGGCAACACAATATTTGGCCCACCTAGGGATGCCCAAAACTGCTATACAACAGGGGCCCCTCCCAAAAACAAAATACTAAAATCTACTGGGCCCTTCTGTCCGCCGCCAATTGGAAAGACATCTCTTAATGCCAGAGATTTGTGAAAAGGAAACAAAATGTTTATTTAATGCTATTCAGGCCTAATGCCACCACTAAAATATCAAAGTCCTTTAGGGTATACACCTACACCCACACAGCGCTCCCTTCTCCCACTGTCCCAACTCTGGGTACCGTAAATCAGGAAAAGAGCACACGTCTGTGTTGCAGGCCGCTGGCGCCATCAGCTGTGTCACGTGTGCAGGATCTCGAGTTAATCCAAAGTACTGTGGTACCCTCTCATGGTCCACTGACAAGAGTCCTTTGTACCCAGTTCCAGTCAAAGTCTCTGTTGCTTTTCAGGCCCCGCAGCCAAAGGGGGCACCCCAAAGCCGCGTGGGCCTCTTCTACCAAAGCTGCAGGAGTCCGCACTCCACCAAAAGCATGTGGCTTCCTCTTTCACCTCACCTAGAGGGGGTCCTCACTCTGCTGAAACCGCGTGGCTCTCCCTCCATCTGGCCAAGTGGGGACCCTTCATGTCTCGGAGCCAGTCTTTTCCAAGCTCCCACACACCGGCCCTTCCACTCAGGGGCGCAGCCCTTAGCTACATCCTGAGTCCAAGCCCTTCTCACTCCGGAGAGCAGCCCCTCATTACCATCTCGAGTCCCTTCTCACTCAGGAGCGCAGACCTTAGTTACATCTTCCTGAGTCCCTGCTAGTTCCATCTTGAGTCCCCATCCACTACCTTCTCCTTGGCTCCAAACTTGGCCACTTCTATTTAACATATCTATGAAACCAGTTAAAGGTTATAGATATGTTAAATAACCATTCCTCCCGAGGTTAGCTCCAAAACTGTTGCTATGCAAAATAGCTCTCAATGGCCTGGCTCCATTCTTACTTCCCCCTGGGGGGGGGGGGAGTGAGGACATCTTATATGTCTCTCCAATATTCCTATACACTTTGAATTCTGGACACCATTCCAAATCTTTTTTGGGGGGCCCCCCTGGCTGCACCCTGTATCAGTATCTTATGCTATCTTAGTAGGTGCACAATGAAGGTTGGGCGAAGATATGAATTAATAAACGACACCTCTCTCTCCTCTGTGTTGTCCACACTCTAATTCTCTAAGTGGTGAGAGCCATAAGTCAAGGAAGGAAGGTGCAAATCTATCTCTAGCTCAGTGTTTTTGGATCTCCCTCTTGGTGTTTAGTATCATGAGCTGCTTCAGCTTATCAAAGTCCCTTCTATTAAGAATGCTTCTCCATTCCCCCACTTTCCTAAAGTAGTATTCAGATGCTGTAAACATAGAAATATAAAATCTCAATTAACCATTCTCTGGGAAATGAAGGTTCCCCAAACCTAGAGAGCCTCCAGGCAAGTTGGAGAGATTGTTTGGAGCAGATAACCACAGGCAATGTCCGGAGTGGCTGAGGTAAAGACAGGAAGACTTTGCTTTCGCATGCTGTAATGTCCCCTGGGCTCCCTCTTCAGTCTTTAGCAGGAAGGGGACAGGGCAGGCTCTGGGTTTTCCCTCACCTGAAGAACTAGACTAGGCCTTAAGAGGAAGAGGCCAGAGACAGGAGACCTTCAACAAGCAGGCTCTGGTGCAGCTCACCTCCTCTGCAGTCTCCAGAGGATGTGCCCCACTCAGGAATGAGGGGGCCCTTCAGCCCCAGCCCAAAACAAAAGAGTGGTCAATGGGCTGTCAGATCCTCTGGAGCAGGCAAACATCTGGCCAAAGCTCCTGGGACAGGTCCTGACCAATGCTGGAGTGGAAAGGGGCCAGGGGAGTGAAGGGAAGGGAATGTTAGACCCAGACCCTGAGTCTCCTCAGTAACTGAGTGTTGAACTTCCCTGTTCAGGCCTCTCTTCACCTTCACCCATCCAGTAGATGTTTATTGAGTACCTGCTAGGTGCCAGGAACTTTCCAGTGCACGGAACATCTTCCTTCCTTCCTTCCTTCCTTCCTTCCTTCCTTCCTTCCTTCCTTCCTTCCTTCCTTCCTTTCAAGATTCATGGTTTGCTGAGGAAGACAAGAAATCAGTAATGGTAACATGATGTGTGTAGAAAGAAGTATGCAGAGATCACAGAATGTCATGCGCAGAGTGGGGATGTGGCTTCAGGGCACAGTCAATGTGGAGAGGAGGCCTGGCTGGTGAAACCCAACCCCAAATTAACTTCCAGCTGCACAACACTTGCAGCTGGCAAGTCATTGAAGAGGTACAATGAAGTGAGAGGAAAGGCACATTCAAGATGGCAGAAATGGGTTTCAATATGATTTATTGACTTGGGTTCAGGGCTTTGGCCCCACCTGTTCAGACAAGTGCCCTGTCCCACCTGGTGGGTATATGCAGAAAACATGCCTAGTCCTCCCAATTACCCCTTGGGGAGAGACTTTGCCCTCTCTCAGGGGGGATATATTAACTCCAGAATCATCAGATTTCTTTTTCTGCCTGTCTGTGTCCTCCACGGTCTAGTTCTAAGAAGTAGTTCTATGGGGAACAAGCGATAGAAAAAGAAATTGTCCCTAATTCTACTCCCAAAGCCACCAAGAACAAATCTAAGACTCTTCTACCTGGCGCATCTTCACCTGCTTGAAAACAGCTCTCGTATCTCTCCCACTGCTCCCTTGTTATCACTTCTCCAAACCGGACATCCAGCTCCTTCATCCTTCCTTAGAGTGACACATTTTCAAGTTCACCCACCATTCTGATCACTTTTTTCTCACTTTCATATTTGTATTACCTGACCCCTTTTAAAGTGTGAAGCCTGTAACTGAACATAATAAACCAGGTGTAATCTGAACAGTACAGAGTAGAGTAGGAATATCACCTCTCTGTTTTCTCTCTCATATTTCTAATAATACGACCAAATAAAGAATTTGCTCCTTTGATGGCCACATCACAATGCTGAGTCCCGTAAAGCTTCCTATAAGCTCAAACCCGAAGTTGTTCTTTTTCTGTTTCTGCTGCTTAACCACATCTTCCTCACCCTATGTTCGTGCAGTTATTTTCTAGGACAAAGGTACAACTTGGGCAGTGGCAGAAAAAAATTAGCCTGCTTGCCTCCTGGCTTTGGGCCCTGCCTGAGAATCCTCCTTGGGAGAGGTCCTCCTGGCTTAACACTCAGAACAGAGCGAGAGGCCTAAGATCAACGGGAAGCTGGTGATGAAGGCCCCTGTCTGCTAACAGCCCGAGGGGCACCCTCCCCCTCGCCTCCAGGTCATGGGCCCTGACGTGCCCAGCAGCTTCTGGGAACAAGCTGTCACCTTGTGTCACACTATTGCTTCTGTTTCACCCCTAAGAGGTTAGCCGATTCCAAATATGCCATGGGGCTCTTAGAAACTGTAGCTCCTCTTCCTGTGTTGCTCCCCAGAGGAAGAACTGATGCCACAGACTTATATGGAGGACCTCAGGCACAGTGTTAGGCATGAAGGCAAAGCTGCAAAATTAGATGTGCTTATAAGCAGAATTTAGTCGGGAGGGACTGGTAGGTAACTCATGCTAACCCATGTTAAAACACTTTGAAAAGTTTACAATCTTTTACTTGTTTCCTCAAAAGCTAAAAATGTGACAGCAATATATGGGTCTGGACATCAGAACAGAGGGAACGGCAGAGTTTCAGGATCAGAGATGCCTGGGGGACAAGAGATCTTCTCACAGCAGAGAACCCCTAGGGTGTGTTGAGAAGGAGAGGGAATGAGGATCAAGACACACACAGTACATCAAACCTAAATGTGAAGGCCTAGGCTAGAGAAAGTGAGCATACACTGCAATAACGACTAGCTCCTGAGTGGAGATGGGAGCCCTGCACCCTGAGCCCCACCGCTCTGCCTTCTTCCCTCTCTGCCCACACATAAGTTCCTTCCTGCAGACATACAGTCCTTGCAGGACTCTGGGAAATGCCTCTTAGAAATGTGTGTGGTGGGGGAGGACATCTAGAGAACTTCCTTTCATCTGGAACAAAGAGCCGGACTGAAGCGTGGGGCAATAGGAGGCTTCCACCAAAGCCACCCCTTTGTGCTTCCCAACCCCCTCTAGATCCACCCTTCCAACCTGTGTGCCTGACCAGTCCACCAAGCATCCTCCTGGACCGTGGTGAATCAGGTAAGGGGAAGATAAATAACAGTGACAATAATTTAGGGCAGATGAGTCTGTCCAGGATGTGTTGGCTGGGCTATTGTTTGTTTCCATTTTCTAAACAAATTCAAAGGTCAAAGATGACCCCTGGAGGGGAAAGAATATGACCAGCAGGACCTGTGCTTATTTCCTACCCTATGTGCCACTCCTTCCCACCCTGTACCCCACATTTTGGGGCAGGCGTACTCTTCAGCAGTCAGTACCCATCTCTAATCCTACCCTGGACTACAGGGAGCCTCTGAACTACAGAGCAAGGGCTCCTTCCTCAGGGTTTTCATTCAAACTGGTCCTAACCAACCTCTGGCCCTCCCTCATCTATCCAGAGCCAACTCAAATGTCACTTTCTATGTGGGACCTTCGCTGAACCTCGTAGATAAAAGTTGACATAGTCCTTTGGAGAGGGATATTTACAATGTTTTTCTCATTGGCTGGTGTTTTATGTCTGTTTATGTATATGTATATCTCAGTTGGGAGCTCCTAAAGGGTAAATAGCTCATGTGCCTGGTACAGGGTTGATGCTTTTATGGACTAAGGCAGTGAGGGAGGGTGTGCATGACTGAATGCATGAATGAATGAATGAATGAATGAATGAATGAGGGAGTGAATGCATGCATTACAGGAAGGGAGAGAGGGCTGGACAAGGGCAGAGGGTCTCCAACTCACAAGTATATGTGTATTACCTTGGCCAGGGACTCGACTTCTCTCTGTACATTACTAATTAGAAAATGGAAGCTCTGAGGCTACACTAAGGTAAATTGGGTCCAGCCAGCAGAGAAATACTGTGCCTTGACATTTTGGGCAGGAGTACCTGCGCTTAAGAAAGCTATCACCTGGAAAATCTCCCTCTCCTCATCCTCAGTGGAGCCTTCTCTTCTTCCAGGAAAACTGCCCCAGAAAAATGTGAGGTCCTCTGGGACCAGGAAAGGCAGCATGGAGTGCTTGTTATAAAGAGCTCTTAAGAGGAGGTCAGTAGATCCAGGTAGATTAGAATCTTGACCCCACAATGGCTACATGAACTTGAGACATAAATTCTCCTCTCAGAGCCTCAGTTCCCCATCTGTTTAGGAAGAGGTTTGCATTAGCTGATTTCTAAAGAGATGTGGAGCAGATAGGATCAAGTTCTATGAAGGGCTGGGGGACAGGACTGCACCAAGGCATCCTCTACATTGGGCCCTTCAATTCCCCTCCTCCACCTGGAGAAGGGAGGAATCTACCTTTGCTGCACACTCCAGACTCACCTTGAGAACAAATGAAAACCAGGCTAGGATTCTAGGCAAAATACACTACATTTGAGAAGACTTCACCTTTTCTTCACCCCCTGGTTTGCCAAGAGGGCGAATTTGAGAGAGGGGGACAAGAACAGGGGAAGAGGGAGGGTTGGGGTAGGGTGGGGTCACAGCTGAGCAGAAGAGGAGGGACTAAAAATAAGCAATAGTTGATAAGCCAACATTTTTAAGGCTTCCTAATCAGTTTGCAAGCTTTTTTCCCAGTTCCTTTTGTCTTCCCAACTTCCCCTTACAAAGAGCAGCCTTTTCCCCACCCCCAAGAATGGAAGGGAAGCAGGTTGCAAAGCCTCTTGCATTGTAAAAGCCACTTGCAGGAGAACAGAAAACTCACTCTGTACGTAATACTAGAATCACCTGTGGTTGGGCCTCTGCTCAGAGCCATGGGCCTCTCCTTACAGCTGTCCTGAGATGGGCTGGCCAGTCCCTGCTGCATTCCTGAAGTACACTGTGTAGCAGTAACAACCGGGGCCATGGCTAAAAGCTCAAAGGCCATCAGTTTCCAGTGCCCACACACAGGTACACAAACACACACGCACACACAGCCACTCCTAGCCCAGATAAGATCTCAGCATTCCCCTTTCTTTTCCCAGGTCTCCTGGAGGCCAGAGCTTCCAGGGCCAGCACTCAGATAACCCGTAGTCCCTCCAGTGATACAGACCTCACCTCCCTTTACTCCCTTTTCTGGTGTTTACTGAGCAATAAGAAAGTAACATTAGTTTGCAGAAAGGCCTGGCCATTCATGGCCCCTTGGGGTGTGGGCTCTGAGAGGCGGGGCCAGGAGCCCAGGCCCTCTCTCCATTGGTTGGGCTCAGCAGGTAATCCGAAGCTCTGCTGCGAGGTGCATAAATAAAGAGTGAAACTAGTGCCACCTCCTTGAAAGGGGCCGAGTCCTTCTTCTTCACCCTTGCCTTGGGAAAACCAGTTTCTCTTTCTTTTATTGTCTGTTACCAACTTGTATTCTAAAAGTTCAATGGAACCCCAACCATACTCCAAACTCTCTTTTTCCAGCTACCTTTGCTCCCCTCTACTCCAATTCACTTTCCTCTGCCCTCATAATCCTTTTTATTAAAGGGAGAACGACTGCTCAGGACCGGCCCCTACCTTCCCTCAGGAGCCTTGTCTGTTCTGCACAGGCCTGCCAAGCTGGACACTTTATACAGTAAGTGTTTCTCATTCCTAATTTCCTGTCCTCAAACCTTAGGAGCGAAAGAACATTCCAAGACTTGGAATTCCTTTTCTTTCTTTCATACACGTGAGTCTGTGGTCACCTCTTTGTTCTGAATTATCTTATGAAAAATCTATTTATTGTTTTGAATCAAACTCATAGTAGGCCCTGCTGTGTTCAAGGTACAGATACTCATACGTACAGGTGAGTCTGAGATCTCTGGATTTGCAGGGTTTTGGGAAACTAAAGCTGAGAGGTCACATCAGGAGAATCATTGGGCAGGAAGAGTAGAGGATGAATTATGAAAAAAGAAAACACATTGGCTGGAAGTTGATCAAAAACTTCTTCCAAGGCTAAAGTAGCTGAACCTACTGCATTTTAACCAAATCTGTGGCTCAGTCAATGTTTTCTTGGGGATTTGCATTGATCCCAGGTGATAAATCTCACCAATAATGGGAACTGGTATGGTAAGGTGGGTGCTGAGCCATTAAGTACCAGGACTGCAGTGCCACCTGGTTTCGTGGAGATTTACACAACTAGAGGAACCGGGGATTGGCTGACTTCTCACTCCTGAGCTGGCGGGTGCAGCACTAACAGGAAATTGAGGACCTGGTTCCATTCTTTGCTGCTCGCATCCAAGTTGGTTTCATTAGGAAATTTGAGGCAAATCCTGAGGGTAGTTGGGGGCAGGAGGACATCACTGGATGAATTTACTCTATAAGCCAAACACATGCCTGATTTGCTTCTGTGTCCACACTTCACTCTGCAAGTGGCCAGGGTGAAAGTCATTCGGGCAGCACATTGACAAAGCCATGGTGGGCAGAAGAATCCTGAACCTTGGGTGTGGGGTCCAGAGTAGGTCAAGGCCCCTGATACAGCTCATCTCATCTCTGTCTTGTAGCAGCTGCAGGTGTGGAGGGCGAGGGGAGGGGGATAGGGAAAGGCCCGCCTTTTCTGGGCCCTCTAATATCAGTGCTGCCTATCGTTTGCATTGTCTTTCACAAAGTGCTTTTACAGACATTGCCATCTCCGGAGTATCCACCTTGCAGGCCGAGGACCCCAAGTGAGGGTGAGGCTCTCTGCACACTCCAGTTGAGGACTTGAAGAATCTGGTGGACCATGCATGTTAGGAAAATAAGAGTGGGGTAAGGAGGCTCTGGAGGGAGATGAACTGACCCTTTTGCTTTTAAACTGGGATAAAATCCAGAAAGAATGCGAACAATCCTTCCATCCCAGAAATATTTTCCCACCACCACCTCCTGCCATCATTTATCGGAGCCAAAATGTGCTGCTTTTTTCTTCTTTTTGACTGTGAAATGGGTCAAAATGACCATATCGCTAGATAATTCCCAAGCAGGGCACATTTCTCTCTCATACTCAGGAATTGTGAGTATTCACAAAGAAGGCTGAGTGGAAGAGGGTGGGCCAGGCTCCTTCGTTACAGTGCCTAGATCCCTGCCCCCAGCACGCTGGTGTCCCCCTGACCAAGGACAGTGGGGCTCTTCCTCAGCAATAGGTAGAACCCCCAAACACTTGTTGAAGAGTCTTTTCAGAGGCCCTATGCCCTAGGGGCTGGATGTGGAGGGAGGAGCTGTATTATAAGCTACTGCCTCCTTGTATCAGGTCAGAACAAGCCCCAGGAAGAAAGTATTCCAAACAACAGGTGGATCTGCCCTAACTCACCCAGAGTCTGCCTGTAGGTGCTGAGAACAGCCTTTTATGGGGTTTACACTAAGCCACAGACATGTCTGAACACAGCAAGGAAGAGGCCGAGTAGCAGCTACACGGCCACTGGTCCATGGGCATTTCTTTTAGGGGGTGGGAAGCTCTCGGAGAGTTTCCGCCCTCCCTGTTTTGTTCAGTCCCTGAAAGCCAGGTCACCTCTCTCTCCCCACAGCCCCAACCCCATACCCACACAAGTTGCGGTTGTGCCATTTCCAAACAGATTTGGGAAAGGATGTGGGGTCACCAGAAAGTGGACATCCTAGATAAGTTTAGGAGCGAGACTGAGGAGTCTCGCCCTCCTCCACCCGCCCCCACCGCAGGAACGGGCCTGGCTCCAGCCGGGTGTTCTGGTCCATCGGGAGCTCCTCACCCACCTCCTTCTGCTTTCTCCTGATTTCACACTGACAAATGGGCCTGCAAAGTGCTGTTCAGGTCCCTGGGCAGTGCATTCTGGAGAAGAACAACCCCCGCCCCTGGGTTCCATCACTTCAGTCGGCAAGTTCATAGGAGAGGCATTTTTTAAAGTAATCTCCGAACACCTGACTTCTTCAGCCAGGACCAACCACACTGAGCTCAGTTCTGTCACACTCAGGGGAACACAGACAAAGGGAGAAGAGGACCGGCACCCCAACTAGGTAAATGCAGGAAAGTTGCACATGGGCTTGTCTGGGATGGCTGTCTCAAAGGTGAGAAACAGTGAGAATGCCCAGCCCCGCAGGCCCAGCCCCACCACTCAGCACTGCCTGTCTCTGCTGTAGACACATGGGTGTTTCAGTAAGCTGGCACTTTGCAGCCTCGGGAGGGAATGGTCCTGAGGAGGGCCGAGAGCATCCAGATCCTCCACATCTCCCACAGCTCTGATTCAAAGGTCCCAAAGGCCTTTGATCAAGCAATCACCCTGCGTACAGAGGCTGGTTTGACATGTAACCAACCCTCTGAGAAAAAGATCCCCAGACAATCCATGTGTTTCTCTTGTCCTTCATTCCACCGGAGTCTGTCTCGTACCCAACCAGATTTCAGTGGAGTGAAGTTCAGGAGGCGTGGAGCTGACACCGTGGCTTCAGGAGCCCCAACAGGAGCAGCCAGAATAGCTCTGACTTAGAGAAAGAAACACCAGTGAGAGATGTGGTAGATGAGGAGACATCTGGAGTTCATGGTCTTCTGCAGACGGGTGGGGCGGTGGGCGAGTGGGAAATAGCACCCATAGGAGCTGCCGATTCTTCGTTTTCTGAAATTCATGCAATGGCAATGTGTGTTTTCTGTAACTCACAAAAATTAAAAGCTGTCTGTCTCCTGGAAATCTGTGTCTGTGCTTCATGCTGACTGCCTGACCTCAGTCTCCTCTCTTTTGGACTGAAATGGAGCCATGAGCTGGAACAGCCTGAGCAGGCCCCCTCTCTCCTTGGGCTCTCTAGGCAGGTGGTTGAAACTCTATTTGCAATCAGAAGGAACCCTGCTGTCCAGCCTCCCCGCAGTGCCAGCAGGACCTGCAGAACGGGGTAAAAAAAAAAACTCTCTTAAGATGATTTTTAAACCCACTTATAATAAAATAAATGTAAATAAGATTTAAGTGAAGGCAGATAGGTTGCAAATATTTCAGACTCTATACAAGATGTATCTTATATAGTACGGGTGTAAATTCTGCAGAGATTAACACACTTAAACATATTTGACACATAAAAATGCCAGACCCAGCATTAATCATTTACCAATTGTAATTGCCTTTATATGGGTCTCTTCTCCCCAAGATGTATGCTTAAAACACCAGGCTCGGTAGAAATCTGGGAGGAAAAACACAAATAATACTTCTCAGCTGTCAGGGTCTATGATTTGCTTTGATAGATTTAGCACTGCTTTCACGGGCTTTACAAGCCTATGTGATTTTTTTTAAAACTCCGCATCCCTCCTTTACCAGGAGAAGGGTGGGGAGGAGGGAGGACCCCTAAGTGCTAAAGAATCCACCCTGTAACGGAGGGGAGGCCCAAGCCTTTGTGTTAATTGCTCCTTCCTCAGGTAAACAGAGTCTCCCCTTCAGGGAGCCAGTCTGGCTAAAGAGCAAACTCTGAACAAAGCCTGGCTCTGCTGAGTCTTCAGAAAAACCGGTTTTCACCTCCAGAATGTGCCCCAGGCAGCAAAACTCAATAGGGCCCCCTGGCCTGGCAAATGGTGTTTTTCTTAAGAGCTCCGTATAAAGGAGATCTCAGCTTTGCGGAGGGATAACCTGTCACTTGGGTATTAAGCCCCTCCCCGAGCCAGTGACCTCTGAGGAAAGGGACCTCTTCACCCTCCCTCCCCCTCCTTCTCCTCCTCCTCCTCGGGGACTCTGCGCCTGAGGAATTAAGGGCTCCCAGACTGAGGGCTGGAGCCAAGAAGAATAAGCATTTCTCCAAAATGATTTTCTTCTTCAAGTTAATAAGGATTCAAAACCTGGCTCCCTCACCTTCCCCTCTTCATTCTGAGGCCCATGGAAAACAGAAGGGTGAGGAGGCCTAGCCACTGGCATTAAAAAAATGTTTACCCATAAAAATTATGCAGTGAAGGGGGTTGGGGAGGGGTTTGGGGTACACGAGCTAATTGACCAGCAAATGCTTTCCATTCAAGCTTCTGCAAGAACAAAGAGGGCACAAAGCAGAAGGGATGTAGCATTTCTATTTGCAGCCTGGTTTGAGTCCTATGACCTGGAATCTTTTGGAAGAAGTGTGTGTGTGTGTGCGCGCGTGCACACACACACACACACACACACACACACACACACACTTGTTAAAGCCAGAGAAAGAGAGACCTGGCTCTGACTCTCAGGTGGAGGCAGGAACCAGAAAGGGTGACCAGAGGGCCGTCTGTCAAACGCCAGCCAGGACATAACGCAGTGACTACCAAGGGCTGTACTGACGTGCTGGTGGGCTCCCACATCCCAAATCCCACTCCAGTGCCATCTTCCTAGCAGAGATACAGGGGTTGTATTTCTGGCTCGAGGTCTGGGCTGCTCACCGCCTCCTGCCCCATTGCAAACAGAGACAACCCTGAGTGCAGCCCAGAACAGCCTGTCCAGCAAAGCCAGTGTGTGCTGAGCGCTGGAACAAGCAGCCCCTACCATCTTCCCATCCAATGCCCCCGACTTTATGTCTCATATTTTTATGGCAAAGCATGGCCCGCTAAAATGCAACATGGAGAAAATGATTTAATCAAAACTCCCTTGCAACAACAACAACGACAAAATAATATTGCCCTGCTTTCTTTATTCATGATCTTTTATTGAGGCAAAAGGCAAATATCATTGAGCCAAACCTGAATAGACAAACATACACAACTGCTGGTAATTTAATATTTTGTGCTAATGGAATACACTGTAGATACAACCCCAAAGGAGTGAATTACAACCTTATCAATAATACATCGCATCTGGGCTCCGGTTTCCCACTTCACGAGAAAATGTGTACTGGCGAAAGGCTCTCCGAATATTAAGAACCACGCATATAATGAGTCCGTGAATACAGAAGACTGTCTCATAGGACTGTGTTCTGGTCTTTGTGATCAAGGTCCTTTATGAGGGTAATATCCCACATGGAAGCTTCTAAAGCCAGTGCTAAATGACAGCATCCCGTCCACATTCTGGACAGATCTCCAGGTGAAGCTGCAATCACAGAATAACCTGCAATCAGGGCACTCCTTGCCAGACTACTCAGAGCACTGTATCCATTTGGAGCCTCAGGTCTATGGTCAATGTCAGATGTCTGTTGGGGTGACTGACAATGATGGACAGGAGGCCGCAGAGAGCCCTGGTGCAAATGGCAATGTCTAGAGAAAAACTGTGTGGCTTCAGAGCCCCTGATCCTGAGCCCAGCTCTTCCAGTTGCAGGTGGTCCTTCGACAGAAAGGAGGAAGGGAGGGTGGACTGAAGACAGGCAAGGAGCCAACCACATGCCTTAACCAAAAAGTCAGAAATATATTCTGGAATTTAAAATGTCCCCAACTTGTAAAAGTCCTTTGCTCCTCCTACCAGGAGAAGCAAATTGCAATCTTAATTGAGAGTAGGGAGGACACATTGCTGCCATGGTAATATTGCTATCATGGGTGAATTAGGTCACTGTTTGCAAGACTGCTAGATAGTGCCACAGTCACACTGGCTCCTGTCCTTGACCTTGCCGGTTAAGGAAGTACTGGGGAATCAGACAGGTCAGCAGGGTCAGCACCTTCCATGCAGCTTTTTAAATCAGACCCTGGAAGGAGGAGGGGAGCCCACCGAGGACTAGGAGGCTGTCGGGGTCTGTCAGACAAAAGGAAGGAGATGTGAATGACAGCCCAACCCCAAGCTTGGTGATGAAAAGACCGCGCCAGGCATCCGTTTATTAGAAGAAATAGAAACTTTCTAAATTGCCAGGAACTGACCAGGCTTTCTGGAGACACCTATGTATCAAAGAAGAACAATCCAAGAAAGTCCCTTTGTCTGGATGCAAGAAGCAATCTTGTCACAATCTCCCTTTCTCCTCCCTACAAACCCTTCACCCCCCTTTCATTCTTTTTCTCCTTTCCAGGAGTGAAGAAAGCTGTTTTCCTAGCCACAGATAGCAGGGCTGGGTGGGACACCTGGTGGGGAGTAGGGGAATTACACCTGAATTTGGTCTCAAACATCCGTATCCAGGTCTGAGACCTGTGCACCCTGACATCATGCGAAGTAACAAGGCAAGCAGCTCCCTAGGGTATGTGGTATTGAAGTAAACTTTAAATACAGTAGCAATTGGGTCAACACAGACCTACATTTTGGCTACGTCCATCAGTACATGGGACGAATTGGTGGCTAAGAATAAATGTAAATAGAATCCATAGGTAAACAAATATACACTAAGATTTGCAATACAACTCCATCATTATTTAAACTTAAAGTCATATTGAAAGTAGACACTGTTCCAGAGGACTCACCAAGCTGTAAAGGTGGAAGACATTTGCCCCAAAAATAATCCATGGAAGAAAAACTCTCACCTAGAAAGGTAATCAAATTTTGACTGCTCAAGGCTAATTCCGACTGCTTATTTGCAGCCATGCACACTGCTGGCAGCAGCCTGAAGTATTGGAGTCAGGGTGTAAAGTGGTTAAGAGGGGTCAAATTAGATCTGGTGCCAATTTGTTCTGGCCAGGGGCCTTTGGGCTGGCCACTTAACCTCTCTAAGATCCAATTTCCTTATCCATCAAGTGGAAATAATGATAATAATGACAAGTAATTACTAAGGACCAGATACTGCAGGTTTGTGTATATTAAGTCATTTAATGTTCCCAATCACCTTATAAGGTATGATTGATATTCCAGTTTCATGGGTGATAAAACTGAAACAAAGGGAGGGTAAGAGACTTGCCCAAGGTCACACAGTGGGTAGCAGAGATGAGGTCCAAATCCAGGCTCTCCGGTGGAAGTGGGAGTGAGACACAGGGCACTGTTACTTTATCTTTTAATGTTGGTGTGAGGATTGGATAACATGATGCATGCAAAGGGCTTAGCGAGTGCTTGGTAGACTCTAAGTACTCAAAAAAGATGGCTCATTAATGCAACCTTGGTATCAAGAAAAGTATCTCTGAGAAGTTTGTCTAGTGTCCATTGACCAGAAATTAGTAACTGTGTGCACATCTTTGGCAGCCAGCGACTCAGTGTTAAATTTATTGTGCCATTTAATCACAACCACAGTGAATCTTAGCTTTAAAATAATTATCTCGTCTTCACATCACTCTCACTTTAGGTGAGTTTTTATTTCTGCCATACCCTGGGAGCCTTGAGGAATTCATTAAATAGGCACAGCATAAATCGGAAATAACCATTTTTCCAGGATACGTGTCATTTCAAATTTTACTATATTTTTCTGAGGACAGATGGAAAGAACTTGTGAAAAAGAAACTGATGTGGAGTTAAAAAAAAATAACCACTTTTGAGCTCCCAAGAAAGTGGAGCAATCAAGAGAAATAAATCAAGAAATAGCAAACAGGAGGCTGCTCCCAGCACCCCAGAGCCAACGTTTGATGTGTGAGGAGGGGCTTGGTGCTGCAGCCTTGCCATGCTGGTCCCCTCGAAGATCTCACCGAAGTTGGAGCAGCTCTGACACCAGGCGTATTAGCCCCCCCCAGCTGGAGCTCAGTCCCCAAGAGATTTCAAAGGTCAGAGTGGGCAGTTATACCACTGGGACCCTCAGGCCCCTGACTCTCAACCGACCCCTCCCTCCTAAAGCATCCAGCTGACATAAGAGTGGGAGGGCTGTGGCTGGAGGAGATTGCTCACTGGGCAGTTGCTGGCACCAGGGAGCTCATCCCCTGAAGCTGGACACAACACGGGCCAAAAGTGAGGCTAAAAATGTTAACAAAATGAGTTCCTTTTGTCTCATTACCTTACCCTGTGACCACCTGCCTTCAAGGAAGAAAGAGCCTGGGACAAAGAGGGTGTCCATTTTAACACCATAACCATGTCAGTTTCATCTCACTGTTATACTATTATTTCACTATTATGGCACGTCGCAGTATAACGCATCTGGTAGTGGCCTCTCCTCCAAAGCCCACATCATTCCCCTTTGCCCTCCAGAAGATCTGGCCTTTACCTCAGTTTCTTCATCTACTGCGATTAGGTCCAGACTCCTCGCTTTCTCCCATACCAGTAACAAGAACGACTTCTCTACATCCCCTAAGGAAGCTCTATTAAACATTTCTTGCCACTCGAAGGATAGTTGTAAATGTTTCTATAGATTAATAAACCAGCAGTGCCTCTTTAACTTTAATGTGCACACAAGTCGCCTGGGAATCTTATAAATATGATTCAGCAGATATGGGGTGGGGACCGAGATTCTGCAGTTTTAACAAGCTCGCAAATGGTGCCTCTGTGGAGTCAGGACCACACTTTGAATAGCAAAGAACTAGAGCAGTCAAGATTCAAAGCCCAGTTTCCTCTACACGGCTCCACTCAGTCCAACAGAAGGCCGGGACCCAGGTCTCAGCTTGGCTTTGCTCTGCTCCCTCTGGCTTTTCTTCCAAGTCACTAGTGTCTCAGCCACTCTGGGGAGACATGAGAGGCCCCAAGGGCAGGAGGGTGGTTTGGGGTTGCCATGGCAGCCTAGGCTCTGACATGTGATGAGAAAGTTGGGGTCTTTTCTAGACATGAAAACAGCCCAGATGATCCCTCCTCAGAGAAGCCACAACAGCTGAAAATGTAATAGTAACCCCATTGCCTAAAATACAAGGTAGGTTATTTAGAAATAAACTCTTTGTGACCAACAGACTAACATGAAGCAACTTCAAGTATCTTGGCTAGTGATCACCAATCTGGAGCAAGTAACCACAAGTATACTTTGGCTGCCAGAAAACTCAACACTAAATTTAGTAAGCAATTTTCAAGATGAAGAAACAGAGAAAGAAGTCAAGTAATTTACCAAAGATAAAGATTCTGGGCCAGACTTTGAACTGACCTTTCTCTTCTGCCTCAGAGTGTAGTGTTATTTCCACAAACCACTCTATGCTGTACTTGAAATCTTCTGCTCTCTTGCTGACTTACCAGTGGACTTGTTAACACCCTGAAACTCAAGGCCTCAATTTATTTTTTTGTAAAATGGAAACTGTAGAATTAATTACAATTTTAAAATTTGATATTCAACCTAATATATATTGATAAAAGTATACTCAGAATGTTGAGCTACTTTTCCAGTGTTTTCTGCAGAAATGAATACTACTGATAAATGACTATTTCACGCAGTAACATGTTGGATCTTGAAGTCAGTAGCTGGGTGGAAAAACCTCAAGTCGAGGCATGACACATGTGCATTCAAATCCATTCAGCCTGTGCCTTTGGTACAATGGTAAACCTATTTGTGCTTCAGTATGGGAAGAGTTACAAAGCAAATCATAGACCCTACCTCTCAAGGTCATTGTAGGTGCAAGAGGTTCTCAGTGAATAATAAATAGGAACATGAGTAGTTTTATGCAACTCAATGGGTGCAGGACATACAGAAAATGAAAGACAACAGGACCAGCAAATCTGAAGCAAGACTGTAAGGTCTCAGCCCAGAGGAGATTACAAGACACAAAAGGACCAGAGGCTTCAGCAAAGTAGGGTCTAAAACCCAATGGACAGGCAGAACCAAAGGGCAGGGTAAGCAAATCATCCATGGGTCCAAATGGATGTTGGATGTAGACAAAGGCATAGGAAAGACAAACTGTGGCCAGTAATCAGAATAAAATAGTGGTTCAGCAGACCAAATGCACACAAGGTAAGGGTTCAAGAGGATGCATTTCCCAGAGTCAAGGTCAGGCAGTAAGTTGGAAAACCAGGTAGGATGAAGGGCAAGAAAGGTA
Organism: Artibeus jamaicensis; assembly: GCF_021234435.1. Taxonomy (NCBI): domain Eukaryota; kingdom Metazoa; phylum Chordata; class Mammalia; order Chiroptera; family Phyllostomidae; genus Artibeus; species Artibeus jamaicensis. Next base: position 980,948 of record NW_026521726.1, read on the forward strand.
CCCACCATAAGAAGCAAGCAACAGGAGGCTAGGAGTTGACACCGCTAGAGGCAAGTGTCTGGCTCAGGGAAGAGATTCTCAAGATCTCCTGTCAGGGCAAAGACAGCTCAGCCTGCAAATACGGGCCACGAAGCAACGGCATCTGGCTGGATTGTAAAGAGAATAACAGAGCAGCAACTGCCAGCAAGTTCTGACACAGCACCATTTACATATTCCTGACCCACTTTCATTTTGTCAAAAGATGCTTTTCAAAATTGAATCTTTATTGAGAAGATTTAAACAGGCAACATAGCTGCATGCAAAATAGGAGGCGGGAGAGCACCTGTTTCATACCTCACTCTACCTCTGGAAGCAAAGTGCTCTATTTTGTATTCCTATTCTGTGTTCCGATTAACTGTCAGATCCCCCTGCCAGATTTTTATGGATAATTAGAAGCTTGCAAGAAGCAGATGTTATGAAACTATCTGTGACTAGTCCTTAATGGTGGATGACAAGAACTCAGCACCATTTCTTAATTATACAAGACATAGAAAGAGGTGTAAAAAAATAGAGAGAGAGCTTGTCAAAGCCTGACAAGGTATCAAACGGTTAATCACCCACATTGAACCTGAACATTTCTTTACTATGTAATTCAGAACGTAGGCCTCACCTCCCTTTAGCTGAATAATTTTATGAGCTGTGTATTCTCCTATGTTGCTTCATCTCAGGTTTTAATAACTAAAATATGAACTTCTGCATAACGTGTGTGTTTTTCTGGTTAAAACTGCCCAACAAGAAATTTTGCATTTTAGTAACCATCAACACAGTTTTGCTGCATCAAACCCTATTCAGAAAGATAAAAGGAAGATACAGTGCTTAGGAAAACTGGGCTCTTGTCTCATAAATATGATAGCACAACTACCATTTTTTGACATCTTGCTCTGTGGTGGGTGCTGGATAAGCTTCTCGCCGTGCATCATTGTAAACGAGGCTCACAACAGCTCTAGGTAAGTGGGCATTGTTAACACAATACCAACCGAAGAGGAAACCGGTAATGAAAACAACGATAGCAACAAAAACACCCACAGCTACCACTATGGCAGTTACCTCGGACTTACTAGGTCCCCACATTCTACAGTGCATATTGCACCTCATCTAATAGGGCCAATGCCACAATTATTTTTATTTCCATTTAATAGAGGAGGAAACTAAGTTTCCTAGAGATTGAATAACATTCCCAAGTGATTATAAGTATAAATACAGGATTCCAACCCCAGTCTTACTGACTCTAAATATTGTATATTTAATCCGTGGGCTGTATGACCTCTCTTTGGCTGGGTGATTGTCATGGGCCAAGCTGTGTCCCCCAGAATTCATGTGTTGAAGTCATAACCCCCGGTACCTCAGAATGTGACTGTATTTGGAGATAGACCTTTAAGGAGATAATTAAGATAAAATGTTGTCATATTTTTGACAACGTTTTGTCTATAAGAAGAGGAGATTAGGACAAAAATAGGCACAGATGAAAGTTATGTGAAGACACAGGGAGGCAGCCATCTTTAAGTCAAGGGGAGAGGCCTAGGGGAAACCTACCCTGCTAATAACCTGATCTTGGACATCTAGCCTTCAGTACCATGAGAAAATGAATTTCTGATGTTCAGGCCCCTCAATCTGTAGTACTTTGTATGGCAGCCCCAGCAAACAGTGTCCTCATTTAAATTCCTAACTTCAGTATGTCTCAACCTCTTAAACTAGATGGCGAAGGCCCTTCCTAAGGGTAGTACCCCACGTGTGCTGTCTCTTTAACATTCTTCACCTTGCTGGACAATGTGAATGGGTGCTTTTTTTCCCACGGCCCAACAGGCTATCTATACTCCTCTTGAGTCTCTCTGACTCTTTCCATTGTATCTTTTGTCCTTCCCCGAGCCACAGACGAAGGGAAAGGCCCAGGTCAGGAACTGAGGGGACCGAGCGTGGAATGGATGAGTGGGATGAGAGCCAGAGAGAGACGAAAGCTCAGTGGGAAACTATGGGGCAGGGCCTCTCCTCTTACCCCCAACACACCTTCTCAACCATCTATTGTAAATTTGTATATGCTCATATAATTATTTGTAAATATACGTCAAACATTATTTATGAATTACAGTGTACCAGGCTTTATGCAGGGTGCCAAAATATTATGCTTAAAACAAAAATCAGAGAGTCCCTACTCTCACTGATATACAGAAAGAGGGGGAAATTAAGATATTCAGAAAATAATTACACTCTTTATTGAATATGTAATTTGTCAGATGACAAAACTAAAACAGTTCAGTAATGAGTTTGATGCCCCTTATTCACATGCAAACAATCAGTGGATTGGGGAGGAGAGCGCTTCCCCACCCCTGGACCACTCTTCCCCAGGGACTTCATTCATTAGGGCAAGGGTGAGTTGTACAGAGCATCGGAAGAGGCAACGTGGAAACGGGACATGGCTGGCTAGGAGGTCGGGATGCCCTGTGCGGCCAGGGTGAGATAAATTAACGCTGAGCTGGGGGACTGTGACTGGTGCTCAGCTTCCCTGATAGGGAGGCGTTTCCCTGAAGTGCAGGCTGACTTGGGTCTAGATCTGTGCTGGGGCTGAGCCCCTGCTTTGGCCTCCATTTTGTATGTCCTGACAGATGAATTAACTGTATTAACTTTAAAACAAAAATAGATGCTCTGATGGCAAGGAACAGGGGTCATTAGACTTACCATAGAGCCCTTTTTTCCCTGGGTCAGAAATGAAGCAAAGAAAATGCAAATACTTCAGGCAGAAACAGCGTACTGACTTAAAGTCACACAAACTATAAATCAGTCCTTTTCCTAGAGCTAAGTTGTGTGAAGAAGCTAAAATAGCAGAGGTAATGGGGTGCTGGCAATGGGGGAGAACACAAGGAAGAGAGGCTGGATCGCTGAAGACGAACGTTTGCTGCCTTGCAGCTTCACCTGGGGCTGAGCCCCCCGGTTTCAGGGACTCCTATAGCATTTACCACATTTTTCCTGAGAAAAGCAGAGAATCTGAGATCACCAGGCTCTGTAGAAAGAGGAAAAAAGTAACTTTTAAATGAAAGGGTTCCTCCTGTGATGTCAGGAAGCTTTCTTTTAAATTAAATAAAAAAGTACACACCCAAGAATAATGAGACAACGATGACGACTCTATTCAGACTGCCTGTCTTTGTTTTCACAGCAGTGAAAGCCGAACACATTTCTCCATCAAACATGGACTGAGAGGCTGCGATGAGCCAGGCATGGTGTTAGGCCGCAGGGCTGGAAAGAAGAAAATGACACAGTCCTGTCCTCATAATCCAGGAGTTCACCGTGGAAAAAGAAGTTCAGACACACACACAGATCAGTACATGAGGATGCAATAAAGGCAGCCCTAGGGGTACAGAGCAGTAGAGAGAAGGGGCTTGGAGCCCATAGTATAAAGATGGATTAGAATGGAGAGTGATTAATCAGGGAAGCCTCTAGGGTGATGGCATTATGAGCAAGGCCCCAAAACAGGGTTAGCCACACAATAAATTCTGTTGTTGAAGAAAAGTATTTGCCTATCAACTGTATAGGAAGCGAAGAATGTGCAGTGGTGGAGAGGGGAGTTCCAATTACAGTAATAGTAGTGAAGTTTGCAAGATAAGTGTTGCAGAAGGGTGTCCCAACAAACAGACTATGAGACATAGAGGCCATTTAGAAATTCCTCTGAAATGTAGAAGAGAGGACAAAAACAGAATTGGACAGGAGATGTTGAGGTATGATGCAGGCCCAACAAAAAGCCTCACAGAAAGTTCTGGATCTGGCTAGTCTTTCAGAGTTATCCTGACTTGGAGTGGTCTGAACCTTTACAGTCCCATGATGATAAGCCACTGCATATGGGATCCCCCAGAAGAAAGCATGACCTTGGAGGAGCAGGCTTCCCTAGCTGCTAACATCCCCCCAGCGGAGCTGACAGCTGAGGGCTGTACCCGGCAGCTAGGGAAACAGACTCTCTGTTCTGAAAGAGGGTCAGGGCAGCATGTCCTAGCAAATCCAGAGCCCACCTTCTGTGCTCCTTGGATCCATTTCTTCATATAAGTTCTAGGAGAAGTTCCTCTAGGATTCTAGCGAGCAACAATTTGGGGGAAACTTGGAAGAAGGAAACCAGTAGAAGGAATTGCTCAGTCCCCACCCCTGCCGTTGGCCTTGGAACTACTACTGATAACATTTATGTGTCTCCTCCTTTGCTGTCCACTTATGCCCTCCCTCACGTTCAGCGTGTACCATTGCTGCTCTTGATGGCCTATATGGTAGCATGACTCAGACCCTTATTTCCTGGGGTCTGAGCTCTGGGTCACCAGTCCCTCCTCACACCAGGCTTGCTGCATTTGCCCATTTCCTATTGTGAGATTAGCTAAGCTACTCCATAGCATGCTGCCTCAGCTTTCATTTTCTTTGGCCAAGTACCTCACAGGCATTTTGAACAGACACTAGCTCTCTCACGCCAATGCACACAGCAGCCTGCAGAGCACAAGCAAGGGTAAGTCCCTAATATTGTAATATTCTCATGACTTCTCCCACAGAGTTTCCTCTGCCTTCCAGTGCCTCTGCTTTAAGCACCCCTTAGATAAGACTCCCATGGGGCTTACCAAAACCCCGCTCCTTTTGTTTCAACCAACCAATCTGGCCCCAGTCTGGGAAACCCAAAGCACTCTACCCATGAACCTTGATGAAGTCCTGTGCCTAGGTCCTGCCTCTGTTTCTGTCTGCACCCTGTCTTGACCTCTTTGTGTCCCCGCTGAGGCATGCTGTGTACTTTTCCAGAACCTGTGAGAAATAAATTTTTCTATTTTAATGTCTCTTGTGGTCTGCTGTTTAACTGTGATTTACCATCTGGCACCCCGTGCTTCATTTAACAAGAGCATGGCACCTACTGAAAATGGTTAAGAAAGTACCAAGAGATGCCCAAGTGTTTCACCCAAATGCAAAACATTTCTGCCTGCCTCCAGTGAGTAATAACCCCCTACCTCCCCCAGCCAAAATAGGAACTCCTCTCTTTCCCTGCCAGTCCCCTGGCACAAGGGGCCCAAGATGCCATGGAAGAAAGAATTCCCAGTTCAATGGGATTTCAGCAGGATTTCCCCTTTTAAAAAACAGTGTCTCCACACATGTAGAGACCAGAGTTGTGGAGGTGAGAAGCACATGTTCTCCAAGTGGTCCATGGAATATGGGTCTATTCCTGCTCAAATGCAGCCAGCTCACCACCAAGTAGCTAGTTGGTTTCTTTGAAGGATGATGTTCAGTTGCAAAACCAGCATTGTTCTCTGTTGCTGGCAGGTCAATCATTTAACAGTGATAACAGATAAATCAGCTTGGGAGTTCACGCTGCTTTGTTCATGTATACCTGCATCCCTGCCAGCATGGCTTGTACATTCATTGGCCCAAGGTGCCAACACAGTGGTGGCCAATGACACAGATCCTGGCCAGGTTTTCTGTGTGCCCAGTTCTACAGTGTCTACTCCATGGTAGAGTGCTCTCTGATAGACATAAATTTGTGGCATGAAGAGCTTTGCACTTCAGGCCCACTTCCATATATCCATGCTCACATCTCCAGCCATACCTGTTATCCCCAATATTCCCACCTTCCCAGGCTCCTCATTAGCCAGCCAACCCACAAATCCATAAATATTCTAACCTTGGGCCATTCGTTTTTACACATAAAGCAGGTGACTAGGAGGACTTGCTCCATTCTTCCCCCCACAAAGCTTTCCCCTCACCACTGTCTTTCAAATCCACCCCCGAATGAAGTTGTATGCCAACTACAAAACACACCCACAGACCAAGTGAACCCATCCATGAACCAAAATGGGGCTTCTTTCTCATCAGCTGGTCATTAGGGATCCCAGTGTGGCCACACGTGTGAGCTGAGGGCAAGGCTGTGGTGAAACAGGGGCAGAGCTCATGGAGTCTGGGCCACTTGATTGTACAACTTGCTTGTGCCCTCTGGTCCCACTTGTGTTCAATCTGGGTGTATAATTTTCATCATAGGAAAGCTGGGCTCTCCTGACATTATGCTTTGGTGAATCTGGTCAAAGCTGGTCCATGATGGGCAATTCAGGTGCATGATCATTTCTCCTGGGGACCAGCACTGATCCATGAGCAGTTTCTCAAAAGGTGTGTGGTCGTATGCTATATGGCATGGCTTTGTCCTAGAATCCCAGGCGCTCATATTGTGATTCTCTCACTGGACCTCCCAAAACCTCTCCAGTGCATTTTTTACCATCACCAACTCTCCTCAGTCCCACTCAGAGCTGACTGTCACTCATGTGATCTGGTATACGTGTTGTACAGTATTTCCAAGTGTGGAATATCTGCCTCCAAATCCATGATGGACGGCACAAGACACAATATATTATCTTTTGCTTCAGAGGGGATATCCCGACATGCTCTAACCCATCAACTCCAGGATGGTGGACACATTGCCTTCTTCACCTAACCGTGCTGCTGCTGGTTAGACTTCATACCCCAGGATCTGTTTTTTTTCTCTCTAGCAATGGCCCAATAAACCTTCTTTTAAAAAAGCTTTCAGCCATGGAGGTAACAAGCCATGTCTTACAGAACGCACAAGCACACATGCATACAGGCCCTCATACTACTGTCCTGCTATGGCTGTGTCTTCGAGCCACAAAGGCATGGCCGCTGTGGAAGGCGTGGTCTTCCGCTGCCTTCGCTGCCCTCTCAGGGCCAGGAGTCGGGCTGGATGGTAACAGCGAGGGCTGAATCCTCTCCCTCCTCTCACAACCCCTTGTACCCTGCACTGTAAGTACAATAAGATATTTTGAGCGCGAGAGAGAGACGACAATCACATAAAGCTTATTACAGTATGTGATTACAATTATTCTCTTTTATTATTGTTGTTACTAGTCTCTTATTGTGTCTAATTTTTAAATTAAATTTGACTACAGGTATGTATGTATAAGAAAATAGTAGGGTTTGGTACTATCTGTGCTTTTAGGCATCCACTGCAGGAATGAATTCCCTGCAGATAAGGGGGGACTACTGGGTTATTCGAGGGTAACAACGAACTTTTCCTTTTTAAGCTACCAACACTTCCTGCTCCTAACCTTAACATCAAGCTTTGAGAGACAGAGCAGCTAAAAGTTACTCACAGCAAATGGCCACCGATGAGTCAGAACCCCTTAAAAGCTGTAATCAGGGGCTACAGTGATGCATACAGTTCCGCGGGTAGGCAACCACCCCCTTCCCACAGCACCTGGCTTCTCATTAATTTACCTGTGACATGTTGCTACACTTAATTGCATTTGACAATTAGTAACATTTCAACACCTCTTTTAATGGAACAATTAAGGGAGTGCTTGTCTTGGTTGCAAGAAAATATATGAGCTGATTTTTCAGAGGAAAAGAAAAAAGACCAAATGTAAATCCCCAGTGGTGATTCAGTTATAGACAGCTTCGAGGTCAGCCCTTTCTCTTTTGCATTTTGCAAGAATTATGTGTCAGCATGCCTTTTCGTGTTTATTTGTTTGTTTGTTGCTTGGTTTCCCTGAATGAGCAGTTCTCCACCAGACAGCTCCAGGCTGTTCACGCAGCCATGTGATATTAATTACAAGAAAGAATGGATGCTAAGCAGTTGCTGTTACTCATTTCTCACTCGTGTTGTTGCATTGATTGCTTGGGAAAGCAGATGCCCCATAGGCCCTTCTTCCCACAGTCAATGAAGGCTCCTGGGAATGCTGGAAAGAGTCTTTGAGCTTTTGTCCTGGTGTTCAGTTCCTTCCAAGTAATAGACCAGTGGGGAAATGTGGGCCATAGGGATTTCTGGAAAAAAAACCCAAAACCTTAAGTATCTGCTCTTTCTATTATCCAGTCCCCAACATTAGTGACAGAGAGAAATCACGCTGCTCTGTTATTACAAACCTTACCTTCCAGCAATAGTTAACAAATCTTTGGACTTGCAAATTATACAATAATTGTCACGGTAGACAAAGCTTCAAGGACTGTGTGCTTGAAGGCTCCTCTACAAGAGCTGTGAGGGGCACAGAATTAAGCATGTCATTTGCAAAGGGTTTGTGTATTTTCTTTTCCAAAATAATCACTTGGCAGAGAAGATGGCCGAGGCTATTGAAATGGTGTCTATGTTAGAAAAAGTCTCAAGAATCTGACCGACACCCGGGTTGAGGCTTCCACTGTTGCCCATTGCTCACCAAACTCACGGCAGATTCCACCTCCCCAGCCCACTGCCGCCCCTGCTCTGGATGACTGGACACCTCCTGCCCCTGACAGTGATCCTGCTCTCTCACCACTGTGTGCCACGTGCTGCTCCTCCTGCCTGCAATACCCTCCTTCCCTGCTTCTCCCAAATTCTCCACTCCTCAAAATACAGCCCATGTATCTTCATGAAGCTTCCTCTGACTCCATCACCCATTCCCTCAGACCCCTTACCACACTTGGGTGCTTCTTGTATTATTCATTGTCTGTGGCTTTGGATTATGAGAAGTTGGAACATTCGATTGTGGCTGAGTAGATTGCAAACTCCCCTGAATCCAAGAATCACATGTTATTGTTCTTTAAATAATTCATAAACTCTAGTACAGTGTATGCTTATTTATATTATCAATAATATAATAATTAGAACTGCCATGTATACTTCAGTGTTTTTTTCAAATTAAACTATATTGAATACTCAGATATTGAGTCTGAATTTTTAAAAATTACTTTGGTTTGATAAACAGTTGCTTTTTTTTTTTTTTACCACATTCTACCCCCAAAAGAGTGCCTGTACAGATGAAAGGTTGGGAGGGGGAGGAAAGCACTTCTGCTCTTCCAGTTGCAATTTAAATGCTCCCCAATCAGCTTGGGCTGGAGCATAATCCATTCCAGAGTAGCTGGACATTTGTAACCCAAGCCATGTCATGATGCGCCCCAAGGGAGAGATGCAATCAGAGGAGCAATAATGACTTTCTGTGAGCTCGGGATGAACAAGCTCATCTCTTGGGTCACTAGGGCAACCATCTTCTGAAATCTACCACAGATTTATCACATCCTTTCTCTTCTTTTCCACACTGACACATTCCCTCTTCCCTTGCCCCACATACATCAGTATGCACCCAAGGGGCCCTGATGTCAGGATCTAAACAGAACTTTCATAGGCACTATCCCTATTCTGGAGCAGCGGGGAAGGAGGTCACTGGTCCCAAAAGATGGATGTAGTTTCTTCTTGCACTCAACACTTGCACCTCCCCCCATTCTCTCTCTCTCTCTCTCTCTCTCTCTTTCACGCATGCACACACACACATGCACGGCTAACTGCACACCCTAATGCCACATCTTGCTAATTGCGTTACCCTTGCTGGTTATTATTAAGGTCTTGCTTTCAGAACGGAGAGAGAACCGACCACATAATGATCAAGGAGACAAATGGGGCATATCACTGCAGCGACCGACTGTGCAATGGTAATGAGTTACATAAATCAAAAGTGCGGTAATTTACCTATCAGATTGAGCAGTGAATAGGGATTTTCAGTTATTGTGATTGTTTTGTGATAGATTTTTTTAATAACTCTTGTTTGTAGATTTTTCTGGAAACTAGAGATTTGTTTTCTAAAGGGAGGCAGCACAGTGCTCTGCAAAGAACATGGCAGGATACAGCAAGACACCCTCCAGTTAATGCTAGCTCTCACCTTGGGAAAAGAACCAGTTCCCTTCTCTGACCTTCAAATTCTTCTGTCAAATAACAGTGTCTCTGTTTTATTTAAGGGTTGCTCCCTCTGAGAATCTGTTAACCAATACTCTTACAAAATGCAACAGGGCTCCTCCTGCCTTCCACTTCACAGGGAGAAGTGAGCAGCTGTTTTAATGAAAGGAAGCCCTCCACCAGCTAGAGGATGGTGAGTTTCTTCACTCTGTGACCATGGCCTCACTCCCCAGGCCTGACACCAAATCAAGGGATGGAATTAACTTCTTCCTCTTATACTTGGTGAAACGGTTGTCCATGCGCATAACTGGGTGGTGTCGTCACAGTCATTTCCCCTGAGTTAGAATGTTTGCAGTGCGAAAGCATTTTCTTTACTGGTGATTTGTGAGTCAATATTTGGGAACTTTGTGGAATAGGTTATTTTTTGGACCCATGGGATTAACAATTCATTTTATTCCAATTTCTCAATGGAATAAACTTCAGGAAGTACTGTTGTTCCTTGAGTCAGACCCAGACTCAAGGAGCAGAAGTTTCATTGAGACTGAGATTTTCATTGGGCACGTGGGCACAGCGTTCCTTTGAAGTGCTGTGAATATGAGTGTGTGTATATGTGTATATGTGTATGTGCAAATGTGCAGATGTGTGTGTCCATGTGTCTGCACATGTGTGTATTTCTGTGTCTGTACACACATGTTTCTGTATGTGTGTGTGTGGGTATCTGCATGTGTGTACATGTGTATCTGTGATTGTGTATAAATGTGTGTGCATTTCTCTGTATGTACATATGTATGTTGAGTCCCTGGATAAAGTGATGGCTGCGTTGACAACATAAAAGGTAAAGATGCTAAAATCTTACCCCTTCCTCAAACCACTGGCCTCTGCCTCCCTCTCAAACAAAGATCCCCTCACTTCAGACCCAGGGAGAAAATAATCTTTGCCTGGAAGGCAAAGCATGATCTGCCAAGCATGAAGCAAGTTGGCACTGGCTCCTTTAGAAATAAACAAGTAAACAAATGGGAGCTTGGAAGAAGGAGATAGTTTACAAAGAAAACAATGCTTTATTAAGTTGCTACTACATTTCAATTGAACAATACTTGGACTACATAGGCACAGGCATATTCCTGAAACTAATTGGTTTTCCACATCTGCCTTGCTTCCTAATTGGACTAATTACTGCACTGTAGGATCATGTTCATCATGCTATAGAAATCAAGAAACCTTGATTTACAGTGAGAGGAGCAGCAATTAAAGGGAATTAATTCATAAAGCAACATCTAAATAAATCATATTATGAGAACACGGCAATGTAATTATTGTGACTGGTGGGTCCCTGGTGGGAAAACATCAAGCTTAAACCTCAAACCAAGCTGCTGAATTCCCCCCCACATCAGTGTAGCATCTACAATTTCACCAGACTTGTACTACCTGTCCTTTAAGGCCTAATTGAGGTGCTGTGTCAGAAACAATATGGCCCAACACTCCTCCTCTCCAGAGGTGGAGGGAAAGCATCGAGTTCTCGCTATCTCATTTTTGTCCTTTGTCAGAATTAAATATGAGCTCAACACTACATGGAAAATGCATTATGGCTGCAGTTCCAAAACAGGAGCCTCTGCGAACTTCAGTGTCATTATGCATCTTCTCTTGACATCCAGTTGTATTTTGGGGTTGTAGCTAAGAGAGCTTATTAGTGAGAATAGCATGTTAAATGCTGGCATTTCAGTAACTCATCTGCCCTCGTTATGAAATCACAGGCTAAAGTCCTGCTTGGCCCTCATGGGTCTGATGACCCCTCTGTGTTCACTGCAGCTCCCTGCTGTCGAGAGTGGAGAACCATTTTGTTCCTCTTTGTTGCTTTTGCTTTCTGTTTGTCTGTTTGTTTTCTTCTTACTGGCATTCATAACCTGAGAAGAACTTCTGAACAGCTTCCAGAGCTTATCCTTTGCCCCTCAGCTTCCCCATTCATAAAACCTGATGATGTTTTTTTTCTTTACTGAGATGCACCCCTGCCAGATGCTCTAAAACGGGTTTCCCTACTTTTTCACATCAAGACAAGTGTGGAAAATCATGTTTTTACATGGCACTGGGGTCATCAGAAGGAGCTTTTAGTTGGCCAAAGGCCATTTGGGTTTCTGGATCCAGGCTCTGGCCATCCTGGTACTTATCTGCCCTATCTGTCTATCTGCTGTCTTGTTCACTAAGGGGATCAATTACTTGGCACCTCTCTAGCCCATTGGTGCCATGGACGCCCACTGGGGAACCCTCCCCCAGAGAAACTACACTGCCTTCTTCAAAGAAGCTTCCAGCACTCTCACTGGCCTGGAGCAGCCCTTCCTTCTCTTCACAGTACAGCAGGTCATTACTCTCTGCAGGTAGCCCCAAGGTCACTGACCACTAGGCAAGCCTTTGTTCACTTCTGTCTGCCAGTAGAGAAGCGGGGACCACTTAGCAGAAAATGTGGTAGGCAAATAATCTCCAAAGTAACCATGCACAGTGCAAGGCCTCTGAACTCCCCTCAGCAGGGAGACTTAGGCCCTGAATATTAAACCAAGAAGAGTTTAGCAGAAGTCAGAAAATGACTTAGAAGAGTGTCATTGACTCTCAGGACTGGAAAAGACTACAAAAAAGTGCTTTCAGAATCAAAAAGCCCTGAATTTAAATTTATATCTGTGATGTAACTTCTGTACCTCAGTGATCTCACCCTCAAAATGCAGATACAGATACCTGCTTCACTATGTTATGAGGATTAAGTAACGCAGTGTGTACAAACTATTTAGCACCTTCATAGGCCCAGACTAAGTCTCGAAAAATAAAACTTACTTTTGTTGTTATTATCATTATTATTACTGCTCGCACCTAATTCTCCTGGGCATTAGTGTGCAACCTCACCAAATGGTTGTTCATCTGAATTTATCTGAGGGAAGGAATTCACTTCCTTCTGAGGCAGATTGTTCGGCTTTCAGGAAGCCCCAACTCCTGGTTTCAACTCTTGATCTACAGTGTGGTTGGTTCTCTGTGTCATTTCAAAATGATTCATTTTTGTCCAAACTGATACAACCACCATTCCCAGGGAGCGGAGTGAGGACTTCCCGTTAGGACTCCACCTTAGACAAGCTTTCTACTGGGGTTGTCTACAGAGGATCACTTTGGAGATGATAATTCAAATTCTGCTTTGAGCAGATTCTTCAAATCCAAAGCAATATCTAGTCTGTTCTCATGAAGATGATTCTATGTAGATGTATAAAATCAATTTCCAATAGGGAGCAGTTTTACTTTGTTTTTATTTTCAAAAAGCTCATTTTATTTCTATTTCTCTCCAGGCACTTCCTTAGGACACAGACCTGAGAGAAAAAATTTCCTTGTGATGCAGAATAGTATTTTATGTACATTCCCAGACCCATTTGAATTCTATGAGATTGTGCAGGTCATTGGCTAATATATATTAAAGTTGCACAAGTGTGCACATGTTCACATGAAATGCAGTGGCCTCAAACAATACAAGAAGCAGAGGATTTCAAGTCAAAGACTTGGGTTTGTCCTTGTCAAACCAAGGCTCCAGCAGCACCAGCCAGCCTCAGTGGGGTGAAGGATCTTGGCAGGACTTCAGCAGGTGCTCACATCTTGCCTTGTCTCTACATCTGGAGAGAAGTGACCAGAGTTCAGCGGGATGCACAGTGCAGGCACCCACCACCTCCTTTTTTTTGCTCATTGTTTTGTGGGGTGAACATGGGAGAAGTTTTCTAGGAGAGGATAAACATTTAGGGCTCAAAAGTCTAGTAGTTTAGGTGTAGGTGCTGACTCTTAGACCAATACTGAGAAACTCGTGTGCCCAGTTCCTGAGGTCTACTTGGAGCCCTCAAGGCCTGTGGGAAGCTCAGTGTTGGCATAGCTTCTCCCACTGTGGAAGGGAGAGCCCTGGATCCCAGCTAGCTCAGGATCAGACAACCCAGGAAGCTTCCAGGCTTATTCACTGGCAACCCTCTTTGTTTCTCTAGACTTCCAGCTCCACACCCTGATAGCAATGTGATTTTAGGAAAATAACTTAGACTCTCTGAGTCCTCACGGTCTCATTAGGAAAATGTGAGTGATACACATGCTTATCCCACAAGACTGTAGCGTGAAAAGTAAATCAGATGGGGTGTACAGAAGGTCCCGAGTCAACAGTCACGATGCCTTGGATTCTCAAGTTGTTTAAGACAATCCATTTGGAAACAGCTTCCCTTTCAAAAATGGGAGCTTGGGCTACCCGCCTCTGTCGTCTATTTTCCTTTGATATCTTATGGCCACATCACATTAAACTGCATCATTCCTTCGTATGAAGAAGAATTAACATAATATCATGTTGGAGAGCATGTTTGCTGCTTGCTACACCATAAATTCCTCCATTTAAAAGCAAAGCTTCACAGCCAATTACCTTCTCTTAACAAAAATGTTATCCAGCATGAGCCTGAAAGACGAGGGGTCATTTTAGGCAAGCGGAAAGGGATCTATCTCAGTTGGTGATGCTTACGCCATGGCAGGGAAGCCTCGCAATCTGTGCCCCAGCTAGTGTGGAGGGTGTGGAGAAACGGTATCATTTCAGAAAGATGCAATCCAAGAGGGACAGAGATTTGTTCAACACTGTTCTCTCTCTCTCTCTCTCTCTCTCTCTCTCTCTCTCTCTCTGGCCCCCCTGGACCATGGTTTGAGGAAGCCCAGGCACATGCTGGGGCCCCAGGTCCGTGTTTCACTGCTCAGCCACGGTAAACATCTCAGCTGACAGCCAGCATCAATCACTACACATGAGAGGGGATGAGCACTCAGATGACTCCAGCTCCCAGCCTGCAGTTTTCCTGAGACTCCAGTTATTGTGGAATAAAGAAAGGCCCTATTGAAATTTCAGACCTATGGAATTCAGGAGTGTAAAAAATGATTTTTTATGCCACTGAGTTTTAGGGTAATTTATTATGTATCCATAGTAACTAGAATATTATCTTAATAATAATGAACTTAATAACAACTTACAACAAAAAGCTTTATGGCTTTTTATATTCACTACTCAATCCCCAACGGGGGACATATTATTACACTCCTAATTGTATAGAAAGGCAAATTTTCCTGATTAAGACACAGAGCTAGCTGATGGTAGAGCTGGCATGGAAACTAAAATCTGGCTCCAAATCTTGGGATTTTTTTCTATGCCACCTTCACTGGGTCACAATGCCTTTTGGTGAACAGGAAATGGGCTGAATTAGATCTGCGATTTACAGGTGATTCTAGTGGTAGTGTAGCATGTTCTGTGCAGCAGTTCTGAGATCAAATTGCCTGGGTCCATTCCCTGGCTGTGTCTCCTATGAGCTGTATAATTTGGGCAAATAACAAGATACACCTGAGTTTCATCATCAGTAAAGAATTTAGAACTTTGCCTGGCACATCAGATATGCTCAATAAATGTCAATCATGATTGTGGATTATAGAGTCACTCTTTAGATTCAGGAAAGGGGGTGCCTGCCCCAGGCTTCCCAATTAGGAGGACTCACTTAGGCTCATCTCCAGCTATGCCCCTATCCATAGGACAAAATACAAGGAGCCAAGAGGACCTGAGCATCCAAACCTCTGTCTCCCCTCAAGAGTATGCTCTGAGTGTCCAGCATCAAGGAATTCCTTGTACATCCAGCTCCATGCCTGCATGTATAACACAAGTAGTTATCTTCCCAGATCCTTTGTTATAAGGGTAGACTATACTTTTGTCATATTTACTCCAGGCCAAGGAATGACCAAAGCTTGGCTGCTTATATGGGATTTGGATGAATCTTACACATACAAGCTCAGAATTCTCACATGTGCGTGCAAGGCCCCTTATGTGTGGAGCCAAGGATGGGAGAAGAGAGGGTGTAGCAGATCAGCCAGGGTCCACAATACAGTTCTCTTCATGCTACCATAGTTCATTATGTAACTCTGAGGAGTCCGAACATTTGAGATTTGATCTGGGCTTTCAGGTCATTCATAATAAAGATATATTTGTAAAGACAAGAGACCAGAATACATATCATTTAGTGTGCTTTCTTATCTTAATCATGTTTTAAATATTTAGACATTTATTGTTTTGTTCTCCATTCATATTCTTCCCCCAGGCCTTGCAAATGTCAGGTATGATGGATCAGTCTGGAAAGATAGAACCGTCAGACAGAGCAGCTGCAAAGCTTCTGTGGGCATTCCAGTGACAAAGGGAAAGCCAGATTAATGGTCAGGGCCTTTAAAAGATGAAAATAGAAGTGAAAGAAGTTGTACTTCCCTATCCCATTGATGGCAGGATTAACCACATGATTTTCTTTGCCCAGCGAAAGGTGAGCAAAACTTCCAATACTATATTGAATAGAAGTGGTGAAAGTGAACAACCTTGTCTTATTCCTGATCTTAGTGGAAAAGATTTTAGTTTTTTTATTTTATTTTATTGATTATGCCATTACATTTGTTCTATTTCCCCTCCTTCATTCCCCTCCAGGATCCTAGTTCACTGTTGGTGGGATTGCAGACTGGTACAACCATTATGGAAAACAGTATGGGATTTTCTAAGAAAACTAAAAATGAATCTACCTTTTGACCCAGCAATTCCACTGCACGCATTATATCCTAAGAACCCTGAAACACCAATCCAAAAGCACCAATGTACCCCAAGGTTCATAGAAGCACAATTTACAATAGCCAAGAGTTAGAAGAAACCTAGGTGCCCATCAGTAAATGAATGGATTAAAAAACTATAGTACATTTATACAATGGAATTCTATGCAGCAGAAAGAAAGGAGCTCCTACCTTTTTCAACAGCATGGATGGAACTGGAAAGCATTATGCTGAGTGAAATAAGCCAGGCAATGAAAGACAAATACCATATGATCTCACCTTTAACAGGAACCTAAACAACAAAACAAACAAGTAAGCAAAATATAACCAAAGACACTGAAACAGAGAACAGGCTGACAATGACCAGAGGGGAGAGGGGAGGGAATTTCAGGGGAAAAGGGGAAGGATTCACAGGAACAAGTATAAAGGACACATGGACAAAAACTAAGGGATGTGGAAATGGGAGGGAGGTGGGGAGTACTGGTGGGGGGTGGACCAGGATGGGAGTAAAAGACAGAAAATTGTACTTGAACAATAACTAAATAAAAAGTACTTTAAAAAAAAAAGGAAGGTGAGCAGAAGGGCTAGGGTATCATTTCCAAGAAGGATTTTTAAGATCCTGTGTGTAAATATCCACAATATCTTATCCCCCTCCAACCCGATCAGCCGTAATCTTCCACCATGCTCTTCAGCAGAAGTGATCAGCTTCAGTCCCCAGTGGAATGAGAGAGATTTGAAGATGGCCTCAGCAGTGTCTCAGGCTTCCCTAACTAGACATAGCTATGGAATGGGAAATGGGAGAACAGCAGAACTAGGGAGGAATATAGTGAGTTTGGTTCTGTGCGTGCTGAATTTGGGGTACCAGTAGACTATTCACGTGGTAAGAACTGTGGTTGAGATACACAGATGTGGCAAATATTAAGGCATGGAGATGACACAATCACCAGAGTGGGAGAAAAGGGCTGGCCAGCACCTTAGAGGAAGAAGAACCAGAAGACATGCTGTATCAGTAAGGATAAGCTGAAGTAACAAATGACCCTAAAAGCTCAGGAGCTTAGAACACATGTGTTTTAATTCTCACTCACACATGTTCATTGTGGGTCACCTATGGCTCAGCATCGTGTTCTATAACCAGGACTCATACAGGTGGAAGAGTGTGGCTGGTGGTGGTTGCAGAGGGATAAGAGATAAAGGCAATTCATGCACAGTCTCTTAAAAATCCTTCTTGGAAACCACACCTGGCCCTTCTGCTCACCTTTCATTGGGCAAAGCAAATCACATAAGTCAACCCTGCCATCAATGGGATAAGGAAGTACAACCTCTCCCATGAAGAAACAGTGATTATCTTGAAAAACAATGTAGTCAGTGACATGTCATTCCAGAAAAACAAGTCTTCTCACTCCTCTTTTTCTTATTTCATAACTGGAGCTGCTTAGCCTGGGAGTGGGGTGTAGTGCTGCTTTTTCAACAATCAAAAGTAGTTAACCGGCTACTGGTGGGAACAGAGGGATTAAGGTATAGATATTCTCAAATCAAGCAAAAGCATATACAGATGTATGGAGATGAAACAGGATTAACCACTTGGTAAGAACTTACCATCTACGAAGTACCAAATACTTGAAATAGATCATTCTACAAACCCAGGAAATGGCCCAATACACTTAATGATTTATAGTCATTAAAAAAGGCAAACTTTTAAAAAATTATAGTTGAAATACAATATTATATTAGTTTCAGGTATATAATGTAGAGCATCAACAATGAAGTGCCTTACAGTGTGATCACATGATAAATCTAGTTACCACCTATCACCATACAAAGTTATACAATATTAGCAATGAACTCTGTGCTGTACATTACACACCATGAAGTATTTATTTTTAACTGGAAAATTGCAGCTCTGATTCCCCTTCACCTTTTTCACCCATCCTCCCAAGCTTCTCCCCTCTGGCATCCATCAGATTGTTCTCTGTATCTGTGACTCTATTTCCATTTTATTTTATTTTGTTTGTTCATTTTTAAGATTCCATATATAAGTAAAATCACATAGTATTTGTCTTTCCTTGTCTGACTTATTTCACTTAGCATGATACCCTCTAAGCCCATCCCATCCATTCATGTTTTCACAAATGGCAAGACTTCATTCTTTTTTATTGCTGAATAACATTTCACTCTATACATAGACACAGGGGTGGCAAAAGTAGGTTTACAGTTTTTCATATGGGAAAAATACAACACACCCATACCTCCGTACTCGTTGGCTTGAGAACTCATCAAACCCTGTACGTGTCAAATTAGCTTTTGCTGTATACCATAGATTTTAGAAAGTGGTGTTCCCATGTCCTTTTGTCTCCGGTAACTTTTTAATTTATTTTTAAGCTTATTTATTAATCTATTAGTTGTTTAGTAGCACATTGTTTCATCTCCATGTGTTTGTGATTTTTTTCCAGTTTTCTTAGAATTGATTTCTGGTTTCACATTGTTGCAGTTAGAACAAATATGATAGGGTTTCAGTCTTCTTGAGTAGACTGGGGCTTGTTGCAGGCCTAACATGTGATTTATCCTGGAGGATGATCCTATGTGCACTTGAATAGAATGTTCATTCTGCACTTTCTCGATGAGAAAGCATCCAAACTATCTAATTTCTGTCCTTCTGTAAAAGTTTCTGCATATATCTATGAAGGCTATCTTCTCTAAAGTGTCATTTAAGGCTAGTGTTTTCTTATTGATTTTTCTATCTGGAAGATCTATCCATTGACATAAGTGGGATATAAGATAGTTAACAACAAACATTTATAGCACGTAGGGACTGTATGTGAGATAATAATAAGGGGTTCTGTGGTCTCCTGCTCTGACAGGCAATTGTGCCAAGAAGGTTCTGAACAAAGTGGATTACTCTGACATTCCAAAAGCATGTTACCCTACATGCAAATAGACAATAGGCTCAGTTAAGGTAAAGACTGACCTTTGTCAAGAAATGACTGGCCTGAGACATGACTATCCCCCATGATTAGCTTTTAATTAGGAAGTTTTAATTTAAGACCATCCTATGAGGTTACTTCTGGTCTCTGAGTTTGTAAGCTGTGCCATGTAGGTCTCCCCTGAGCTTGTCAGGTTTAGCATGTGACCCCTTTTGAGGCGGGAGATAGTCAGGAAAGAGGAAACTCCAGAGGTGCCCCAGGGATAAGATAAAGGACATTGATACAGGACAGGGACCCTGTTCTAAGACTGGTTGTCCCTGCTTTCTGGGAAAGCACTCGATCATGGTGAATCATGAATGCACCTACACAGAAGATGCTACATGACCCCTACTTCATTATAACAGCATTATGACAAATTAACATTGTGCGACCCCTTCCCTGGTGGGCAATCAAGGAAAGTCATGGGAAACCACATGCACATTAGCTTTAAAATGTAGTGGCCTGCCCAGGAGGGGGCTCGCAACTGAGTCAACAGGATCAGGGAGAGCAAGTAACTGAATAACTGAGGAGTAAGAACAAAGAAACTCGTATTAACTCTTATCAGCAGTTCCGCTTTCTTGTTTTCAATCCAGAAGCAACAGTCCGAGTGGCAGACCGCCCCTCACCATATATAGACAATTATTCCCCACTGATTGGGGCCCAGAATTTGGAGACTCCTCTGGGTCTGTACGCATAAAATAAAGTTCCACTCCATACACCCAAAAACGGCTCTGAGTTGTTTTCTGTAACAAAGGTAATATAACTACTTGTACATGAATAATAAAAGCCCACTAAAACTAGCCAGGAAATATCCACCCTATAAGAATAAAATCCCTCTAGCCCTTGAGGTCAGTCTCTGCTCAGAGTAGGCCTGCTCCCACTTTCTGTGGAGTGTACTATCACTTAATAAATCTGCACTCTCTTTCTGCTACAAACTCTCGGTGTGTTCAGTTCAAGTCTTTGTCTGCAATCACCAAGAACCTGGCAACCTGTGCTCACCTGTGACACTTTTTTATCCATAATGCTAATGATACAGGGCGCAGCTTGGGGGGGGGGGCAAAAAAAATTTGGAATGGTGTCCAGAATTCAAAGTGTATAGGAATATTGGAGAGACATATAAGATGTCCTCAAACACCCCCCCAGGGGGAAGAAATGAATGGAGCAGGGCCATTGAGAGCTGTTTTGCATAGCAATAGTTTTGCAGCTAACCTCTGGAATGATTATTTAACATATCTATAACCTTTAACTGGTTTCATAGATATGTTAAATAGTAGTGGCCAAGTTTGGAGCCGGGAGAAGGGAGTAGGGGACTCAGGATGGAACTAGGGGGCTGCACCCAAGAGTGAGAGGGCCTGTGGGAGAGCTTGGAAAAGACTGGCTCCAGGACATGAGGGGATAACTGCCCAGGTGAAAGAGAAAACCACGCAGCTTTGCCAGAATGGAGATCCCTGCAGCCAGGTGAAGAAGAAAGCCACATGCTTTTGGTGGAGTGAGAACCCCTGCAGGTTTGGTAGAAGAGGCCCACGCAGCTTTGGGGTGCCCCGTTTGGCCGAGTGGCTTGGAAAGCAAGAGAGACTTTGACTGGAACTGGGTACAAAGAACTCTTGCCAGTGGACCATGAGAGGGTACCACAGTACTTTGGATTAACTAGAGATCCTGCCTGACACAGCTGACAATACCAGCGGCCTGCAACACAGACGTGTGCTCTTTTCCTGATTTACGGTACCCGGAATTGGGACAGTGGGAGAAGGGAGCGCTGTGTGGGTGTAGGTGTATACCCTAAAGGACTTTAATACTTTAGTGGTGGCGTTAGGCCTGAGTAGCATTAAATAAACATTTCGTTTCCTTTTCACAAATCTCTGGCATTGAGAGATGTCTTTCCAATTGGCGGCGGAGAGAAGAGCCCAGTAGATATCAGTATTTTGTCCTTGGGAGGGGCCCCTGTCGTATGGCAGTTTTTGGCATCCCTAGGTGGGCCAAATATTGTATTGCCCCTCCCTCGGACCTCTTGTTCGGTAACACTAAGAAGGGACTGTCAAGTGTGGAAGACCGAGCATTGAGTACAGCAGCTCTACTGAGATGTGGGAGGGAGAGTATGGGGTATGGATGACAGTGGAGAATTGTCTCAATGAAGAAATCATACCGGCCTTGGAGGTCCAACTGAATAACTATTTTCTCTACACATCTTTCCTAATCCTCCAAGCAACGTTAGACTTTAGGTCAAGAAGCACTTTCTGGCTCTCCTAAAACACCATATTCTGCCTTCTATTACTTACGTGGATGCCTTATCTACCTTTGGAGATTGTAAATTTCCTAAAGATTGTGTCTTACACATCTTCGTTTCCCAGCTGCTTGGTATTTAGTAAAATCTCAATGTGTCTGGTCAGTTGAGAATAAGTATTTGTTCTTCAAATAAGTATCCCTGTGGTCAAGAACTGCCCTTGATGGGATAAACTTAGATGACCATATTTAGAAAAAGGGTTAAGGGGGCTTCTCCTTAAATGGGTATAATTGGAGAGAAGGAAAGATTATTTCCAGAACATTAGGGGTTGTGGTTATTTAAAGAATCAAAGACAGTCTTCTCTGTCAACTCAAGGATGCTTCTTTGCGTTTAAAAGCAATGCCATTTACTTACAAATAATAGTGATTTTTATGCAAATGAACCACTTTAGGACAGTTTCCTTTCCCCCAGATTAGCTAAGAAATGTGGGGAAATTGATGATGCAAAATGCTAAACCTGACCTGAGGCCTATTAAAATAAAGCTTCTGTTTAATTATTTCTATTTTTGAAGTAAGAGGCGATTAGAACCTTGTGAAATGGCAGGAGGGGTCTGGCCCAGGATTTTGCTTTTATTTATGTGGATTTTAGGTCTGGACGTGGCCAGCGAAGCACACTTGACCTGACAGTGTAGGGAAATTGCTGAGTACGGCGGCATTTCCCAGGTCAGACTTGACCCAAACTTGCAGAATTGTACTAAATTACTGAACCCCATTGGCCCTCTCTATGTCTCTGTTAAGTAGGAGTAACAATCCCTACCCTCTTTATGAGAGGACTGGTGAGAGAATATTCATGTAGTGGCTGGTATTCAACAATTTATGATTTATAAAGTGTTTTTGCATCCATTATCTTATTTGATGCTCACAAGGCCCTGTGAGATGGGAATTATCATCATTTGCATTTCCAACAGGAAAACTAGTACTGGTGGAAGTTAAATTGCCCAAGTCGCATAATCAGTCACTGAAGGAGGCATGCTATTTCCAACTCCAAATCCCACTAGGCCCTTTTTTCTTCCTCACAGGTAGAAAAATAATAATAAGTGTTGGGAAGAAATTTTTTTTCTGTACCTATCTTAAGTTTTTCAGCAGGGGCCCTGTGAAAGTGACTGGCCAAAGACAGACTAACAGTAGAAAAACAAACGGAAGTTTATTAACATGTGCACTGCTCGCGTACACATGGGAGCATCCATCCATGAGAGTGTGGTAGTTCAAAACAAGCCACCCCAACATGTGTTTCTGTGGTTAGTGCATTGTTTTGAGCTAAGGGCAGTTTTAGCTTCAGGCTCAAGAGAAACTTTTGCTACTCCCTTAACTACCTAGATGAACTGACCACTGCCCATAATAGAAGTTACCAGAGATAACCTTTTTTTTTGACCTGTCTGAATGTCAGGACAGACTTCTATTTACCAAACATCTGTTGTCATTATCCTGCAATTATCCTTTTATGCCCCCAAGGTGCATTACCTCATCCTTAACTCAGGATGTCTTATATACTCTGGTCCTCCTTTCTATCCCCGAACCTATGAGCATGTAGGACCTCTGATTGTCTCATGTATGCAGGGTTTATATGTAGATAATATTAGAATATATAATGATATTATATTTATATATAATATAAAATTATAATATATAATAATATATAATATATAAAGGCCAATATATATTTTGGCTTTTAGCTCAAAATAACTCATATGCCTAATAGTTATATTTTGGGGTGGCATATTCTGGTACTCTTCAGCCAAACCTAATAATAATAATAAACACATATTATGTCCTAAGAACCAGGAAATAAATATTAATTCATTTAATCTTTCCAACAATCCTATAAGGTGGGTTCTATTATTGTTTTCGCTTTACAGATGAGGAAACTGAGGTAGAGGCCAAGTCACATAGTTAGTAGGCAGGCGGGATTAGGCTAAATTTGAGTTGACTGGTTCTAGAATACATGTTCTTATGCCTGGACACTTGCTTCACACATATCCTGTAGCAGAGTAGGAGGAATATCTATGAGTAGATACAAGTATGGTACTATTTGAAAGATAAAGTGAATATTTTCCCTCCCACTCATCCATCGACTCACCGAGGAAAAATCTTTCCTACTAACAATCACACTGCCAGGAATTCTACCATTATTGGTCATCTCCCTGGACAAAGCTATTAGTTCTCTTTGTTTACAGGCTCTCATACTACCTGTCTCCTTACCCACCCACTCCACCCAACCTCAGGCAGAGGTTGGGTACAGAGAAAAAATCTAACTCTGGCAGAAAACCCTCCATGATCTCAATTCCCTCTTGCTCAGCTCTTGCCTCTCCCTGCTTCACACCCTGTCTCCCCAACCCACCAAACACTTAGAAGTTCTTTGGAGAGGCCACAATCTCTTGCATATCAGTGCATCCTTATGTTTAGTTCTCTCTTTTTCATTATCCTATTGAACACCTATTTTTTACGGTTTTTTGCCCTCTCCCAGTTTACTTTCAGTGCATGTTGTCAGGGCTCCTAAGCAACCTGACCATTTTCTTGTCATAGGACATAATCGTTTGAGCAAATTAACTGGGAGATACATGAAGGAAAAGGTTATTTTTGTTCATCTCTGTATTACGTATTTCAATGCCTGGTACTTAGTAGATATTTGATAAAGTTTCCCTAGGTCAATACTGCTTACCAACACTATTATAAACCAGTTTATGAGTACCTTTCTTCCACAATAGAAATGGCTTTATAGTTTTCCCTTGATCATTAAAGCACTTATTGTAAATATTTTCCATTATTATGAGAAAATGTAAAGAAAAAATAAACATCACCACTAACATAACCACCAGAGATATCTTCCCCTTTAGCTAATTTTCTATAACAGCAGCTAGCTGAGAAAGGATGGAACCCAGGCCATGTTTATTCAACATGAACAGGGCCAAGAGAAAAGAAGAGGCCAGAATCATAGAGCACTGCCCTGGCAAGCCATCTGTAAGTCAACACAGCTTTGTGTGTTCCAGATCAGTAGCCACAAGCACGAGGTCACTGGCTGCTGAAGAAAGAGCACCTGAAGAGATAGGACAGCCACAGCTATGGTAAGAGAAGGAGGAAATGCTTTTTGCTGCCTTCAGAGAGCAGAACCTGCACATGTAGAAATTTTACAAGGAATCAGTCTCTGTCTCACATTAAACAATGTCCCAATAATCATAGAGATCTACAAAAATAATATACAGCCTTTTAATATAGTAAGCAGCCTGTTTCTGTAAGTGTTCAAGCAGCTACTGTCATTAACAAACTCCAATTGTGTGCCCTGTGCTTTGAAAAGCCAAAACTCAAAATTTCTGTTTGGTGTATGGAAGGGTTTATTGATCGAGAAGGCACCTTCTGAGAAGGGAGTCTTAGCAATTGCTTCAAATCCATCTTGCTTACTGCACTAGGTTTGCAGGTTTGCAGAAGTGCTGGCAGGGCAAGTTTTAATGGGAGGCCTTGGAACTTGACTATTTATGGTAAAGAGGCATCAGCACTGGGTCTTCCTGGACAACAAACCCTTTGCTCCTGAAAAGGTTCAGGAGTTCAAGCATAGGATTTGTCTCAGCCCTTTAGTTCCCTGGGAGAAGGCAAGACTTTCATGCCAAGTCAAAGTTCTCTTCTCTTTGCATGCTTCAGCTGCATGACTTGCAGTTTTGATTTTTTTTTTGTCTCTGTAATGCAACTCAGTATCTCATTAAATAGGGTAGGACCATTTTAAGCTAGTTCTCTGGTTATGAAACCAGAAAAGTCAGCATTTGTGCTGCCTGTCACCTACCACACCCCATAAGCAGAGGCAGGGATTGAATCTTTATGGGCACTTTATTTAGATGGCTGGCAATCTGAGAAGACGGTGGGTTTGTACCCTAACAGACCATCTTAAATTCCATTTTAAGCTGACCCTTTTTTATAAGGAGAAGAAAAGTATAGGTAAGGGGGTTGGAATTCAGGGGGAAAGTTAATCAGACACAGCATTCTTTCATCTGTGTCCTGAGTGTGTCTTGGCGGTAGACATCTCACCCTAGAGTACAATGCCTCAGATACAATCTTGATTGCTTACAGTCCTCCTGAGACCCAAACGTGGAACTGTTTATGGTCTCCTGGAGTCAAGATGGGTCATACCTTCAGTTCCTGGAACAATAGCTTTTTACATGCACTGATTACTAAGCTTATTAGCTATTGTCTAAATTAAAAGTTTCCACCATTTGAGTCCCCCATCAGTTACACTGATATTAAAGAATAATTATTTATTTTACTGATGGGGAACAGGGGTTGCCACACCAAAATATGCCTCTTTGGAATATCTACTATTTTTGATGGCTAATTTTAAGAAAGAACAGGCACTGGAGAAGCTCTAAAAATTACCCTTTGTAACAAGCAACCCTTTGTAAAACAACATTAATATTTGTATGGGAAATTTCTATTTGTGAGTGTTTCCCTTAATGTACCAAGAAAAAGAGGGTATCCAATCTCTAGAAACTGTTAATAATGGAGAGGGCATGGACTTAAATGGACTTAAAACAAAGGAATAACAATCTTACACTTGCTTACTAAGCTTTTTCTTGTAACCTTTGTAGCTGACTTCCCAGACCCAACATCTTCTGCCCTTAGCTGGACATGGCATTTGAGGTGATTGCTTCCACTATTTTGGCAAGTTACTTAGTGTTCCCATGTCTTTCCCATGTATACAGAGGTATACATGTTATTAAAATTTAATTTTTTCTACTAATCTGTCTCATTTCAATTTGATTTATTACACCAGATTGAAGAACCTAGAAACGCATAGCAAAATTTTCCCCCCAACAATTGTCATCAAAGATAGTAAGGCAAACTTTGTTCAAGGGCAGTTACTACAATGGGGTTTTATAGACCACGGTTAGGTCCAAATACAAGGAAAAGTGGGTATTTATAGATAAGGAGCAAGGAGGATATCAGCAGATAAAAAATTACTGAGAGGAAACATCAGGAGTAACAGGTGATTTTAGCTAAATCCACCTAATAGGATTCTTTTTTTTTAAATTTTATTTAGTTATTTTTTCAAGTACAGTTTTTTGTCTATTTCTCCCATCCCAGCCCCCCCTGCCCTGTCTCCCCACCTCCCTCCCATTTCCTCCCCCCTAGTCCTCATCTCTGTGTCTTTCACACTTGCTCCTAAAATCCCTCCCCTTTTTCCCCCTTAAATTCCCTTCCCTCTCCCCTCTGGTCACTGCCCACTTGTTCTCTATTTCAGTGTCTTTGTTTTTATTCTGTTTGCTTGTTTTGCTGTTTAGCTTCCTGTTAAAGGTGAGATCATATGGTATTTGTCTTTCAGCACCTGGCCTATTTCACTCAGCATAATGCTTTCCAGTTCCATCCATGTTGTTGCAAAGGGTAGTAGCTCCTTCTTTCTCTCTGCTGCATAGAATTCCATTGTGTATATGTACCACAATTTTTTTTATCCATTCATTTACTGAGGGGCACCTAGGTTGCTTCCAGCTCTTGGCTATTGTAAATTGTGCTGCTATGAACATTGTCCACCTAATAGGATTCTTGCTAAAAGCAGACCAGGGTGACCATGATACCAGACAGGAGCTTGGCCCTGAGTGGGTCTGCTAAGGGCCAGCTGTAGTGGGTTTATGACTTTGTGTAAGAAAGCTTTCACAACATAAGTCCAGGTGACTATGAGGATATGTTTATTAAACCTGAGTACAGTAAAACAAAGAAGGGTTTAGCATAAAAGAAGCAACAAGAGAGTCTAGGTTGGGAAGCTCACTGGGAAGCCAGAGAACAGGGAGCCTTGAGGACAGGTTAAGGGGATCAGCCTGGGACATGCTGCCAGCGGCCTATTGCCTGAGAGTTAAGGAGATACATGCGTGCAAGGAAAGAAGTGGGGGAAGAAGAAAGGAGAGGGAATGGCATGGGCTTCTCCTGAGAGGGAAAGCAAGCCTGGATCTTTTCTCTTGAGGCTTTTATCTTTCTTGCTGGCAGGAATCTTAGGGGTTGTATCAGGGGAGGGCTTCAGTAGAGTATTCATCAGTGCTTCAGATATACCCTTTTAGTGTCCTGGTCTCCACTGATTGGTCAGTGTCAGGGCAGGAGGTCCTTAGTTATTGCAGCTGGTCCTGGAGCCACCCACCTGGTTTTGCTGCTTTTCTGGGCCTGGAGTTGAAATACAGCTGAGGCCTAGATGTTATCTCTATAGAAGTGACCTTCTGTATCTGGCTGTAAATTGCTCAGCCGTTGTGTTCAGTTGTCTGTGTCAGTTTCTCTGTTTGACTTGCCAAGGGATTTTCCTAGCTTTGTACTATCCTGTCTCAATCAGACATCACCCAAGGAATGCGGGAGCTTGGAAACTTGATCAAATATTGAGAGTGATCAGATATTGAGGGTGGGGGATTCTGGCTAAACTAATTTAGCAGAATTCTTGCTAAAATTGGTCAATAAAAAGACTAAGGCAGAAACCCAGAAGTCAAGGCCTTATTGAAAAGAGAGTTCAGAGAAGTCTGACTAGACTTTGGGCAAGGAGACAATTTTTGTCACTGAGATATATCTATTTTTTTACTCAGTAAGTCATTCCGTCAATACTTATTGAGCATCTGCTACTTGTCCAATGATGTCCTGGGTGCTGGGGAACCAACATCAAATGAGGCCCAGTGGCTCTTGTCCTCAGGTAGCTAGGTGTCCATCATGAACAGGACCTTGCTATTGGGGGAGAACAAACTTTCTTCTGCCCTCAAGATGAAACAGGGAAAGATACCAGTGTTCATGCTTCTTGTCACATACCAAACCCAGTAAGCAGAATCTTTATGGGCATTTTATTCAGATGGCTGGCAATCTGAGAGGATGGCAGGTTCACACCCTAGCAGACCGTCTTACATTTTCTTCCCAAGTCAGTCTTTTTATAAATGAGACCAAAGTGTGGTGAGGGGGTTTGAAATTCAGGGAAAATTAAATTTAAAAAACTGCAGTATTCTCACCCTGGGCAATTAGCCATTCCCAGAGGAGGGTGAGTGGTGGTCTGTCTGTCCCTGGAACACAAAGGCCCAGTTGCCTCCACTTGTCCCCAGGCGGTAGTCTTTAGCAGTGCCCCAGGAGGTCAACTGTCTCTCCCCAGAGCCAGGGTGGGCCTTATCTGTAGTTTCTGAAACAATAGCTTTAACATATGAAATATTTACTAGGTTTATAACTATTTACCTTAAACTAAAATTTTCCAACTCTTTAGTCCCCTATCAAAGGCTCTTTTGGCTGGTCTAATAATCAAATAGACATGAAACAGATTAGCAGGGAAAATAATCAAATTTCCCACATACATACGTATTGGAACCTCATATACATGAGAGAGTCAGAGACCTCTCTCATGTATACACAAAAACTTCAGAAATAGAAAGGGGTCTTTGGGTATACAAGATATGAGTGAGGGATGAGGTAATGCACATTGGGGGCTTCAAGGTATCAATACAGGATTATAAAAAGAGCAAATATTCAGTAAATAGAGGTTTGTCCTGTACTACAGACAGACAGCTGACCTCCCCCTGGGGCACAGCTAAAGACCACCACCTGGGAACAAGCAGAGATATTGGGGGGCCATTGTATTCCAGGGAGAGACAGGACTGCTCTGCTCAGAGGAACAGCTAACCACCCAGGGTGAGACTGCTACAGTTTTCTTTTATTTAATTTTCCCTGACTTTCAAAACCCCTCACCATACCTTGTATATTTGCTGTTATAAAAAGGCTGGCTTGAAAGAAAATGTAAGATGGTCCATTAGGGTATGAACCCACTGTGTTCTCAGAGGGCTGGCCATCTGAATAAAGCACCTATGAAGATCCAATCCCTGTCTCTGCTTATTGGGTTTAGCATGACAGGCAGCATGAATGCTGTTTTGTTTTGTTTTGTTTTGTTTTTTCAGGAGTGGTGGGACTTATCTGCAGTTCCTAAAACATTGGATTTAACATATGCATTATCTACCAGGCTTATCAACTATTTACTTTAAAATTTTCTAACTCTTGAGTCCCCTATCAATACCACAGAGGCACATCTTGGACTGACTAGTTCTAAACCCCTACACTACATTAAGTTGGAGGGTAGACCAGAAGACTTCTGAGATCTTTTCCAACAACTGCCTTCAATGAGTCTTGCTTCTGAGAAATTTGATCCCAGAAACTTTCACAGTTGGATTCTAGCTGGCATGTGGGCAGAGCAGAGAAGATGGGAGGGCTCCCATGACACACTTCTACCCTCCTTTCCAAGAGGGCCTATTGCTTCTCCTCCACAGAGAAAGAGAAGGAGCAACTGCGTTCCTCATTAGGCTTAGGAAAATCCACTTCCAGGAGGTTTGGATTTTTATAGGGTTTTATTTAAGTTAAATCACGAGGCAGACTTGGCTTATGACCAAAGGACTTTTTATTTCATAAAATAATCTGCAGTTGGGTTCTTCAACAGCAAGCTCCTCTCATGCTTTTGCAAGGGCATTTGATCTCACCAAATCATCATTATCCTCATCCTATCAACTTTGAAGAGGTTGCCTGTTTAAGAAATCAAGGCTTACATGTTTAACCCAGTGGACCTTTACTTGCTCTGTTTACTCCCTTCCCACAGGTACCTCAACTCCTCCTCATATCCTCACTGCGTCTGAAGGATCCCTTTCCACCATTACAGAGAGCCTCATGGGGCATCTAGGTGGCAGTAGAGAAAAGACTTGCAGAAGGGCAAGTCACTGGACTTTCAGCTGATGAGGACTTTAGGGGAAAGTAAGGTGACCCCGTCATGTGGTTTAAATATCAGGTATTTTGTCTTACAGCAAATACCCTGATCCAACATACCTCCTAAAAACTCAAACAAGATCCCCATAATGGTTCTCTTGCCCAGTTGCCAGGCATCTTATGTTTGCTGTTCCATTCTACCACACTCTTGGTGCCAGACCTCCCTCCTTTCCCCCTCTTTCCCAGTCTCTCCTCAATTGCATAATACACCTGCATTGCCCTCCACACAAAAGGTTTATTTTTTTCTTCTCTTCGTTTGACCCCTGAGTGCGATTTTAATGTCATCAAAATAATTATCATGCATACACATGTACCCATGCACACACACACATAGACACAGTGCAGGGAGAGTTTGGTCTTACAAAAGCACAGTTGCTAATAGGAAAAATTTTGTATTTCATTCGAGAGAAGGTCACCTTCCTGTCCATAAGAGAAATCGACTTCTAATGCAGTAATGAAAAAGCCAGAGTAAGTTGAGTTGACATTTTTATAGAAAAGCTGGTTGGCCGTAAATATTGTGCTACATCCATGGAAGATCTAGCCAAAACAGCTTAATGACCACTGGCTCACAGAAGGACTGGGGATGCTCCAAGTTTGGCCATGAACAGCAGAAGATAATACAAAGATGTAGAAGTCATTGGTAGAGGTAGAGCTGGAGGAGACCCCACTTGATTGACCTCTGTATGTTTACCCCAACCTCTACTGCTGTTTCTGTTTCCTACCTGGATAGAATGGCCTGGTAGGGTCTACCAAAGGTCCCAGATAGGCAGCTGAGCAAGCCGTCTGGGTGTTTTCAGCAAATACTTCCCTAAAGGGGATGCTTAAAAGAGCAGAAGAAAGAAGTGAAAGATAAATGGCAAGGCTTTGTGATGAAGAGTCTCTTTCTGAAGCTGATATTTGAATTCCCATCAGCAGGAAAGTTGTGTAATGGATGTGTATATTAATCTCTGGGGGGGGGGGGAACAGCCAAAGGAGCAAGTTGAGGCTAAAATCCAGGCCTGGCACAGGACTACATTCACCCAAAGTGGGCATTTTTTTCTAAATGCCATAAAGGTATTGAACTGGTTAATAATGCCTGCTAAGAAGATGCCCTGGGATTATGCTGCTCCTGTCATTCCCATCCCTGCCCTGGAGAAAGCTGGGAGCAGCAGGGCAGAATTCAGCATAATCACTGTGTTCACGTCCTCCCCACCATGGTCTTCATTCCTCTGTGTGGGCAATGAGATTGAAGGTAGCTTTAAGGGTGAAAGCATGGGGCTGAGGGCATTTTTTCCTTGTCTGGCTGTTGCCATCCTACTGTGTGACTATGAGCAAGTCACCTACTCTCCCAGGTTCTTTTTTTCTTCATTCCTAAGATGAAATCTATCACAGTCTACTTCAAAGTTTATTATGACAATAAAAAATTATTTCCATGCCTTTCAGTTTTGAGGAACACTCAGAACCATCTCCATCCTGTTCTCCCCACCTTGAGCTCAAGCAAGTGAGGACAGTTTACACTGTACCCATTTACTCCCAAAGGAAGTGTCCTCAGGGGCTTACAGGTTGGCCCTGAGCAGTCACAGGCCCTGAGTCATTATCTATCCCTCTGCATCGTTCAACTATAAGGAGAGGGGGAGGAGGAGGACATGCTTACTGAACATATTCAAATACCTGCAGAAAGCTGAACCATGAGGCCACCTGTATGTGCTCTCTCCACTGCTTGGTCTGCTGCTCTCTGCTCACGCCATCCTCTGAGGTGATTGGGAAAGGTCTGAAATCCTCTTAGCAAGTGTGTCGAGGCTAGACCAGACATCATTGTCAACATGGTCGGTCTCTTTCCCCTTCAACCCTGCACCCCTTGCAGAGCAAAGCCTCTTACAAGATCATTATTTGTTCCAACCTCCAGCTGCCAGCTGGGGGCTCTCAGAGCTCTTCATCTAGAATCCCTTGGACTGAAGATTTAGTACCCAATCATCCAATCAACCAAAGCATTCAATTTATGATTCAGAGAAAAGAAACCCTATTAATCTGGCACCTTTTATTCCACTGTAAATCCCAGCCATATTTAACTCAGCCACCATCAAGGCTTTCCCCGTATATACCAATGGGCAGGGCCATAATATAAAGCTTGCCAATTCAAGGAGAAATTAAGATTCCCACTTAATATTCAAAGGGTGGTTCCTTTCACTAGCTTCCTGTTGAAGCTCCCAACATGCTCATCATTTAGGTAAGAGAAAAGCATATCTGCCATAACTTAGGGGAGCTTTCTGGGCAATGTGTTTAGGGACAAAGAGGCCTGGTTTCCTTCCACCAAATAAAAAGTAAACCTGAATTGTCTATGCCCATGACCTGGTGACATGGTAGCAGTCCCTTCCCTCATGAAGCTCAGAGAACAAAATGACTCACCAAAGCCACGGAGCTCATAAGTAGCAGAACCAAGGCCAAAGAAAAAAGAAAAAAATATTTTAATTGACTAACTAAATAATTAAGTTGTGAGCATCTTCTATATCCGAGGCACTATCTCCTTTTCACAAAAGAAGAAATGAAGGTTCTGGTCACTCACTAATAAGTAGTCCCAAGATTAAACTCTCCAGTCCTAAAGGCAATTCCTTCAGAGCCATCAAGCATTTCCCAAGGACCTGCTATGTGTCAGGCACTGTACTAGGAGCAAGGAATATAGAAGTGCACATGGTAGCTCTGTCTACTATTCTAGTTGAGAAAGACAGAAATAAAGAGATAAATAAGCAAACTATCAGAGTGCAGAACATAAAACAGTATCATGTGAAAGAAATAGGCAACAGCCGACTGAGTAGTCAGGGAAGGCCTCCCTGAGGAAGTGGCATTTAAGAAGAGATCTCAGGGCAAGAAAAAGCCAGCTCTGGCAAAGGGAAAAGAAGAATGGTTACTGCCAAGGGTCCAAGGCAGGAATAATTGTAGCCAGTTTATGGCTGAAAAACAGGGAGAAGGCCAACAATGGAGGGTATGAGGTAAGCCCAGGGCTGTGGGCAGAGGCCATGATAAGAAGTTTAAATTTTATTCCAGCTATAACGAAAAACCATTGGGCAGTTTAAAGTGAAAGATTGACATCATCTTTATAATTTAAAAAAGAGCTATTGACTCCTACAGCTTGGGTGGGAATGGTGAAAGGTCATTGTTTTCATGGTTAAGAGTTTCTCAAAAAGACAATTGGTCAAATTCTCTATGGTGTTATTTGAGGGGACAGCCCCTGCCATGTTTCCTGAAGTTCTTGCCACCAAAAAATTGTTTTGGGGCAAAGAAAAGAATGAACCTCACCCTGGCTGGATAGTTAAGTTGGACAGAACATCGTCCTGTACACCAAAATATTGCCGGTTTGATTCCCAGTCTGGGCACATATGGGAGGTGATCAATTGACGTTTCTCTCTCAAAAAAAAAAATCAATAAACCAGAGCATACTCTGGTGAGGATTTTAAAAAAATTAACCTTTTAAAAAGAAAAAGGTGAAGGGATCAGAACCCACAAAACCTATGTCAGTTCTAGTAATGCAGAACAAGTTGACCAGATAAGTCATTCCAAATTCATGGGCCTGAGGGAACAAGACCCAGCATGGCAACATGCCAGTGGGGGTAGGCACAGATGAGGAGTAGTCCAGATGATGGGCTGGGTCAGGAGTTCCTCAAAATCTAATACCCTGAAAAGTCAGTCTACCTAACTCCCCTAGACCTTTCTCTAATGCATTTGAATGCTATTGGAAAGTTGACTGAGTAACTTCCCATTCCCTGATACAAACTGGTAGCTGTCAAGTCAAAGTCTATAGCTCAGGCCTTAGAAGGTGATGGAAAGCAGAGTTCTCCTTCCACTTCTTTCTCACCTCACAGGTTTGCTTGGATGTGTGTGAAACCTGGACCACTGGGCCATCTGCCTAGAACCACACAGAGTACCACTTATTCACTGGTAGAACCAGGGAATATGAATTTGCAAGACTAACAGTATCCTGATGCTCATCAATATTTGTGGACTGCTGGATGAGCAGTGGGTTGCCTTCTGTTGGCTGTAGATGGAACCCCTGGTGGAGGGTGTTTCAAAATACTGCTCATGTCAACTCCTGCTCATAATAGTTACAGCTCTACCCTTCTCAAAAAACAAAAATCTCATTTGTCTTCAAGTACCTATGAGAAAGTAAGGAAGAACAGACTCATTCACTCTTTAGAGCTGAGGAAATAGAGACACAAGTTTGGTGATTTGACCAAGGTCATGTAGCAGGTAATGAGTACAGCTAGGGTTTGAATCAGGTTTTCTGGGTTCAAACCCTGCGTTGTTTCAAATTATCGAAATCACCTGGCCCAGAACAGCGCAGTAATGCCCCTTCATTGCAGCACTGGGAGGTGGCTGCTGAGACTTGCCAGCAGAAAGGCTGTTTTGGAGAGCACCAAGCAGAAAAAGAAACTGTAAAGGAAAGGGACTACTTGATCTGACTTATTTCAGTGAGGATAAGGAGCTATCATGGTCCTCAGAGTACAGGGAGTC
Source organism: Artibeus jamaicensis (assembly GCF_021234435.1). Lineage (NCBI taxonomy): Eukaryota > Metazoa > Chordata > Mammalia > Chiroptera > Phyllostomidae > Artibeus > Artibeus jamaicensis. The sequence goes on from NW_026521726.1 coordinate 1,015,688, forward strand.
CTGGTTTACTGTCTTCTCCCTGAGGCAGGTTTTAAGAAGGTATAAAAGACTGAATTTTATCTCTAGATGCTGACCCTGTGGATTAATCAGTTTCCTGATCACACTGGTTCTCCCCTCCACCAGCGCATGAAAGGGAGGGACTGGAGCTGTTTCTCAACATAGGGAAGAGGCGAGAAGAGAGAAAGATGGGAATTTAGGGTAGGATTTTTGTTTGTTCCTGAGCCAAGTAAGCTTGTCCCACTCTTGGCCCCTCAGGGAAGGGAGTAGAATTAGTTCTAAGGGGCTTCAAAGAAAAATCACAACTGATTGGCAAGTTTGAATCTTCTCCAAGTTGGAATGAGTCATGTGTGATGGGAGGGGTGGGGGTGTAAGAAGAAGTGACAGATATTTTAACCCCTCCTGGGGGACATGTGTCTGGCCAGCCTCAATCAAATATCTTCAAACCATAAAGTGTAGACGAATCATACTGGATTTAATTTAAAATGCATATCCCTAGCCCATTTCCAAAGAATCTGATTCAGGAGGCCTGGGGTAGACTGTTGGAATTCATCCTGTGGCCAGGACCCCCAGATCATTTTATAGGATGGTCCCCAAAACCTTACCTTGAGAAAAACTTGATTGCCTGGACCAGATCCAGGCAATATGGGATTCCTACAGATTCCCTCCCTAGTAACAATTTACCTAGACAGAGAAAGCCCATTTCAAGTAAGAGCTGGAAGACTCCTGTAATTCACTGCTCTGTTCCCAGACCATTACTCCTCAAAGACATGATGAGGAGTACTCTTCTTCCCTATCTCTGAATTCCTTGACAAGATTCTCTATTACCCTGTGGCACTATCCATATTTACTCCTTCAGTGCCCTTGTGTAATAGTTGCCCATGGGTCCCAAGATTATCTAAGAAGTGAAATGAGGCCAGCAGAGAGCAATGACCTAGAAAGGTGAAGTGCTCTGCAAGGTCAGTGATGAGGTTTATGGGAGAGAAAGAAGCCACACAGTCCCTGGTAACAGCAGAATCCAGATGTTTCTACTGAAAGGGGCTGAAGTGCATTTGTGTGTGGAAAGCAAAGAGACTCTTAAGGCTGTGGAGTTGAACATATTCATATGGACATTGAAGTTTCCCAGATAAGGACCAAAAATGGCTTATAGGAGAAGACTATAGCCAGCTGCTAAATCCTTCAATAAAGAGATGGCCACAACAAGCCCCGGGTGTCAGAGGAGGAGGGGCTGTTGAACAAAGTCACACAATAATGGTGGAGAGCAGGGATGAATGACTAGAGCAGGGGTGTCAAACTCATTTTCACCAGGGGCTACATCAGCCTTGTGACTGCCTTCAAAGAGCCAAATATAATTTCGACTCCTTAACAGTTAAGGAATAGTTACATTTATACAGTCCTAAAATTATATTCAGCCCTTTGAAGGCAACCACAAGGCTGACGTGGCCCCCCAGTGAGAATGAGTTTGATACCCCTGGACTAGACGATGTCAACCTGGTCTCCACGCTGTAGCCAGAGGAGGGGTAGTGAATGAGAAACAAGGAAAATTAGTAACTTCCCAGGAGAGGGTTGCAAAGGAGGTGGCACTGTCAGGAGGAAGCAAAGTGTCAGTTAACACAGTATCATGTGGTAGTTTAGGAATCATAGATTCTTGGTCTAGCCTGGCTCTGTCAATTTCTAGTTGTGCAGTCTGGGGCAAAATCACTCCACCTCCCTTTGCCTCATTTTCCTGATCTGTGAAATGGAGATATGAGCAGTGAGTGCCTTGTAAGTTGTTTATAAGGAAACTCACAAGCTAATTTATGTTGGGTGATTAGCACAGTACCTGGCACATACTAAGAGCTCAATAAATGTCAACTGTTACTACCAATATCAATTTTAAAAATCAATTCATGGATAGAATAATCTAGAAAAAAGTATTTTTTAGGGAGGGAGGAAACATTGCTTAGTGATTTTGACAAAGACTGGCTAGGTGCTCACCCATCCCATTTCTTCTTCCTGGGTACACAGAAAGACTGTGTTTCCCATCCTCCTTTGTTGTTTACTTGAATCTTAAGATGAATTAAAACCTTTCTCTGAAGTATTTTTGTATGTTTTCTGAGGAACGCATATTAAGCACAAGAAATAAACCAAAGGAAGAATAAGAGCTGAACAAATGCAAATCAAGAGCTCAGTCCTTTCCTTTCAGCTGGTAATAAAATGGCTTTTTTCCCTTCTTAACCCCACTATGAGTGAGGCTCTGTGTTCTGCAGATCATAGAGTTCAGAGGTGGCTTTTCTTCACTGGGTGGTGCAGAACTGGATCAACCTGGAGCATCACTTATAAGGGGTGACGCAGCAAAATGCCTATGACAGAAGTTATCACCTTCAAAGAAGATGCTATTGCCATTCCCAGAACACACTTGGAGTTGTTTCTTCTGGCCCAGTCCTATTCTCCCCAAGTTCCTGAATCATTGATTGGCCCCATTTTCAAGAAGGCTGTTAAACATATTGAAAAGCATGAGTAGGGAACAGGAGAAAGATATGCCACTCAAACAAGGGAACCCAACCCACAGCCTTGACCTCATCAGTGCTGTACTGTAAACAGCAGAGCACAAACCCATAACCACTTAAGTGGAATTTCTCCAATGGTGAAACTCTATATTCATTTATTTAATCAGCATTCAAGGAACACATTCTAGGTGTGAGACGTTATGCTAGGTGCTAAAGTTTTGATGACAAATAACTCAGGCAAGGTCCTAATTTGCCTGGAAGATAATTATCACAACGAGATACAGCAGTGAAATATTAACTGTTAGGATAGGGGAAGTACTATAGGAATATATATAATAAATACCTAATCACAATAGCCCTTTTATCAATGTCCTATAGACTGAATTACTCTGGTCAAGCTTTTTGTATGTGTGAGTCTTAGTTTTGTCATTTCCACAATGTAAAATTACATGTCTCCCTTAAGAATCTTAGAGGTAATGTAAACTTCCAGCCAAGATGCAAGTACAGGTAGACACACTGTGCCTCTTCACACAACCAAAATAAGGACAACAACAATTTAGAAACAAAAAAATAACCAGTGCTGAGAGAAAATTGAACTGTATGGAAGTCCAAGAACCAAGGAGTTAAAGTAGACACATTCATCCAGACCAGTAGGAGGGGCGGAGTTGGGTGCCTGGGTGGAGAGGGGTCATGGCAAAGCAGTGGCTAGTAGACCCAGGGCATGCAAGGCAGCAGTGGGCAGACCTAGCAAGGCAGTGGATTATGGAGGGGCACAGTGCACAAGGCGGCTGGTGAACCTGGCTGTCCCACATTGGTGCGCAGATAAACCAGATGAAACTGGGGAGCAAGACATACCACAAAACCCAAAGCCCCAGCATGGAGAAATAAAGCCTCAAAACACCAACTGAAAACACCTGTGGGGGTTGAGGTGCCAGGAGAAACTGCAAGCCTCACAGGACAGTTTGTTGGAGAGACTCACAGGGTCCTAGAACATACACAAACACACTCGCATCGGAATCAGCACCAAAAGAGCCCAAATTGCTTAGGTGAAGTGACTAAAATCCAGCAGGGAAAATGGCAAGCGCCATTTTTCTCTCTCGACATGCAGTGTCACAACCCAGAGACTGGGTTGTCCGGCCCTGGTGAACACCTAAGGCTCTGCCCCTCCCTAAGTAACAGGCTTGTGAAGATAAAAAATATATATATGGTCCAAACAAAAGAACAGATCAAAGCTCCAGAAAAAAATGCAACTGAGTGACAAAGAGATAGCCAGCCTATCAGATGCACAGTTCAAAACACTGGTGATCAGGATGCCCACAGAATTGGTTGAATTTGGTCACAAATTAGATGAAAAAATGAAGGCTACATTAAGTGATATAAAGGAAAATGCACAGGGAACCAGTAGTGATGGGAAGGAAACTTGGACTCAAATCAATGGAGTGGACCAGAAGGAAGAAACATCCAATCATAAAAGAATGAATAAAAAAGAATTCAAAAAATGAGGAGAGGCTTAGGAACCTCCAGAACATCTTAAAATGTTCATACATCCAAACTAGAGGGCTACCAGAAAGATAAGAGGAAGAGCAACAAGTGGAAAACTTATTTGAACAAATAATAAAGGAGAACTTTTCCAATCTGGCAAAGGAAATAGACTTTCAGGAAATCCAGGAAGCTCAGAGAGTCCCAAAGAAGTTGGACCCAAGGAGGAACACACCAAGGCACATCATAATTACATTAGCCAAGATTAAAATGAAGGAGAGAATCCTAGAAGCTGCAAGACTAAAGGAGAGAGTTACCTACAAAGGAGTCCCCATAAAACTGTCAGCTGATTTCTCAAAAGAGACCTTACAGGCAAGAAGGGGCCAGAAAGAAGTATTCCAATTCATGAAAGGCAAGGACCTACATCTAAGATTGTTCTATTCAGCAAAGCTTTCATTTAGAATGGAAGGGCAGATAAAGCACTTCTCAGAGAAGGTCAAGTTAAAGGAGTTCATCATCACCAACCTCTTATTATGTGAAATGTTAAAGGGACTTATCTAAGAAAAATAAGATAAAAAACATGTACAGTAATATGACAGCAAACTCACAATTATTAACAACCACACCTAAAACAAAAACAAAAGAAAACTAAGCAAACAACTAGAACAGGAACAGAACCACAGATATGGAGATCACATGGAGGGTTATCAACAGTGAAGTGGGAGGAAGAGAGGGGGGAAAAGGTACAAAGAATAAGTAGCATAGATGGTAGGTAGAAAATAGACGGGGGAAGGGTAAGAATAGTATGGGAAATGTAGAAGCTAAAGTTACTTATAAGTGTGACACATGGACATGAACTAAATGGGGGAAATGTAGGTGGGAGGGAATATACAGGGTGGAGGGGAGTGAAGGGGGAAAATGGGACAACTGTAATAGCATAATCAATAAAATATATTTTAAAAATCTTAGAGATAATGTATGTGTAACATTTTGTAAAATGCAGGTTCTTAACCAGATATGAGAAAGCATTGCTAAGAGATTCCTAGTCTATCTTCCCCTCTGAAGGCTCCACCATGATGAAGGCTCCACTAGGAAGAAAACTTCCTGATGGTTTGAGTTTTACCAAAATCAACAATGCTAAAACCCATTTCTGGTTGAGCCCCAGGCATACAGGAATTGCCAGCTGTAGGTAGTTCTCTAAGGTTCATTTTCAGGGTCAGCTGTTAGCACTCCTTCTGGATGTGCCTCACAATCCTTGGCCATCCCTGCCATATCCCTACTCTCTTGTCCCTTTTCAGTCCGGTTAACAGAGCACAATGCAATCTTCTCTTCTTATTACTCAAGAGTATGATCTGAGCACCAGTAACATCAGTATTCATTGGATGCTTGTTAAAATATAGAATCAAGGGCTCTACCCTATTCCTCATGAACTGGAATCTCAATTTTAGCACAATTCCTAGATGCTGTAATGTGCATTAAAGTTTGGGGAGCGTTGGCTTAGAGCATAAGTCAATTTCCACCCAACATAATTCTTTCATTCTAAAAATAATAACTCTGCACTTATTATGCACTAACACTGTGTGAGGTGCAAGTGGTACACACACTATTGAACCCCCAGCACAATAGGAAAACATCAATTTGAAGTCTTTTTGGAATGAGGCAGGTTATAGACTAATAAGTGTCAGCCTAACCCACAGATATATTGACGTGGTAGAATATGAGAATCACTCTCTTTGGAAGGCAAAGGGTTGTGGGAAGAGTTAATCTGGCATGGGCAGTTGAGAAACACTCCACAAAGGAGGGAATTCTTGGCCTTAATGTTGAAGGATGAGTAAAAGCTGGGTGGGTGGAGCAGTGAGAGGATAAGATTCCCAGCCAAGGGACAGGGATGATGGACGTCAAGGCAAGAGGAGGCCTGTTCTGCTCTTGGCCGGAGGCCCGAGCTCTGCTGTCACCATGGGAAAGCTCTCCTCCACTTGGTGCTCTGCCAACAATCACTATGGGGCCTTGAGCAAACCGCCACTCCTTTCTGGGCCCCATCTTCATTTAAAACTTGTGGGTTGGATTACAACTTGGCAGTTTTTAAAATGTACAGTTCTTTCAACCTTCAGCAGTAGCCAAAGAGAGTGGAGAGGAGGCGGGGCTCTGGGTAGCCAAGAGAACACTGCTCAAGTGCATTAGATTTTTTACCATGGGCTTCCACTTAGCTTTACAAAAGGAGGGGCAGGTGGACTGTGATTCCACAGATTTAATAAGTGAGAAAACCACTGAAGGGATGACCTCTAAGGTCTCTAGTCAGTGTTAACACTGCATTCTTGTCCAGTGCTTTAACAACTCTCCAGGTAACCCTGGCTTAGACTTTCAACCACATGGCCCAAGGCTTCCTTTTTACTATATGTCTGAGAGCTGTAATTTTTACACCTTTTTTTCAGCAGAACTTTTTTCCTAAATGAAATCATATAGGAAAAACAATATAAAGAAAAAGTCAAAGGAATAAACAGATTTCTGGATCACTAAAGCTTCACTATATGGGGTCTCCTTGCCCATATCACCAGCCTGCCACCAGCCCTTCTGAAGATCCCCAAGAGTGTAAAAGCAATGACTCCGAGGAAGGGGTTCAAGCTGCTATGAAGGTTATGGTAAGTCCTGGAGCCATGAAAGCAGAGAATTTTCCTAGAAGGAGGTATAGTGGGGGACTGAGAGCAGCAGCTTAAAGGGAGTTGGAAATGGAAATAGAGAAAACAAGAGAAACAGCTTAAAGAAGCCAAACAAAAACAAGAACAGAGAGCTCCCCAAAAGGCCAATTAAGTGGTCTGAAAGAAGACTATATAAAGCTGTAGTGCCCACTACATACATCAAAGCTACCTTTTAAAGAAAATGGCTCTGATCCATCTTTTCACATTTGCTTGCGACTATGGGTTGAGTTGTGTCCCTCACAAAAAGATACATTGAAGTCCTACCCTCCAGCACCTCATACCACAACTTATTTGGAAATAGCTTGTTGCAGATGTAATTCATTAAGATAAGGTCACACTGGAGTAGGATGGGCCCTTAATCCAATATGACAGTTGTCCTTATAAAAGAAGAGAAACATACACACCAGGAGAATACTATATATGATGCTGGAGGCAGAGGTTGAAGTGTTGTAGCTGCCAACAAGGATTGCTGGCCACCACCAGAAACTAGAAAGAGTCCAGGAAGGATTGTCCTCTACCTGTTTCAGAGGGGGAATTGCCCACTTGACACACTTGAACTTTCAGCTTTCAGAACTGTGAGGCAATAAATTTCTGTTGTTTTAAACCACCCAATTTGGGATACTTTATTAAGGTGGCCCTAAGAAACCAATACACTTGCTATGAAGCAGCACTGGTTTTTGCTGAAGAAATCATCCCTGCTACTCTCAGGTCAGTTGGGCATAGAAGTGGACACAAAATAGATGAGGATCTCTCTAAGCCAGACTGGCACTCTCTGTCCAGTTGGGGAATCCCCGTTTACTGGTGGCAAAGCAAGCCAATCAGGCCCTTTCTTTAGAGCCACATAAATGTAAATGGAAAACTAGAGAGAGAGACCAGCTCACCCCAAGTCACTGTTTGCCAAGCAAAAACCACTCCTAGTGAAATCTGTGGCCAGAAGGAGGAGGCATCCTGTACACACACACAAAAAGATATTAATACTAACAGAGGGCTATAAGCAGGAATTCCCTCCAAGGGGGATGTGGTACAGGCACCCTGTGAAATAAACCTTCAGCAGGGGTAAAGCAAAACCCTGGAAATGACTAGAATGCCTCTACTTCCAGGCAAGAAAGAAAGGAGAAAAGATAGAGAAAATGTGTAGAAAAAAGCGTGAATGAAGGACAGAGGGACTATAGAATGACCAACCATCCCAGATTGCCTAGGACTGAGGGGGTTCCTGGGACACAAGTGTCAAAACAGAGACAATCCCAGGTGAACAAGGATGAATTGGTCACCCAACAAGAAACAGTAAAACATATGAGTGAAATAAGAAAGGTTTGCATGATTGGGGAAGTGGTCAGCCCCAGAACATGTATGCAGAGGCATTTAGACCAGTCCAAGTCAATCCAAACATGGAGACCTTGCCCTCCTGTGGCTTAGCCAGATGGACTTCTCATTCAGTTCAAGGGAACTAGTGCTCAGGGATCACTCAGAACCTATATTTTGACCAAGAACTCTTGGGAAGGAAATGGTGGGTGACAGGAGCCCCCCAACCTTCTGCATTCTAGAAGACTTTGCCCTGTCCAGCAATATCTCTAACGGGAGGAGCCCTTCACACACCAACAAATCCCACTCAGTGGGACAGGTCTGCCGTACCCCTCAGTCCCACAGGGAGGCTCGTGAGGGAGGGAGCTCAAGGCCCTGCCAGAAATGCTTTTTCTTCTCTCCTTGTTTTTCACTCTACCCCCACCACAAGTTATACATGGGATATTCTCTAGAATACATGAAAAATGTCATTTACCAACTTATTCTAAGGAAGAGAAGTCCTGCTGTTTATGTTTCTATATTGCCCTAGGTATACACCCACCATAGCACTTTTCAGAATGTAACACAGTCTTTGGTTTTATTTCAACTTTCTCTGCTTGAAAACTACTGCTTCACAGCAGAGCCCACACCTTGCTCATCTTTGAAACCCTAGTGCAGAGAAAAATACCTGGCATGCAGGGCTTTCTTCTGCAACATCTGGCAAGTGAGCTAATTAATGAGTGAATAAGTTAGTTAGTGTGGATCAGCATGATCTCTCACTTTGAGTCAAGTATCTGTGACCTGGCCCTTTCTGGTTTTCGGCTGCATCAGTCAGTTACCCACCTGTATTCACTTAAAACAAAAGACAGAGAGAAGGAAACACATCAGAGCCCTGGCCTCAGTGAGCAGTAACTGTGGCCAGCTCTAAGTGCAGGCCCAGGGTCTGATGCCAGGGGCAGTGACAAGGTCAGGAGGTGGATACAGACCCCTCTGCACATGATGATGGGTTCTTCTTGATGTTCCTACTTCTTCCACTCTCACCTAATAACTTGGTTCTAAAAGAAGAAAACAGACACTGAGCTAGGGAAAAGAACAGCTACTGAGCTTCAGACAGAATCTCAATAAAAGACAAGATGGTGTAAATTGCCTAAAAGAACTCTTGGCTTGAACACCCCCTGATATTAATCATATCCTATAATGAACTATAGAAATGATCCCTGAAATTATAGTCTTTAATCATACCTTCAAAGAAGGCCCTTGATGAAGAGGTTGGGGGTCTGCCTTGTGTCCTTAGTTAGGTGTCTAGCCTCTCTGAATCTCTATTAGCTCATTTCTAATCTCAGCTAATAACCCTTTTATACCAGGTCCATTGGGTAGACGTGTGAAACAACACAATCCAGACATCTTGAACTCTTCTAGAAAAATTCAGAGTAGAGAATGTCCTTGCCCTGCCTGGTATGGCTCAGTGGATTGAGTGCCAGCCTGAAAACCAAAAAGTCTCAGGTTTAATTTCTGGTCAGGGCACATGCCTGAATGGTGGGCCAGGTTCCTGGTAGTTGGGGGTGTATGAGAGGCAACAAATTGATGTTTCTCTCTCCCTTTCTCCCTCCCTTCCCCTTTCTCTATAAAATAAACTAAATCTTTAAAAAAAGCAGAAAATATTCTCGCCTTAAAATGACTCCCAGAGCTCCATGAACAGTTATTGTAGAAAACCTGCTGATGCATTAAAGTTTATGAACCTGAAAGTTAATGTACTTTCCTCTGTAAAAAGCAGGGCACTGCTGGGTTTTTGGCCACATAGAAACACACAGTCACCCAAGAAGCTTTTTAGTAAATAAGGCCCATCTTTTATAATGTGAGTATTCTACTCCTAGAACAACACTGTTCAGAATTCTTTTGCTCTGAAATTATTTTTTAAAAAGATAGAGAGAGAAAGAGAAGCCTAACGTTTCATTGACCTCATGTGGGCATAAGAAGGAAGTACATATATTCTACAGATCTAGACTTCCTGGCACGGGCTAAAGAACTTTTTAAAAAAATTCTTGTTCAGTTACAATTGTCCCACTTTCCCCCCAGCCCCCATTGCTCTCCCCTTCCCCTCCCACCACCTGCTGCCCCACTCCCAGTCAATCCCCATCCGGTTGTCCATGACCATGGGTTCTTCATACATGGACTTCTTAAAACTACCTGCCTGATGGCAAATTCGAGTTGCATTTACATACTATTTTATTTTGCTCTTGGATCCCTCAGGGCTTTGTGGAAACTTCCCCCTAATAACTTAACTGATACATAAGTCTATTTTATAGATGCATGCAATAGCAAAGCAGATAGTATAGAACAGGCATAGTAGAGGAACTGATTAAAATGTTTGTTCCTGAGCTCCAGGCGAAGATTCTTACCATGTGCAACTGTGGTGGGCTTGGGAATCTGCATTATGTCATTAAGCACCCAGGTGATTCAGATGCAAATAATTCTTTGGATCTCACCTTGAAAGATACCAACTTGCCCAAACTCCTTGTCTTATAAATGAGGAAATTAAGGTACCAAGATGTTAAACTTTTTGCCTGAATTCACACAGCTAATTAGAGGCAAATCTGAAACTTGACACTAACTTCTGATTCAATCTTATTCTGTCATTTGCAATCAAAATACCATTTATACAGCACTTATTATTCACTGAGCACTGTGCTAAATAAGGTGCCTTGTTTAATCCTTCCACCAACTCTATGAAGAAGATGGGTAGTATCAACACCCCATTTTTTGGTGAGGAAACTAGGTCTTAGAGTGGTGACATGAGGCACAGCAAGTAAAAGGCAGAATGAGACTCAAACCCAGCCTATGTGACTTGAAACCCGGGCTCCCAACCACTGCCCCACTGAACCTCAGAAGCGCAGCACAGACACTAATTTCCTGTGGACCTCTTAAAAGCAGCAACTTCCCCCAAGTTTGAAATGAAGCAGTGCCCACGTGGCCTCCAAAGGCACACATTTAACAAACTTTCTCTCTTCCTTCAAGAGAGATCTTCAAGATGAAGTATTCTTGTAAATCTCATTTTAGAGAAGGAATCTCCCTCACCACACCCTAAAGAAAGTTGTACCCAGAACCAGCTAGAGCTTCTTACTCTACTAGAAAACGTAAACTGGGGTTACAGTCAGAGCCCTGTCAACAAGCACCAGGCCACTGAAACACAGGATATATATAGACAGTCATTCTATGATGGAATAGCTGGGTCAAAAGTAAAGGCTCCAGAATGGATGCGTCCAAGTTCCAAGATTTCTTCAGAGGAAGCCACAAATAAGCATTGTTTAAATGGATCAAAGGAAGAAGCAGGATTATTCTCTTTTTCTTAAAGATTTTATTTATTTATTTTTAGAGAGAGGGAAAGGAAGGGAGAATGAGAGGGAGAGAAACATCAATGTGTGGTTGCCTCTTACACACCCCCTACAGAGCACCTGGCCCACAACCCAGGCATTTTCCCCGACTGGGAATCAAACTGGCAACCCTTTGATTCACAGGCCAGCACTCAACCCACTGAGCCATACCAGCTGGAGCAGAAGCAGGATTAGTCTAATGTACCTATTCCTCTCATTAAACCCTCTGTTAGTTATCTATTGCTGCATAAGAAAATAGCCCCAACATAGCAATTTAAAATAAACACATATTTTCTCACACAGTTTCTGAGGTCAGAAATTCAGGAATAACTTAGTTGAGTGGTTCTGGTTCAGTATCTTTCATGAGATTTCAGTCAAATTGAAAGCCACAGCTGTGATCTTCGTAAGGCTGAAGGATCTGCTGCAAGCTCAGTCATGTGCTTGTTGGGAGACCTCAGTCTCTCACTGAGTGTTGTCCAGAGCCCTCAGTTCCCATCCACCTGAGCCTTTCCTCAGTGTCCTCAATACACAGAGATGATTTCACACAGGGTAAGTGATAGAGAGAAAACCCATGATGAAAATTGTTCTCTTTTATAATCTGATCTCAGAAGTGACGCACGCGGGAGCATGATGAGCGGCAGCAGACAAACGTGCACCCGCCCGGGGCACACTCGCGCCGCCCCCCCCGAAACCCCCTCACCAAAAAAAAAAGTGACATGCATATTCTATTTGGTAACTCAGGACATGTTGCAAAGTGGGAGGGGATTATTTCTTTTCAGTCAAGTGAACATCAGGAAGTAGACAGAGATCACTGGGGCATTGTATTTTGGAGGCTGGGTCCCACAAACTCCTCTTAGCTCTGCCCACCCTCCCCTGTGCACACACTTCTCCATGTGCCAAACACTGTGCTGGGCAACAGCATAGCCATGGACACAACAGCCAGTTTCTCCCATGCTGGAACATCCCACTTAATGTGAAAAATAAACACTAGACAATTGAACCACAGAAATAAATGTACAATAAAAATTTTGTGCAGAAACTGAGAAGTTTAAGTATGATGCATGACCCAAAGGTACAACCCTTTGAAGGGGATTAGGAGGTGAAGCATAAACTGGAATGAGGGAGTCTATGAAAGCTTTCCTGAGGAAGTAAAATTTTAAATTCACTCATGAAGTGAGCTCAAAGAAGAGTAAGACAAAGAGTATTCCAGCAGTGAAACAGCATGAGCATATTTCCTATAACAGGAAAGATACTGGCACATTCAGCAACATGACAGACTCGTGTAACTCAGAAAGCCAAGAAGAGAGTGCACCAAGTTTGGAATGGCCTCTCCATTCCATTTTTTCTCCTCCAAAGCCTACCCTTAAGACTCATTGAAGCCTCACTTCCTCTTTCAGTCCTTATCTACTCCAACCTGTATCTCTCTCCCATTAATCAGTCCTATACCACCTAGCCCTAATATCTTGTGATTCTAAGGTAGTTATGTATCACACTGTACTATTTCATGGCTTTATATGTTTTCTTTCTCCATAGTATAAACTGTACAAGGAAAGAAACCATAACCATCCTTGCACACCTATTACAATATATGACATAAAATGGACATTCGATATTCTTGAATAAATAACTATGAAACTCATGGTAAAAAGGGATTGGAGACCTATCTGCACACTTATGCATACACATGATTGCACTCTCTTTCAAATGCACACACATCTATTTATAACACAGGCTCCAAAATTGAGGATGGTTGCCTTTGTGTGGTTGTACGGTGGTGTGGTGTGGTGTGGTGTGGCTCAGTTGGTTGTGAATCATCCCACAAAGTGAAACATCACCAGTTCAATTCCCAGTCAGGACACATACCTGGGTTGCTGGTTCAGTCCTCTGTTGGGGCATGTATGAGAGGCAACCAATCAATATTTCTCTCCCTCTTTTTCTCCCTTCTTTCCCCTCTCTCTAAAAATAAAATAAAATCTTGAAAAGTAAGAGTGGTAAACAGGACAATTGATCTTTTAAGATTAGACTATCCAAGTGGTTTTAATCTATTGAAAGGAAGTAATCAAAGACTTCTAAATAATGAAGACAGATTAAACACATACAGTTACATTCATTCCCTTCCAAAACCTCACCATTACTACAGGAATTTAAAACATTAATTCTCAAAAACAAAGCAAAAAGACACAAGCAACAAAATTTTAGAAGCCAGAAAACAGATAAAAAATAGTAACTCAGTACCTTAGAAAACTTGGAAAAATTAGTCATTGCTGGTAATAGAGAAATCCAACGAGTAAAAGAATTTATACTGAGTAATTCCAAAAGCTCAGGAATTGGCAGCACCAGGCAATTCTGGCAGGGGGGATGAAGTTGGAACTGCAAACAGGAGGATGGTCTAAAAAGTCTGCTTAGAAACAGTTAATCTTAGAAACACACCTTGAGTGAAAAAAGTAAATTATAGAAGAACTATATATAGTATAATACCTTTCTTATAAGTCTCAAACAAAACCAAAACCTACATTGTTTATGGATGTATATATATAATGTGATATATAAGAGGCCTGTCCAGGAAAAATCCAGCCATTATTAATATAACAAGAATGGTATGAATGACATCAATGTAATTTAGTAGCCAAAGAGAGTGGACTGGAATGAGCATGCATGAACATGCATGAATGCATGAATGTCAACTTCACTGTACTAGTCATGGAGGCAGTAGACACTGTTGAGTGAGCATGTGTGCTGTGTTGCCATCATATTCAAAATGAGTGCATGAGTAGAGCAACAAACCTGCATCACATTTCACTTCAAGCTTGAACATTCCCCTGTGGAAACTATTCAGATGATTCAGAAGGCTGCAGCTATGGGAAAGTGGTGATTAGTAGCTTCATTACAACAATGCATCCACTCATGCATCACATCTCTTACAGAGATTTTTGGTGACACATCAAACCACCCATGTGACTCAGCCCTGCTACAGCCCAGATTTGGTGCCCTGTGACTTCTGGCTTTTCCCCAAACTAAAATCACCTTTAAAAGGAAAGAGATTTCAGATCATCAGTGAGATTCAGGGTATCAGTGAAATACGACAGGGTAGCCGATGGCATTTGGGAGAACTGTATAAGATCCCAAGGTGCCTACTTTGAAGGGGACTCAGGCATCATTGTCCTATGTACAATGTGTCTTGTATCTTGTATCTTATTCCGTAGATGTCTCTATTCTTGATATTACATGGCTGGACACACCTTCTGGACAGGCCTTGCATATTAAACTATTTTTTTAATTATTTATTTTTTGAGAGAGGGGAAGAAAGAGGAAAGAGAGGTGTGGGAAAAACATCAGTGTGGGAGAGATACATTGATTGGTTGCCTCTCATATACACCCTACTGGGGATCTGGTCCACAACCCAGACATGTGCCCTGAAGAGGAATCAAACCAGTGACCTTTCAGTTTACAGGCCGGCACTCAATTCACTGAGCCATACCGCCCAGGGCTAAACTATATTTTAAAATTAGAGAAATGATAAATACAAAATACATAATGGTTAATTACCTCTGAATCAAGATGATAAAGGAGGCCAGGAGATGGGAAAGAAAAAGAGCACCGATGTAGGTGCAAAAATATTTAGAGTGTTCTAGTTCAGATGGAAAGACACACATACTAAAAGTAAGACAATGAAAAAAATATTTCATGAAAATGGAAACAAACAAACATAAAACACTGGAACAGCAGTACTAAAACCAGACAAAATGAACTTTAAAACAAAGGCTATAAAAGAGACAAAGAAGAACCCAGCAATTCCACTTTTGGGTATTTATTCAGAGAAACCCAAGACACTAAATCAAAAAGACATATACAGCCAGATATTTATTGTAGTATTATTTATAACAGTCAACATATGGAAGCAAACTAAGTGTTCACCAATAGATGAATGGACAAAGAAGAAGCAGTGCACAAATGCAATGGAATATGACTCAGTCATAAAAAGGAATACAATTTTGCCATCTGCAACATCATGCACAGACTAGAGGGTAAGATGCTGAGTGAAATAAGTCATTCAGAGAAAGACAAATTCCAGATGATTTCACTTATATGTGGGATATAAAAAAACAAAATAAATGAGCAAACAGAACAAAAATAGACTCCTAGAGAACATTTTGACAGTTGCCAGATGGGAGAGGGCTTGGGTAAATGGAAAAAAGGTATAGGGATTAAAAAGTACAAAATAGTCTGAATAGTCATGGGGATGTAAAGTATAGGCAACATTAGCATAGGGAACATGGTCGGTAATATTGTAATAACTGTGTATGGTGTCAGGTGGGCACTAGACTTACCAGGATGGTCATTTTATAAGGCATATGAGTATCTAATCACTGGGTTGTACACCTGAAACTAATATAGTATTGTATGCCCACTATGATTGAATTTTTTAATTAAAAAATAAAAGCAATCAGTTCTCTTCCCCATTTCAAGTACCTGAGTGACTGCCTTTTCTACACTCAAGGAGAAAGACAGAAGATTTAATCTCTAAATAGAATAAAATTGGGAGTCTTTGGAATGGTAGATACAAACTAGAGTTGAGGAAAGAGCTCATACTCTAAACAAGAATGCTAAACAAGTTATGTTATGCTAAACATGTTATGCTAAACAAGCATAACATGAATATTTATATTCAGTACGTTGTGATATTTAGCCTTCCTTCTTCCTCCAGTCAGTTTCCTGAATGCTCACAGGTGGACATATAAGGTAAATGTTTGATAGACATTTCCTGGGGCCCAAAGGAAAAAGTTAAAGATTTTCACATTGGAGGTTTCCCAATAAATGGGCCACACTAATCACCTTCTGAGTATAGTGAAGTTCAGTAGTCGGCAAGTCCTACCCACCTACTCAGAGATTTCAGTTTGTTTTTTTAGTGTTTGTTCACAAATATGAGCAGATGACCAAGGACTCCTAAAAATCTGAGTGAAATCTCTAATGAAAAAAGACAAAAAAAAAAAACAAAGAGAAAAAATAACTTGCAGAAAACAAAGATAATCCAAGGAAGACCAAGAAAATATGAAGTTTTATATTATCAGTGTTCTCGGAAAGATAACAGGAGAGATATTGTATCCATGAAACACATAAAAGTGAGTTATAAAGGAAAATTAAGAAAACAAAATGTGCTCTTGGGAATTAAAAGCATGATTTCAGAAATAAAACATTCAGTATAAGGATTCTAAGACTGAGTTGAGGAAATTTTATGGAAAGTAAACCAGAGAAGAGAAGAAGAGACAAAAATGCAGAGACAGAAAGATACAGAAAGATACAGAGACAAGAGAGAGAAGCAGAAGGAAAAACAGAAAAGAAAGGATAAGAACATTAGGAGATCATCCCAGGAGGTTCCAATATCCAGGTAGAGGAAATTCTAGAAAGAGATAACGCAAGACCCAAAAACAAGCATGAAGCAATTCGAGAAAATTTCTCAGGACCGAACAACATGTTTCCAGATTAAAACGATCTACCAAATACTGACCTAATCAGAAATGGATAAGAGCAAACTCACATTGTTGTGTAAACATGACGTTTCAGAGCACTTAAGAAGAAGAAAGTATCCAAAGTCATTTTTGCAGGGTGGAGTGGGGGTAGGGACAACTTACATACAAAGAATTGGTATCCAATATGGTTTTGAACTTTTGAACAGCAAACCTGGGAGCTAAAAAATTGTGGGAAAGCCATCAGAATTCTAAAGGAAACTTTTTAACCTACAATTCTATACCCAAGAAAAGTATTAATTAAGTATGAGAGTATAATAATGCCATTTTAAGACAACCAAGGTCTCAAGAAATTTACTTCCTGTGTATCTTTTCTCAGAAAGCTATTAATGAAAATGAGATTTACTGCCTTTTTCATAGTAATTCTTGTAGAATTTTTGGCTCTAGAGTTCTCGGGTTAGTGAGAAAATTAAAACTAAGGGTATTAAAGAGAGGTTTTTTAACTTTTTTTTATCCCAGCATTTCCTAATAATCTTAAGTCATTGAGAACCCCAAAGAACTTTAGTTTACATGGACAATTATATGTAATAATTTTTACATGTTAAAATTTTAACTGAGAAGAAATTTTAATTTTAAACATTTATATTAAAACCAGTAATAATCTATTATGCATTAATAAAACAGCATATTTTTATTTAAAAATTTTTTAAATCACGATACCAGTGCGCTGTTTTATTTTTTGAAAATCTTTTTAATGTCTGACTTAATGGAAACACTTGGATTTGCATATTTGCTTCTTCATGGGATCTTTGTGATATGTTCTGGTGGTGAAGTATAAATAAAAAATTCAGGCACACAAAGGGAGAATAGTTTCAATAGCCCTTTCTAATAATTGAGGGTTTTCTTTGATTCTACAGGGAAATGCAACAAATGATAGTTCCTTTAAGGTTAGTTTTAATGTAAAATCTGAAATCATATAAATGAACTTTATATACTCTATTACATCAAAATCTACTGATCTAACACTTTGAATGATTATTTTTATTCATGTGTGACTATAACAGTATGCATTGGGCATTTGTAAAATATTAATTCACTGAGTTATGCAGATCTTTCCAAATGTTGACATATTTCATTACACAATATGTTGAAAAGCCACAGTCATTAATGTCACTATCTGTTTCATCCAAAAAATCTTGAAGAATTGAGAAGCTGTTGAGCTCATACTGGTAGATACAAGTTTCCCCAAATCCTAATTTTTGCTCAAAAACTCTATTTTATTATAGGAAAGATATATTGTCAATAGTTTTTCCTTGAACTGACTTGCCCGCTGATGCATTTGTTGGAAAATATCTGATAAATACCAAAGTTTGAAAAATGATACATTATCTATTACTCATTCTTTCAAATAAAAATGCTGTGCCATGAAAAAATCTGCTAGTTCAGCCCACAATTCAATCAAACAACCGCTTGTCCTAAAGACATTTATGGTACTTCACACAGCAGAAGTTCTTTATGAATTCTTATTTTGTCACACAAAATATTTTTATACCTAATGAAGTAATTCTTAAAGGAAAACAATGTTATTTTCCAACACATGTGGTGATGGAAAATATAATGATTTCTAGTGCAATTTGGTACCACTGCTTGATTCATGCTAAGATGCCAGTGGTTTTAGACACCACCATTTTTCCAGAATAAGTACAAATGCCAACAAAGCAAAAAAAGAAAATACAACTGACCCTTGAAGAACACAACAGTCAAGGAGACCTACATCCCACACAGACAAAAATATGAGCATACCTACAGTGAGCCCTCCACGTTTGTGGATTCCCAACTGTGGAGGTGACCCTGGCTTGAACAACCAGGTGTGAATGTGAGTGTCTGGGTATAAGCAGACATGTGCAGTTCAAACCCGTGTTGTCTGTGGGTCAACTGTAATGTCTTAGTATTAGTGTGAAAAATTATTTGAACTCACGGATCTCCTGAAAGTGTCACAGAGACATCCAGGGATCCAAGCCCCACACTCTGAACACCACAGTCCTATGGCAGCCATTGTACATAATGAATTAATTTCTCTCCCTTGCATCTGGAGTGGTACCAGTTATATACCATCCTTGGGAGAATTTAAAAAGTTGTCACTCAAATCACATTCTTGATTTTGCAGTTCTACTAAGAAATTTCTTTTGAAAAAGACTGCTACTGTGTGCATGTATGTCTTTGAAAACAAAATAAAATCAAAATTTAGTGAGGTAAATTGGGGCTATGAGACCCTGCACACAGAGACTTGGCCAGCGCCGCCTGCTCTCCTGGCATTCTTTCATCTACTCCATCTCCATGATCAGGACTGACTAGGAAACAAGTGAGGCTACGAAGTCCAGGATGAGAACCTGTGATACAGGTTCACTTTGGTAATCACATGGCCCAGAGGCCTAGACTGGAAATTAGAAGACCTGGTGCTTGTGCTACATGCTATGGTGTGGTAGAAATTACACAAGCTTTGCTAAGTCTGGTTCAGATCTCGACTCTGACACTTACTAGCTGTGGGGCCCTAGTTAATGCATTCCAACTCCACCCATCATCTGTAAAATGGCAATCATGATATTGACCCTTACACAGTTTTAAAACTATTAAATTAAACAATGCTGATCAACGTAATGACTACCACTCTGGCCAGTGTGGCTCAATTGGTTGGAGCATTGTCCCGTAACCAAAGGCTTGTGGGTTCAATTCCCAGTAGGGACACATGCCTAGGTTGCAGGTTTAATCCCTGTTCCAGGTGCAGACGGGAACCAACCGGTCAAGGTTGATGTCTCACATTGATGTTTCTCTTTCTAAGAAATAAAAAATGTCCTCAGATGAGGGTAAAAAAAAAATAATAATGACTACCTCTGACTTTGTACAGAGACTGCCTATTAACATAACATGCACAAAGCATAAGTAAAGGTCTTGACCTCAAGGAACCCATGACTTAGTTGGAAAATCAGCATAACATACATGAAATAAGAGGTGGGTAACACCAGACCCCAGATAACCAGTACTAATTCCAAGGACTACAGATATCCTAGAAGTGAAGAGCCAGCACTCCTCTCTTTAGCCACACTGGAACAACCTGGGGACACTTCCTATTCCCCACTATCCCTGTGACAGTTCTCAGGAAAGCCAGAAAAAAAGAGGTAACCAGGCAGAAGCAGCAAGGACAAAGGTGGCCACCTGCCCAGTCGCACAGCCCAGGAGTTCCAAAGCCCTGTCTGCCTATACAGGCTCCCCTGCTCTGTAACCACATCTTTGGGATAAGGTATCAGATCCTGAAACCTCTTGTCTCAAGAGGGAAAAATAGCTTGAGTGGCTGACCATTATCTAGGGTTTGAGTGCTTTTATCCACAGGATTATCTGAGAACGCAGAATTCCCAGGTCTCCTAGGGCTCATTGCCGACTGACATCTGCCTATTTATAGTCAGGAGAACTCAGGACAGGTCTTCATCTCATGAGGGACCCAGCTGAGCTGTGAGGTCCTTGGTCTCCATGGAACTCCAGAAGGTCTGGAAGTTTCAGGACAACACATTGGAGTCTTATCCTCCTGTTACATTGCGCCCATGGTGGTAGTCCCTAAGATGAGATAGAGGAGAAACTCCTCCAGGGGAGGGCCTTGGTTCTCTGTTTCATACGCCAAGTCCTGCTCTCTGGGGTGGGGAGCTGGACAGCCCTGCAGACAGCCCAGATGCAGCAGAGGAGAGGAGCTCCCTGCAGCCATGGGTGGACTCTCTGCTTACTGGGGGAGAGAACAGGGCTCAGCATAGATCACACAGAAAATGTGACTTCCACTCACAAGGGTCACCAGGAAAATGAAACAGCCACCCCTGAAAGGGGAAAGCAATTTAGAAATCGGCTGTGCCTATCTTCCACCATCTGCGGCTGAGCACGAGTAATTACATGAAGCAGAGACCTGTTGACAAGTTAATCACGATGCTAAAATCTCAAAGGGGTAAGTGGAAAAAGGCCCATCATTAACGTAGAACAGAAAGTCAGCCTGCTGGAAATGCCCAGCTTACAACGGAGATGAAAGAGAAACAGGAAGAACAGTGAGGGGTCTGAAACTTCCCTAGCTCAGAGGGCCTGCAGGGGGAGTTTCCGCTCAGGCTGCTTTTTTTCTTCTTTTCCTGCCCTAAGGACACTGGTTGGTAGGGTGTCCCATATGCAGCTCCAGGCATCCACCACCAGGATGCTGCCCCAGGTGTGAGGCCTCTGAAACTCAGACACTTCAGACACTGAGCTCTGCCTAAAGGGAGTCAAACAGCCTGGCTCAGCAGAGCTTCTAGCAAGACGCATGCAGTGGGCATCATGAGTGTAGATGCCACCTCCAGTTGGCACCCCAGTAGTAGGGTCAGGAGGGCATGAGTTGCAGTGCTACTGGCTGGATACTGAGCTGGAGGAATGAGAAGGGGCTAGAAAAAGCAGCCCACTGTGGGTAATCAAAGCCTGGTCCCTGTGTCCCATCCCAAAACATGCCCTTAAACATTGGCAATGGCTCCCCAATGCCAATTTCTACACAATGAACCCATTAGTATCTTATAGGGTATTTTGCAGCTAAGCCCTATCTTTCCAGTCTCACCTTGCCTCACTCTCCCCAACTCTCCCTCCTCTCCAGCCACAAGAATGTGTCCCCTTTCCCTATACAGCTTAGCCTTCACAAAGCCTGTTCCCTCTCTGCCCTTCCCTCCAGCACAATTTCAATATGTCTGCCAGGGACCAGTTCACCTCTTTACAGTTCCTTTGCATTTTGTTCCTCTAGTGCGTGCATATGGCATTGACAGTGTCTGTTTATCTGACAGGAATGATAGCATCATTAATTGAATAGTAATTGTGTTCTAGGTATCTAGTATGTTAACACTGCATTGAAAGTATCTATTTATCTCTTTAATAATAATATAATGATAACGAAATAATGACGACGAGCATCATTAGTTGAATGCTAACTGTGAAGCACTGGGCTGAATGTTTACGTAGAAAATTTTGACCTTCACACAAGCCCTCATGGCTACCCCAGTAGCAGAGGCAGGCCTCAAACCCAGGAGGGCCTGTGCTGGCAGACAGAGCTCCTCAGTGACAGAGCATCCTGAATGCTCTGGTGAAATCAGCCCTTCAAATACATATTTGTGAAAGGAAGAAATGAGGATATTTAGGGGAACTCGACTCACGTTAATCGCCAGCACCAGCCGAATGTTTATTGTCTACCAGGCTCCATGCTTCACATTTTATTTGCCTTCATTCCATTTCATTTTTGCCAAAATACCTGTGAGAGGGGCACTATTATTACCAGCACTTATCACAGAACCTGACACATAATACAAGCTCAAGTAATACATGTTGAATGAGTTCGTGTCCATGTGATAGATACGGGAACTTAGAAGTAGTATTTGGAACACACAGGGTTGGAAGCAGCACAGTGGGGGCTGGGAAACAGGTATAACCATAGTAGAAAGGCTGGCAAACAGCCATCTCTTCCTTTAACATCAGTCTGGATGAAGGGCAGTGCTCGAGATTTCTAAGTGGGGGATGGGGAGTTTCATGCACGAGGCTTTCTCGGTGGCGTGCATCCAAACTCACACATGGTGAAAATCAGCCCTGGATTCGGAATAGACCCAGTGAGTCACAGGAGTTCTCTGAGTCCAGTCCCCATATTGGCAAAGAAGGTTTGTTTATAGGCTCAGATGCCAATATAGGGAGAAGTAGCGGGTGTGCTGTGAGTGGAGAGTTAGGGCACCTCTGATTAAGTTAGGTCCATTGATGTTACAATAATTAGCACAACTAAGGCCTGATAAAGGGCTCTTGGGTGCTTACTGGCAAGACAGATGATGTAGGGAGTCATCAGTTACCCCACAATTCCTCCACAGGGAGCTTCCGAGAAGTCCAATTAGCAGCCTCGCACTCTCCCCAGTCCCAGACAGCTCTGGATCCCTGGAGAAGCTGTCATCATCTCTCTTCCTCTGGTTTTTACTAGGACCATAATGGTACATTTCTTCACTTACCTGTGGTGATGAAAGAGCGTCAGTGTTCCCATAACGCACAGCCCAGCGAGTGAAACCAGGGCTCCACGCATCACTTCTCATTGCAATGATGCGGCACCAAAAATCCATCCTTCATCATGTGAAAACCCCTCACCATACCACAATATCTCTATTTGCAACAGGCTCTGAGATATTCATGTGATAGATCATGTATTTGCCTGAATCAATATTCGCCTGACACTGGGAAGCCCGCCATTCATCCGTCCTATTGCATTTGATAAAACCATTCTGTGTCGCCCTTACTCAGGCTGACGGGATCACAGGCCCTCTTTCCCTCCTGATGGATGACGTCCAGATGAATGATTGCTTCATAAATTACTATCTTGGGAGCAGAGCCCCCAGAACTCAGTCAAGCCCGCCCAGCAGTTGAGCAGACAGCAAGGAGACATGGCATGAAAGGCAAAGGTTCAAAGAACACCAGCAAAGAAGCACTTAGTCCAATGTTCTAATTTAACAGATGAGGAAACTGAGGGGTAGAGTGGTTACTAACTTCTTCAAGGTCGGACAGTTAATTATGAGTACACTTAGAATCCCACCACTCATGCTATGCCCCAGAGTTGGATTCTTTTTTTTTTTAACTGTCCAGGAAAGATGGAGAGTATTGTTCCCAGCTTGGCTCTGACAAAGAGAGATTTCAATTCACAACCTCTCTACTCAGCACCTAGCAGACCCACTAAAGTGAGTCCACAGGCAGGAATAAAACAGTCTCTGCCCTGGAAAGTCCCGCCTTTGTCCTGCAGTAGAAGAAATCCAGTGACCAAATGAAGTCCCCATAGACTAAACAGAGGTGTACAATGTGCATCACCAGCCTGTATTTACCCCTTCTTCTCTCTCAAACCCTGGAACACACCTGCCTCCTTGAAGAAGCATCCTTGGTGAGCTTTCTCATTGCTTCACAACTCATATCCCTCATGTGCCCTGAGTCACCCAGCCCTTCCAGGTATGTGTCACAGACTGAAAATCTCACACCCAGTCTTCGCCTCTCCCCTTGTACTGCATCCGTGAAAATGCTGTTCTACGTATTCTGCCTCCTCTGCAGCTCTCCTCCACAGGGGCACACTGGGAAATGTTTGGCAACCAGCATTCGCCAAAGAAAACCCCTGATTCGTGGAATTTGCTGATTTCCATACTATAAAACCCCATTATAGAAAATTTCGAGGTACCAGAATGGTGTCGTTGAACTTTGGGAAGAGACACGCAGTTGTGCATTTCTACCACACAGGTCAAAATGAGTGAAAATAACCTGAAATGCATAGATAATGGTCAGATGTGGTAAAATAATTAGGAAGTGATAACTTTTGAATATATATATTGTTTTTAATATAAAATTTTAAATTGTAGATTTATGTCATTTAATTTATAATAAAGTAGTGTTTAAGAATTGTCTAGCAATTTAACAGCCGGCTCTCATGAGCTGGTGTAAGCTGACTCCAGCACACCCTGCTCTCTGTCTTCCTTCCCTGGTTCCCCCACGGCATCTTCAGTTCTGCCCACTTTACCCTTCGCCTGGACTAGTTTAATAACCTCCTAGCCTCTCTTCCTTCCAGCTTCTGCTATCCCCTGCTCCAAACCTCCTAGTTTTATCTTTTTTAAATGTAGCTCTAGTCTCCCTTGCTCATGACTGGCAGCTATCTGATACTTTCAAATTAAGTATAAACTCTTTTTATGAATAGTCAAGGCCCTGTAAAATAAGATCCCCCCAAAACTTGACAGTTTTATCTCCCAGGCAATATGTCAAAGCTCTCTTGGTACTTCAGAGACTGACAGACCTCGGTTTGAAGTTCACCTTTGCCGTTTATTAGTTAGGTGACCTGGGGAAAGTTACTTAACTTCTCTGACCCTTGCTTGGCTTCCTCCTCTGAAAAATGGAAAAATGCATAGAGTTGTTGGGAGGATTAAATAAGATCACACATAATATCCCTAAATTAGTAACCAGTCTATTTTAGACAACCAGTTACAGCAGTGGCATCATTGGCTTCTATTGATGAGCTCACCACATGTGTAAACACTGGTTCCATAACATTTTGTCTCATCATTATTACTCCCATTTTTAAGATAAAGAGAGGTGTGTTCCAGCCACCTCTGCTAAATACAGACTCACATGGCCTAGGCAAATGCTACCCTCTGACCACCCTGTCTGATTTCTCATTTCTCAGTAGTGTTCACCCTCTCCATATCTAAGCTTTCGCTCCTACACTCTGCCACTCAAAAACACATCCATCCAATAAGTAATAAAAAGACACAGAATCTAATTAAAAAGTGGGCAATGGAGTTGAATAGACATTTCTCAAAAAATAAACAAATATACAAATGGTCAAAAAGAATGTGAAGAGATGCTCAACATTATTAGTAGTTAGGAAAATACAAATCAAAACAAAAATGAAATACCATTCATATTCACCAGGATTCTATCATCAAAAGGACACATAATAACAAGGATACGGAGAAATTGGAGCTTTCATTCATTGCTGGTAAGAATTTAATAAGGTGCAACCACTTTGAAAAATAGTTTGGCAGCTTCTCAAAAAATTAACCATACAGATAACATATGACCCAGTAATTTCACTCCTAGGTATTCACCCAAGAGAAATAAATACATGTGTGCACACAAAAACTTATACATGAATGTTCATTGCACCATTACTCATAGTAGCCAAAAAGTGGAAGCAACTCAAATATCTATCAACTGATGGGTAGATACACTGAAAATGGTCTCTCCCTACAATGAATTTATTCTGCCATAAAAAGGAATAAAGTACTGATACATGCTACAATATGAGTAAACCTTGAAAACAATGCTAAGTGAAAGAAGCTAGTCACATAAGACTACATACTGTATAATTCCATCAATATCAAATGTCCAGAATAGGGAAATCTATAGACAGAACATAGATTAGTGGTTGCCTTGAGCAGAGGAGTGGGGAGGAATGGGCACAACTGCTCGATAATGCTGGGGTTTTTGGGGGGTAATAAAAATGTTTTAAACTTAGAATTGTGGCTATGGTTGCACACTCTGTGAGAATAGTAAAAGTCACTCTTTCCTAACCTGGTAGAACAGCAGGTGTCATTATGGGAGTTGACTTCTGCCACAACGAAGTCCAAAAGTTTCAGCACAAGGAGCTCAAGAACCAGAACATCTACCCAAGACTGTTGGTCAAGCTATACAGGTTTCTGGCCAAAAAAATCAACTCCATCTTCAACAAAGTGGTGCTGAAGAGGTTGTTCAAGAGTCACCACAACTGGCTGCCTTGGTCCCTTTCCCAGGTGATCTGGAAGATAGAACTTCCTGGCCAGGAGGAGAAAACCACTGTGGTTGTAGAAACCAAGGGACTCCAACTGATGACATGAGCATCCAGGAGATGCCCAAACTGAACGTGTGTGCACTTCGTGTGAGCAGCTACACCTGGAGTTGTATCCCCAAGGATGGAGACAAAATCCTCACCTTCAACCAGTTGGCCCTGGACTTTCCTGGGGATGGTGACACCATCCTTCTCTCTGGTCCTTATAAGGGCAGAGATGTGTACAGGCATTTCCACAAGGCCCCAGGAACCCCCTCACAGCTACACCAAACCCTACATATTCTTGCAGGGCCAGGAGTTCAATTAGGTGAGGAGCCCACAGGCCAACTGTGCTACAAAACCTAACCCCAGAACCTACCTTGTTATTAAAAATATTTTGGATGCTGCAAAAATTGCTAACCATTGAATTATATACTTGAAATGGGTGAATTTTATAGTACTTGAAGATTTTTTAAAGACGTTTTAAGAAAAGAATATCTTTAAGAAAACAGTCTTATTTATTATTGAATCAAAAAATATATAATACAAATATTTTCTGTCAAGATGGCTTAGGCAGACATGGCTTGCCTCTCTGCACAACTACAACAAAATTATAACTAAAATATAGAACAACCATTGCTCAAAACTGACAGAAATTGAATTGAATGGAAGTCTGACAACTACGGAATTAAGGAAAACACATTCATACAGACTGGTAGGAGGGCTACAGACACGGAATGGGCTAGTCCCACATCCAGGTGTGGTGGATAAAAATTCAGGAGGAATATCTCAGGATCAAGGAGTCCCAGCCCCACATCAGGCCCCCAGCCCAGGGTACCA
Organism: Artibeus jamaicensis; assembly: GCF_021234435.1. Classification (NCBI taxonomy): domain Eukaryota; kingdom Metazoa; phylum Chordata; class Mammalia; order Chiroptera; family Phyllostomidae; genus Artibeus; species Artibeus jamaicensis. Next base: position 1,042,652 of record NW_026521726.1, read on the forward strand.
ATACCAGGAAGATAAGTCCCCACAACTTCTGGCTACAAAATCCAGTGGGGATTGAATTGGTGGAAGAAATTGATGGAGCCCCAAGAAGTTTCCCTTAAAGAATCTACACATCGACTCATCTACTCAGACTCACTCCCTCTGAGCTCCAGTGCTGGGGAGGCAGCTTGAGGGCACTAGTGATGTACAGGGGGAGGTTGAGGTGTCTGGCATCAAGGCAGAGGCCATTGTGCCTTTTCTAGGCCCTCCCCCAGCCACAGAGTCAGCAGACTAGTGTCATATGTAAGATTCCATCAATCTGACTAACACTGTTTGACCTGCCTTGGAGATTCCCAGAGACTGCCTCATGCAACTTACTGGCCCACCAAGGCTGCCTTTGCATATTAATGGCTCATACTTCACGACTTCCTAAGTTCTCTCAAACAAGCCAGCAGCTGGCCTCAGTGAGCCTCAGACCTGGAACTAGCAGCCCAGAGTCACAGCTTGGCTTCACCTGGAAATGTCCAAGCCCAGCACAAATAGCAGCCATCTAAGATTGCTTTATAACTCAAGAAGGGTGGCCCCAGGCAGAACATAGTTTGGGGCTGACTTTGACCTGCTTCACCTGGGAAACATGGATAGATACAGATCACATCAGAGCAACACCACCCTGCCCTGCATAGCTGATCCTCCACAGAGGGTGGAGGTTGGTGGTAAATGGTCAAAGCCAATCCTTGCAGCTGACTGGCCTGGATAAATTCCTCCTGTTGATTTCCTAACAGCAACCAAGGTTTAACTATAAGAGGAAGGTGTACTCAGCACACATGAAGGGTACACCTGGAGTACCTAGCTTGGGTAATAGGGGAAGCTGTGTTATTGGGTCCTACAAACACCTACTATATTAGGCCACACTACCAAGACACAAAGTCAAGGCAGCTATACCATAAAAGCAAACACAGGAAGACTGCCAAAATGAAGACATAAAGAAACATGGCCCAGATGGAAAAAACAAATAAAAACTCCAGAAAAAGAACTAAACAAAATGGCTATCAAATGCAGAATTCAAAGCACTGGTTATGAGGATGCTCAAGGAACTTAGTGAGGACCTTAAGAGCATTAAAAAAGCCAGTCTGAAATGAAGGACACACTAATTGAAATAAAGAACAATTTACATGGAACAAGAGTAGAGTGGTTAAAGCTGAGAATCAAATCAATGATTTGAAACATAAGGAAGCAAAAAACAACCAATAAGAACAAGAAAGAAAGATAATTAAAAAATAAGGATAGCGTAAGCAGCCTATGGGACAACATTAAGCAATCCAACATTTGCTTCATAGGGGGGCCAGAAGAAGAAGAAGAGAAAGAGCAAGAAATTGGAAATCTATTTGAATAATAATGAAAAAAAATTGCCTTAATTTCGTGAAGGAAATAGACTTGCAAATCCAGGAAGCAAACAGAGTCCTAACAAGATGAAAGCAAGTCTATGGTATGGGAAAAGTCCCATACCAAGACACATCAGAATTAAAACCCCAAAGGTTAAAGATAAAGAGATGGGAGGGAGGGTGTGGGAGAATGGGTGAGAGGTAAGAGGATTAAGAAGTAAACATACGTAGTAACAGAATAGCCTTGGCAATGTAAAGTACAGTACAGGAAATGGAGTAGCCAAAGAACTTACATGCGTGACCTGTGGACATGAACAAGGGTAGGGGGATGGCCTAAGGGAGTGGGGGGTGCTGAGTAAAGGGGAGCAAAGGGAGAGAAAATCAGGACAACTGTAATAGCATAAAAATAAAATATAACTTAAAAAATAATATAATACATTGGAATAAATTTAGGAATAAATTCAACCAAGGAAAGATCTGTACACTGACAACTATAAGATATTGATGAAAGAAACTGAATAAGATACAAATAAATGGAAACATTCTGTATGCATGGATTGAGAGAATTGATATTGTTATAGTATCCATACTATCCAAAGCAATTTACAGATTCAGTGCAATCCCTACCAAAATTCTAACAACAATTTTTATAGCAACAGAGCAAACAACCTTAAAAATTTGAACAGAACCATAAAAGACTCCAAATAGTCAAAATAATCTTGAGAAAGAACAAAGCTAGAGGCATCACACTTACTGGTTTCAAATTGTATTAAAAATCTAGAGTAATTAAAACAGATACAGAGATCAATGGAACAGAATAGGGATTTTAGAGACAAACCCATGTGCATATGGTCAATTAATTTACCACAAAAGAACCAAGAATACACAAAGTGGAAAGAACAATATTTTTAATAAATGGTGTTGGAAAAACTGGAAAGCCATATGCAAAAGAATAAAACTGGACTTCTGGCCAAGATGAAGGTGTAGGTGGAAATACTGTGCCTCCTCACACAACCAAAATTAAGGACAACAAAGATTTAAGAACAAAAACACAACCAAAACAGACAGAAAATTGAACTGTACAGAAGTCCAACAACCATTCAACCAGACCAGTAAGAGGGGGGAGTTGGCGGCTGGTGGAGAGGGGTCACAGCAGGAAAAGGCAGTGGCAGCCAGACCAGAGAGTGCAGGAGGTGCGGGGCTCACTGTGGTCACACATTTGCGTGCAGATAAACTAGGCAAAAATGGGCAGCAAGACAAACTGCACAGCCCAGAGCCCCATCAATGGAAAATAAAGTCTAAAAGCATCGATTGAAAAGGTGAGACTACCAGCCTCATGGGAGAATTCATTGGAGAGACTCACAGGGTCCTAGAACATACATGAGCCCACCCACCTAAAAACCAGCACCAGAAAGGCCCAATTTGCTTCTGGGAAGTGGCAGAGGGAACTGAAATCTAAGAGAGAACAGAACAAGTGCCATTGCTCCCTCTCTGACCCCCCCCCCCACATACAGCATCACAATCCGGAGACTGGGTTGCCCCACCCTAGTGAACACCTAAGGCTCTGCCACTCATACGTAACAGGCATGACCTGACCAAAAATGGCTCAAACAGAAGAACAAAGCAAAGCCCCAGAGCCAATACTTTTAAGCGACCAACAGATAGCCAACCTATCAGATGCACAGTCCAAAACACTGGTGTTCACACAACTGGTTGATTTTGGTCACAAATTAGATGAAAATTGAAGGCTACACTAAGTGAAATGAAGCAAAATGCACAGGGAACCAATAGTGATGGAAACAAAACTGAGCCTCACATCAATGGAGTGGACAAGAAGGAAGAAAGAAATATCCAACCGAAAAAGAATGAAGAAATAAGAATTCAAAAAAATGAGGAGAGGCTTAGGCACCTCCAGGACATCTTTAAACATTCCAACATCCTAATTATAGGGGTACCAGAAGGGGGAAGAGGAAGAGCAACAAGCAGAAAACTTATTTGAACAAATAGTAAAGGAGAACTTCCCCAATCTGGAAAAGGAAATAGACTTCCAGAAAGTCCAGGAAGCTCAGAGAGCACCAAAGAAGGTGGACCGAAAGAGGAACACATCAAGGCACATCACAATTACATTACGCATGATTAAAATGAAGGAGAGAATCCTAGAAGCAGCAAGAGATAAGGGGACAGTCACCTACAAAGGAGTTCCCATCAGACTGTCAGCTCATTTATCAAGAAACCTTACAGACAAGAAGGGGCTGGAAAGAAGCATTCGAAGTCATGAAATGCAAGGACCTACATCCAAGATTGCTCTACCCAGCAAAGCTTTCATCTACAATGGAAGGACAGATAAGGTGGGCTCCTGACTCCTCCTGGGCTCATTCTGAGCTCTAGGGTACCTTTTGGGAGGAGAGGAGTTGGGTATCAACCTCTTTGCAAGTCAGCTTACCTCTCAGGAGACTCGAAGTGGCCGTATGTACAGGCCTCTCCTTGCAGTGCTTTGCCTTGCACCCAGCGGTGTCTATCACAGCTACTTGGCTGTGAAGCATACCTTCGAGGGTTATGCTGCTCCCGCAGGAGGGGAACCTGGCAGGAATCGTGGGCTAGCATCCCAGCGGCTGTACGGCTCAGAGTCCGCTCCATGTTCCAGCATTTCTAATTGTTGATAGTGCACCTGAATAGGTCTTCCTAGTACACTGTTCAGTTGGTCTTTGACTAAGTTGGTTATACGTCTAAGAATCCAGGGGGCAAAGGAGAGGATGAGGGTGATAGAAACTAAAGGTCCTAAGAGGGGAAGGAGGTAGGGGAAAATTCCGTTGAGTCCACCCCAATGGGGGTGTTCAGAAAGTTCTTTTCTTCTTTTTTCTAAGTCCTCTTGTAACTGTTTTATCTTGTCTCGGACGATGCCTGGTTTGTTGGCATAGAAGCAGCAGTGTTCCTGTAAAGCCAAACAGATACCTCCCTGTTCTGCAGTAAGTAAATCTAGACCTCGTCTGTTTTGAAGGACAACTTCTGCTAGGGAGTCTACTTGGTCTTGGATGTCACTAATGGTACTGGACAGAGCCTGGACATCATCAATTAGTTGTTTAGAGAGCTTTGTGTATGAATGGACTGAGACTCCCAATCCTGCAATCCCTGTGGCAACTGCTCCAGAGACGCCTAATCCAACTAATAAGGGTATGAATGTTAATGCTCTTTTTTGTCGCCCTGCAATATGGTCTAAGCCGAGAATGGGGACAGGCTCGTCTCCGGGGAGAACATCTATATCTGGTGGTAAGGTAGCCAAGACACATAGCCCGGTCCAGTTAGAGGGCAAGGCTGAAAAGGCCAGGTTGTTTCCACAAACGAATATTTGTCCATGACCTGGGCAAAGGGGGTTACTATAATTGGTTATGCTTCTACAACTAGTAAATTCTATAAAGCCGACGGGAATGTCGAAGCTATTATTTTGAGCTATGCCTTGTAAGCACGGGGAGGGTGGAAATATTGTAGGTTTGACTCTAAAAGGTAAACTAGAGTTACATTGTAGCTGTGATTCATTAAGGGTGGATATATTGACAGGAATAGCTAAAGGCATGGGGGTGCCTAGGCTCATACATAACCAGCAATCCTCAGCTAGGTGAGGGTTAGATATGTTAAGAGCTTGATGTGTGGCTATTAAAATGTCAGCAGTCTGGGTATCTAGGTCTACTCCCCGCGGTTTGGGGAAAGCAAGTAATTCAGTGGGGGTGGATACGGTCAGATCAGTGAATTCTTTAGCCACTGCCTTGATTTCTCGAATGAGAATTAAGGCTTCTTGAATGGAGGTTTTTTGGAGAAGGGGTTTTTGGTGGATTGTTGGTGGCTCGGGGTTGTTTAGAATGGGGGCCAGAATATGAGTGGCCACAGGCCATAGGTTTGAGGGTGCATAGGGGGGCGGCCGAAAAGCTGGGAGATCTTTAAGTAAGGGGACAGAAGAGAGAGGAGGCCAGTCAAGGTTATTGTAAGAAGCTGCCTCTTTTTCGAGTTCGGCCTCTTCTGCTGGGTTTAATTGGTCGACATGGTTATTTGAGGAATTACGGGAAGAGTTAGGGGGTTTTTTTAATCTCTTCCTCTATGTTAATAGAAATTGAGGGGGGCCCTCGAAGGGGGCCGAGATTGATTTTTTGAAATTTCTTGTCCCTCTTTACAGAGATTTTGGGCTGAAGGGGCCCTCAAGGGGGACCAGGATTGATTTTTTAGAACTTCTTGTCCCTCTTTACAGAGGCTCTGGACATCCGGAGAATGCCCATGAGTGACTAAGATTTCTTTAATAAGATTAAAATAACTGAAGGCGGTGATAGGGACGGTCTCGGGGCCAGAGACTTGATAATAGTCATTAAGGCAATCTCCGACCCGGTTCCAACACTGCGGGTCAATCGTCCCCTCTTGGGGGAACCAGGGGCACATTTTGAATATAAAGTCAAAAAATAAAACTAAATCCTTTTTCTTAACTCGAGTTCCTCGCACCTTGAGAGTTTGTTTTAATTGACTTATAAAAATATCACTTTGTGAACATGCTTGTCCCATGATTGGGGGCCTTACCTGGCCGAGTTCGCCGTCGAGGGGAGGGGCTCCTGGATCTGTCTCGCGGTCGAGTAGTCGCGGTGATCCAATCTGTGCGGGGAAGTCACTGGCGGGGACGGCGCTTTGTTCCGGCGGCTATCGGGCCCCCACGTTGGGCGCCACTTGCTCCGGCCCGCGGAGCAATCAACTGGGGCTCGACCACCTACCTAGAACAAATGAGTTGGGGGGACAAGAGGCGCGAAGAATGGCAGCAAGACAAAAGATTCTGATCAAGCTGCAAACTTTATTTTTCCGAACTGGGTATATATATGGGGGGGGGGGAGAGGAAGGAGATTAGGTTGCTTGCTATTGGCTAGCTTGAGACAAAGAAGGGCCCGCTTATTGATTACTTGGGTGCAACTGGTACTCGTGCACACCTCATGTACCTGTAGCTGATTGGCTTGTGGAACACGTGCACGCCTCATGTACCTGTAGCTGATTGGCTTGTGGAACACATGCACGCCTCATGTACCTGTAGCCGATTGGCTTGTGGAGCGCACAGGTTCCTGTAATCAATGCAATGTTTTTAGCTAGAAGCCAGGTGTAAGGTTCCCAACAATTTCCTGCCATTTGTACAATATGGATGGACTTGGGGGCATTATGCTAAGTGAAATAAACCAGACAGAGAAAGACAAATATTGCATAGAATCAGTTGTACGTGGAATGTTTTAAAAAAGCAAACACATCAAACTCATGGAAACAGGGTACAGAAGTAGTTGCCAGGGGCTCAGTGATGGGGGCAGAAGGGGGCAGGGAAGGGAGAGGTTGGTAACAGGACACAAACTTTCACTACAAGATGAAAAAAGTCTGAGGATCTAAGTGAAAACATGGTGACTATAGCTGACAACACTGTGTCACATAATTGAAACCCGCTAAGAGATTACAACTTGAAAGTTCTCACTATAAAAATATATAAAAATAAAAAGATAAGTACGTAGGTAAGAGCTCTATTATTAACTAGATGGTTGGACTCCTTTCACAATGTGAGAGAATCACCACTTTAAATATCCTACAATTTTATTTGCCAATTATACCTCAATAAAGGTGAAAAAATACCTTGAAACAAAGGTGCGGCCATCAAAGATTATTGCAAAGGCTGGCCCTTGCCTAGTGCCCACCTTCTACTCCTAGCTGACCACAGTTGCTTCCTCTTCTGAAGCCCTTTATTCACCAGATGTTGTTTCCTCTCTCATGTCCTGTATTTTGCTTTCTACACTAGTTATTTATGTCCCATTTTTATCGATTAGACTAAAAAGCTTCAAATTTTGTGAAGGTGTAAGATGCAGCAGATTCTACAACATTCCTGCAACATCACTCGCACTTGTATTTTACTTTTTTTTTTTACACAGGAAAGAAAATAATGGTGTTTCAGTTCACACAGGAAGTAGCCATGCCCAACCTGGATCTAATCATGGAAAGTGTGTTGCACACAGGAATGTCATCCAGCACAGTGGACATGTTTGTGGGGGTGGGTAGCTAGTGTACCTCTAATTGGGTAAAATCTACTGCAGCGCAATTACTGAGATTTACAAACTGGGTCTCCCCACCGTGGCCCCTGGCTCAGTGCCTACCTTAGGTAGGAATTCAAACAGTATGTGTGAAGTTCCCTTGGCACTCAGTTTGAGACCACAACCAACAGAAGATGAAGCATAGTTGCTGACCACCAAGGACTAAATGGAACTTCTCAGGAGCTTTAAGTGTTTCTTTCACCAGGAGACATTTGCCTTTGGAGCAACACATTGTCTTTGTTTTGACTTATTAACAAAAATGTATACCCTGCTCCTGCTGCCCCCATGGTGAGCCTTAGTACTCTGGGATGTACAGAGAAAGGCTGGTCTTGGTTTTTTGGCACTCAGGTGCTTCATGGTGCATAGAAAGCTCATACAAATCCTGCACTTAGGCACAAAACAGGTGGACAGTGTGGCTAAACCCAGAGAAATGCAAGCAGAATGGAGAGAAGACTTCACTGGCCACAGAATGATAGCCGAGGCAAAGAAGTGCAGGTGGGAAAGGGTCCAGTCTTAGGCAAAAGGACCAGGAGGCCCTTGAGCACCACAGACTCAGCATCTTCTATGGAAATGTGAGCTGCTCCTGAAGAGGGCTGCCAGGGAGCACTCCCTGAAATCTCGTTTAACTCTCTTCCCCCAGCATCAATCAAGCACAGAAGGCAGAGGCGATCAGTTTGCAGAGTGTGGCCCCAAGTGTTCAGTTGCTGCCTCCTGTCCCTGCTGCCTCATTTGCTGATCACTGACATTGATGGGCACAGGAGCAAACACGCACACACAAGCGCACACTACCTTCCCATGCAGCTGGCACTCAGAGGTGCTAAAGCTGTTTTGATAGCTGCAAAGGGGCATGCATGAGTTAGTTAGTGGTTTGTAAACCCGAGCTTGGAGACAAACCCAGACTAAAAAAAGCATTCACACATCGCCACCTAATGGTACTTATACTTCACTACAGTCTTGGATCTGTTCAAGATTAATAGGTAGATGGATCCAAGGGGTAAGACGCATAGTGAACGATGGAAAGCTGGACTTCATCCTTCAAATGTATATATCAAGTGTTCAGCTGCAGTTTGTGGAGTTGTGTGCACTGTTGGTTGCCTGTGGCACTACTCATAGCAGCTGCCTCAATGCCTCTGTTCTCGTTCTTACACTGTTTGTGGCTCCCAGCTATCGCTCCTGTGCTGCCCAGCTATTCCTTTAGCACAAAACTTGGATCCCCTTTAACATACCCTTTTGGCAACTATCACTTCCAGCTCTTATCATGCACTTTTCCAGATGTTAAATCAGACTCAGGACAGGTTTCGTGAGCCACATGATTTCTGCCTATGACTAACTTGCCATGTTACCTTATTGGTAACATGCTCCAGATTCCAGCCTGCCTTCATGGATAAGCCTGGGATCAAAGGGATTTGGAAACCAACGTGCATTTCATTCAGAGCTGGGTTCTCAGGTGCTGAGGTCTGACTTGCTCAGAATCTGTTGAGATCTTTGTGGCCTATTGCTGTACACTGGATGTATCAAATCATGGCCTCTGAAATTAGCTGACTGGCTCTAGTTGACTTTTGAAAACCCAGGGACTAGAAAATCCTGAATAATGAATAAGAAGGAGGGAAGGGCCTTTGTGGGAGACTAAGCCACACAGTGTTTGTACTCATGACACCAGCCTGGCTGGGCCTGCCTCTGCCCTCTTCTCTCCAGGTAAGTAGTTCTTTCCTCGCCGACCCCAGCAAGAAAAGTGGGCCATTATCTCCACTGAAATGTCTAAAGAACAAGGTCCAGAGAAGTTGAACCACTTGTATACAACCACACAGTGCAGCCCAGAAGAGAAGCAGCTAAGACATGGGTTTCCTCACTTCCAGACCATGGTACTCCTGGAGTTAGGCTTGCCTGAGCTTCACAGACACCCCTGGCAAGCTCCCTCCCTGTGAAGTGACATTTACATTGCAAAATGCTCACTGTCAGTTGGAAGATGAAGAGATGTCTTAAGTGACAAGTTCCCAAAGCTACTGTACCTTCTAATAGAGTCCTATATGGGAAGCTGGAACCATTGTGTCAAAGTAAATGTATGAGTTGTTCACATGCCTTATTCTTTTAGTGCAAATGTGGAATGTACTGATGTACTAGAGGATGAGGAAAGACTGCTTATAAGCACCATTTTCTCCCTCCGTCTGTCTCTTACCCCACCACCTTCCTCTCTTTTCCTCTCTACTTTCACTTTTCCTCTTCCTTTTCCATTTCTCTCTTGAATCCTTCTTCAGTAATTTTCTAAAGTTTGATCAGACTTTATTTTTAATATTTTTTAAGGATTTTATTTATTTATCTTTAGAGGGGAAGGGAAGGAGAGAGGGAGAGAATTATCAATGTATGGTTGCCTCTCTTGCATCCCCTCCTGGGAACTGGCCTGCAGCCCAGGCATGCGCCCTGCCTGGGAATCAAACCACGATCCTTTGGTTCATAGGCCTGAGCTCAATCCACTGAGCTACACCAGCCAGGGCTGATCAGGCTTTATTTTTAAAGAACATCCAGAAATATTTTTAGCTCAAATGGAAATCTTTCCTCCAATTCTATAAATATTCCTCCATGTAAACCTTTAAGGAGCACTGAAAGTCGCCCCGTCCAAAGTTGACCTCATCATGTATTGGATGGACTGAGGGATCCATGAGGCTCTCATTCCATCAGACGAACATGATGTTACCTTTGATGAAAGTTGTCCCACCTTTTTCCCACTTGCACTCAGCACACTTCATTAAGAGGTGGAACCAAACGTTACCCAGATGTAGCTGAATAAACCAGACAATGTTGGACAAGCTGAAGATGGCCCCACAGGTGCTGGCCACAGGATAAACCAGCCACCTATTAAGGAATTAACTGGAATCCTATCCGGAAGAAACTCAACAGAAATCGCTATCATCAAATAAATTGTCCTTTGATTATGAATCCAACTGCCCATCTTAGGGTGAGGAAAAATGGTACTCTAATAGAATAACCAACTTTTTTGCCCAGGACTTTTTGCCCAGTTTTGAACTGAAAGTCTTTTGTCCTGAGAAACCTCTTAGTCCTGAACAAATCAAGATGGTTGGTCACTCTAAAACCTAACATTGTGTTATTGCTATAGTGATAATAGCCTCTTCTTCACCTTTTCTTATGCCTTTGCAATTAATGTCTATAGTTGTGAGTAATCTCCATGCACCTCTTCTGTGAAATCCATGAGCCACCTGGCCTGCAGGATGGCCACCCTTGCACACCCCAACCAGCCCTGCTCCATGTCCCCAGCCCTGGCTCAGCTTTTCTTTCTAATCAGTACTCCCCTGGCTTGGTCTACCTATGTTCTAGGTCTAAACATTTGTCAGCTTTTTTAAAAAGATGTTATTTATTTATTTTTTAGAAAGAAAAAGGGAAGAAGAGAAGGAGAGAAACATCAGTGTGTGGTTGCCTTTTGAGCGCCCCCTACTGGGGGCCTGGCTTGCAACCCAGGCATGTGCCCCAAGTAGGAATCAAACTGGTGACCCTTTGGCTCATAGCCTGGCACTCAATCCACTGAGCCACACTAGCCAGGGCAGAAACATTTGTCATCTTTGCTTTGACTCTTTTCTTCATTACTTACATGCAATTGATTTATATTTTGAAATGTTGTGGAACCCACCTTGCTCCATCTTTGCTACCATCATAATAATTATAATAAAAACAAGCACCAACTCTAAGGACCAGTTGGAGTGGCTTCAGGAAAGAATGAAGGGGAGTAATAAGAATCAATATACCTATAGAATTCAGAATTTCTCAAAATTATTTGATGATGAGCAGCTTGTGGGACCATTTTATTCTATGAAATACAATTTGGCCATGACTCATCTAATCCATAGATGCACTGTTTTACAGAATTAGAAAGAAAATCTAAGAACAATAACTCAAGCTCTATAATTTTATTTATGAAAATTCTGAGACCATAGGGCTTCAGTGGCCCAGGCACATGGCTCACCTCCAGGACACGCAGACTGTGGACCAGGTTTCCTGCCTCTGTTCAGGGTTCTTCACACTGTACCATGCACGCTTCCTGCCAGATGCCCTGCACGCTGCTCCCGTCACTAAAGTAGTCTTCCTCTCTCCCCATTGAAGTCATACTCATAATTCAAAGCCAAGCTTAACTTTTAGTTCCTTCCTTTTTTTTGCTAACCACACAAGCCAACACTGATGCCAGCTTTTACTAACTCACTGTGACAGTTGGTTATTTGTATCATTTGGTTTGCTACCTAATAGCAGGCACTGTAAAAACCTAGTATGTGTATCACCACAGGTGGAGTTTGTGACCTTGGCATTTGTTTCTAATCTGCACAACATCGTTTTCATCTGAGCCTAGAAAGAGTTTCAGAACATTTTGCAGCATAATACCCCAGGTGGCTGGAGCCACACAGCCAAGGTTAGTTAGCATGTAAGACGAAACTTCTTCGGAGCCTTGACTATGTCATTCAACTATTTCATATCTGCATCTGTTAGACCTCCCTGAGCAACAAAACAAATGTCTTTTCATCCTTTCCCATAACCATTAGCTCCAAGTATAGTCTTTGGCCCCAATAAGGGCTCGATAATTTCAAATGTCTGCATATCAAATATTAGTATAATAATAACTAACACATACTGCTTAGTTACAAGGTACTTTCACACATGGTACCATATTTAATTAATTCTCACAACAACCCTGAAAGGTTGGGTTGACTATGCTCCCAATTCCTTCTAAACAGTAAGCATCTGAAGGACGAGACTATTTCATATTGGCTCCTGCGGGGCTCAGCTCTGGGGAAGGGGATGATTTCTGAAATCGAAGTGTGAATTCTGGGGGTGAAGACACAAGGGTCTGAGGGTTTGTCATTTGCACCAGGCCACCCCAGTTGCCCCTGCGTCACACAGCCCGGCCAAGTCTTGACATTCCCTGTGTTGGAATCCCACTGTCACTGGCTTTTATTTCTTTCTGGTGACGAAGCAAAACCTGGTGGGTTAATCAATCCTTCTCAATGCTGGGCAGCAGTTATAGGATCAAGAAGAAAGCCTTTCTCCTCCCGTGCCCCCAAGGGCACCTGGCAGGAGCCCGTGAGGGGACAGAACACAGCCTTCAATCTGTTAATTGTTTGAGAGCAAATCATCTGTCAGCGGGAAACAGAAAAAAGACACCACTGAATTCAGAGGAAGAACAATAAATAACATGCAGCCCTAAACCCTTGAGGAAAATAAAGTTGCCAGCATCCTCCTGCTCAGGGACAACAAAAACGCTCAGCAATTGTGCAGACCTGTGGGATACTGTGTGACACGGACGGAAACACTGCCGCCTACTCAGACTGGTTATCCTTTAGCAACACAGGGCCCACCAACCCACTCCAGGCTCGGCACCCTGCCCCACGGAGACGCAGGCAGGCAGCTGGGGAAAGATGACTGTGCAAGTGGGAACGTTAATTTCCTAGTAGGAAATCCCCTCTGGGGAGAGGGGCAGAGGGTCATATTGCAATCGCCCTACTTCACACTCGTCCCCCTGCTTTCACTCCCGTGCTCTCATATCCACCCTGAATAGTTCCCCAGAGACCAAGATAAATCCCAACCCCCTTTATCGGGCCCCACTCCCCTCTGCAGCCGCACACGCCTCAGGCTTCAGCAGCACCAAATTGCTCATGGTGCCACACTTGGGACACTGCTCCACTCTGAGCCTCTCTCTCTTCGCTCCTCTCCATGAGGAGCGCCTGTTCCTGCACCTGCTTACAGCATCCCCCCCCCCAGTCCTTAAGACCTATTTCATCCACCGCCACCACTTTGCCACCTCCAGCCTGGGTCAGTGAAGCCTATGTGACACTACTCTCATTCTCAAAGTGACAGTCCAGTGCCATAGTTAAGCAAGCCTACCGGAGCCAGATAACCCAGGGTTGAGACTAATCTCTGCCGTGTATTTGTTGCTTGTGTGATCTTGGGTGAGATTCTTGACTGCTGGATGCCTCTGTCTCTCACTTCTAAAATGGGAAGGAGATCATAGCAGTTCCTACTTCACAGAGTCATATGAGGATTGAATTACTTAATATATGGAAATGTCTTAGAGCAGTGTTCAATGAGAGCTATGATTCTCAGTTATTATATTTCCCTGTACTTGTTGTCAAGTCCTTCTTCCTCTCTAAGCTGCAGGTTTAATGAGGAAACAGTCCATTATCTTACCTCTTCCTTTATACCCAGCACTAAGTGTAGTGTTCCTGAATACTTGCTCCCCTCTTCTCTATAAGAGGTTTACCCTTCCCTCCCCATTGCCCATAACTTGCAGTGCTTTCCTGAAGGAGCAGTGGCTTTCCTGCCCATCTTATCCCACATGATCATGTGACTTGCTTTGGCCAATGAGATGTAAGAGGAAGTGGCCGTGGGCCAGTTCAAAAAGAAGCCATAAGAGGTGCCTGATTTCACCAGCTCCCTTCCCCCTCTGCCCTGAGGACAGCATGTCCCAGACAGAGGCTGCTCCTTTATGTTGGATCCTAGAAGCTGAAACACCCTTGGAGCACAACCACAGCCAACCCGCAACCAGTAATTATGTAAAGAAGAAATAAGTATTTGGTTGTTAGCCACTTAGGTTTGGGGGTTGTTTCTCACCACATTATAACCTAGTGAAAGCTGACTAATACATCACTCACTAAAGGCTGTTGAATAAATGGATGCACTGATGAAAGAATGAATGGGGATTCAAGTATACTGCGTGCAGTTCCTAGCTTGGATGACGGCTGGTATGCACACCACCAAATCCACCAAATTAAGCGTGTCCTTTTGAAACAGTGAATGTGTTTTCTAATATTAATATTAAAAATAATTTGTTATAAATCAAAAACGAGACAAGCATACTGTAGTCATCCAGACACACGCACAATATCCATCCCCAGATCCAAATGAAAGTAAGGCAGCCGAGAGAAGAGGAGCATTTCCTGGGCGGCTGCTATGTTGCGAGCACATTACATTAGCCAGCTCAGCAGAGCCTTTGACCAGCTCAGGGACAAACTGTATGACCAGATATGGAGACCAAGGCTCAGAAACCGTGTGAGCCCTGGCTGGTGTAGCTCAGTGGATTGAGCATGGACCTGCGAACCAAAGGGTCGCCAGTTCAATTCCTAGTCAGGGCATATGCCTGGGTTGTGGGCCAGATCTCCAGTTGGGAGCACATGAGGGGCAACCATACACTGATGTTTCTCTCTCTCTCTCTCTCTCTCTCTCTTTCTCCTTCCCTCCCCCTCTCTTTAAATATAAATAAATAAAATATTTTTTAAAAATGGAAGAAACCATGTGAAGTTCACCAGAGATAACAAGTGACGAGCCCAGCGTGAACCCAGATCTGTCTGAATACAAAGCCCTTTCTCTCTCCACTAAAGGACACTAAAGGAAGTGTTTAAAGACAACCAGGAGAAGGAAGCCTCGCTGTCCAACACTGCCCCTGTGCCACTTAACATTCTTCACTTTCCTTTGACACATGGCCCAACATTTTAACAGACATCCAAGTGAAATAATTTAAAAATGCAATCTCCCTGGTGAAAATAAGCTGACTATCAGTCATTTTCTCTCAGTAAATGGATTTGTTTAATCAGATTGTTTTCTTATCACAAAATTAAAATCTGTCTGAGAAAAGAGAAAATGCTAGCTTGGGTACAATGAGGACGAGCGAACATGGGAAGAGTAATTTTCATCAGGGGCTTCAACCTTAAACACCTGCAGAGCCAAACAGGTATAATAATAAAAGAAGATGGCTGGAGGGGGTGCTAGCAAGCTAGACCCCACAGGCCTGCTCTAAAGGGGGCCGCAGCTGGTTTGCTCCAGTCGATTGCTACTATTTAGGAATGCCAGGCTTCTAGAAGCTGGGTATCTAGACCTTCAAATGTTGAACTGTTGGCAACAAACTCAGGCTGTTTTTTCCAATACTGTATATCTCAGCCCTTCTCCAAAAATTGTTCTGATCTATGTGTCACTTATTTGAGGTGCAGAGGACACTTGAGAGGATTGCAGGTTTGCAGGAGCCCATGCTTGGAGGAGAAAGGGGGGGAGGTGACAGAATTAGAGCACAGGCCAGAGGGTGGTGCAAGGCAGGCAGAGAAGGTAAATGGGGGCAGGGGTCCCAGATAACAAACTTCTTTTAATACAATTGGCTTGAGCTGACTCAGTTCCTCCCAATTTCAACACTGCCTCAAGTGAAAGAAAACTCTGATAAGAAAAAGCCATTTGTTCCCAAACAAACTTTATTACTCTGCTAAATATCTTTACTGGATTTCATTGGAGCCCAGTCGTTTTCAATTCAATATTGCAGTCAGCCAACTTAACCTTTTAAAAAGAATTTTATTGATAGCGCACCATGCAGCATTAACACTTCTCCAAAAAATAAAGAAATAGAAAGAATCAAATCGCTTCTGTTTAGCAATCTTAATTATCTGAAATAATTAGCTCCAGTCGATTCTCCAACAAGAGCTCCCTGGAGAAATCAGTGTTTGGGAAAAGGGAGAGAAAGGGGAAGCCAAGCTTGGGACAAAAGCAAGCATTTGGCAAGTTATTTGGAAATATCTAATTAACCTCGAGAGTGGGGCTGACAATCAAAGCCACTTCCTTAGTGCTTAATTATTAAAAACAAATAAAGAAAGTAAACACTCAGGGAGCTGGTCTATTGGACAGTGGGATATAGCAGCGGCTTTGCACCAAAGTGCTCAGTGATCCCCAAACACACAGGCAGGTGTGTGTGTACATGCTTTCTTGCCTCTGTTCCTGAAGATCTTTGCTTAAGATCCTCTTCCACCCCATCTCTGCCTAGGAACTCCTTTCAGCTCTTTATAAAGTCTCTCGTGACCCACCTTTCTTCCTAAATAAAGTTGTTCTGTCCTCTGTGTTTCCATAACCTTTAGTGCATAACAACCACCCCATGTTTATTCTGTAGGTGCTTGGCCATCCCACTAGGTCATAAGCTTGCAAAAACTCCAGTAAGTGCTCATTCACCTCTGACTGCAACCTCAGTGTTTGGAACAGAGTAGGTGCTTGGTAAATGAAAATTGAATGGACTTTCTTACTGTGCACAATATGGTGCATAGTAAAACCTCGATAAATATTTCCTATTTCTTCTTTCTTTTCTCCCTTCCCCTCCCTTCCTTCTTACCTTTCTTCCTTCCTGTTTTTATTTCACTTTAGTTTCCATGATTAAAGGTATTAATTTCAGAGCTTCTGGGCCCGAACAACAGTTTCCTCCTACGTGAGTTTGTCATTTTGACTCATGATTGACTTCCAGTTATCCAATGCAGATCACTGAAGAGACTGAGAGATCCCACGCAGGGTGGGGGATGGTGTGGGGGCACTTCCATGCAGAACCCCATTGGGAGGGAAGCTTTTCAATTTGAAGCCACTGCTCTTAGACTTTCAGAGTATGAAAGTGCCAGTCCCAAAAGAAGACTTGAAAGAAGCCTGGGAGAGAAGGGAAGGGGAGAAGAGGAGAGGAAAACCCAATGACACGCAAGGTGACTGCTGATGTAACTCAGGGTGACTGGTCAGAGCAAATTAATTATATGTCCCCCTTGAGGACTATGAGAATCCTGGAGATCCTGTAGAATTTGATTTAAATATTTTCCCCTGAACTTAGAGCTGAGTCTTGAAGGCTGAGTAGAAATTGATGGGATAAAGAAAATGCAAAGTCCTTCTGAAGAAAACAACAGCATAAATAGAGACACAACGGTGAAACATCATGTTACGAATGGGAATCCAAGTTAGACAAATTGGTTTTCTACACATGCCAAAACATGTAAATAGAGAGTAAGGAAGCTGTAAGACTGGTGAGGTCAAGAAGAAACACAGTCTGGGCTTCAACGTGGCCAAGAATTGATGGTTCTCAACCCTGAGTTTCAATCTCAGGGTGCACTGCCTGCTGGACATTTGTTCTTACTCAGGTGTCCCATAAGCATCCCAGATTCAACATGTGCAACAACCAGTGCTTTGTATTTCCCCATAAGCCTCCTTCTCCTCTTAGTTTTCTCTCTGTTGATTGTACCATCATTTTCCCAGTTGTCTGAAATCACCCTTAATACGTCTCTTTTCTTCTGTCCCAAACCCAATCAATTAGCAGATCCTGAAGACTTGGTCATCTAACACTTTTTGAAGCCCTGCCTTTTTCCCCATACTTATCATTACTACCTTCACCATCTTTTCACATGGAAAGTAGTCATCCATCTAGTCCTTTCCTTCCAGCCTTGCTTACCTCCACTATCACCCTCCTACCTATCCTTTTTTACTGGTACTTCAGCATATACATAACAAAGCCCAGACTCCCAGACATGCATATAAGGACATCTGATACCTGACCCTGCCTACCCCTCCCACTTGATAGCTGCCCACTTCAGTGTTGCATTTTCCGCTTTGGGAAATCTAAATGGCCTGCAGTCCCCCAGACACTCCACACTTCTTCTCATCTTTATGGTTTTGCACATGCTCGCTCCTCTTCCTGAACACTAGACTTACCTTCCTCCATCTGGCTATTACCTTTAAACACTGAGTTCTAGCATCTTCTCTTCCATAAATCTTGGTTCAAAGCCCAGGCTTCCCTTCGCCCCTCCTCACTACCCCTGCAGCTCCCTAGGCAGCCCTCTGCCCCTCACTTTTCCTCCTGATGCTGACGTTATCTGGCTACATAGAATCTGCCTCTAGGATCTGACTTTCTCGAGGACAGCCTCCACCATGTCCTATCCATCCTAGTTAGTCCACATGTTAGTGTGGTGCTTGGCACTCAAGGATCACACAGATGTTTGTTGAGCTGCACGCCAGGCCATACTGTTACCGAACAA